>NC_041217.1:72562578-72563458 GCF_002837175.3 Physeter macrocephalus
TGGTGGATTTGTTTTTTGGTTTGGTTGCTCTCTTCTTTCTTTCTTTTTTTAAATTACTTTTTAATTTTTAATATTTTTTATTTTAATAACTTTCTTTTTATTTTCTTTCTTCCTCCCTCCCTCCCGCCCTCCCTCCCTTCCTTCCTCTCTCTCTCTTTCTTTCTTTCCTTCTTTCTTTCTTTCCTTCTCTCTTTCTTTCTTTCTTTTTTTCTCCCTTTTCTTCTGAGTCGTGTGGCTGATAGGGTCTTGGTGCTCCAGCTGGGTGTCAGGCCTGTGCCTCTGAGGTGGCAGAACCGAGTTCAGGACATTGGCCCACCAGAGACCTCCCAGCTGCACATAATATCAAACAGCGAAAGCTCTCCCAGAGATCTCCATCTCAACGCTAAGACCCAGCTCCACTCAACAACCAGCAAGCTACAGTGCTGGACAGCCTGTGCCAAACAACTAGCAAGACAGGAATATAACCGCACCCATTAGCAGAGAGGCTGCCTAAAATCATAATAAGGTCACAGACACCCCAACACACACTACCGGACACAGTCCTGCCCACCAGAAAGACAAGATCCAACCTCATCCATCAGAACACAGGCACTGGTCCCCTCCACCAGGAAGCCTATACAACCCACTGAACCAACCTTAGCCACTGGGGGCAGACACCAAAAACAATAGGAACTACGAACCTGCAGCCTGCGAAAAGAAGACCCCAAACACAGTAAATGAAGCAAAATGAGAAGACAGAGAAACACACAGCAAATGAAGGAGCAAGGTAAAAACCCACCAGACCAAACAATGAAGAGGAAATAGGCAGTCTACCTGAAAAAGAATTCAGAGTAATGATAGTAAAGATGATCCAAAATCTTGGAAATAGAATGGAGAAAAT
>NC_041217.1:72563614-72563832 GCF_002837175.3 Physeter macrocephalus
GGGACAACATTAAATGCACCAACATTCGAATTATAGGGGTCCCAGAAGAAGAAAAGAAAAAGAAAGGGACTGAGAAAATATTTGAAGAGATTATAGTTGAAAACTTCCCTAATATGGGAAAGGAAATAGTCAATCAAGTCCAGGAAGATCAGAGAGTCCCATACAGGATAAATCAAGGAGAAACACACCAAGACACATATTAATCAAACTATCAAAAA
>NC_041217.1:72564221-72564802 GCF_002837175.3 Physeter macrocephalus
AAGAGACAAAGAAGGACACTACCTAATGATCAAGGGATCAATCCAAGAAGAAGTTATAACAATTGTAAATATTTATGCACCCAACATAGGAGCACCTCAATACATAGGCAAATACTAACAGCCATAAAAGGCAAAATCGACAGTAACAAAATCATAGTAGGGGATTTTAACACCCCGCTTTCACCAATGGACAGATCATCCAAAATGAAAATAAATAAGGAAACACAAGCTTTAAATGACACATTAAACAAGATGGACTTAATTGATATTTATAGGACATTCCCTCCAAAAAACAGCAGATTACACTTTCTTCTCAAGTGCACATGGAACATCTCCAGGATAGATCATATCTTGGGTCACAAATCAAGCCTTGGTAAATTTAAGAAAATTGAAATGTATCAAGTATTTTTTCCAACCACAATGCTAGGAGACTAGATATCAATTCCAGGAAAAAATCTGTAAAAAATACAAACACATGGAGGCTAAACAATACACTACTAAATAACCAAGAGATCACTGAAGAAATCAAAGAGGAAATTAAAAAATACCTAGAAACAAATGACAATGAAAACACGACAACC
>NC_041217.1:72566707-72570450 GCF_002837175.3 Physeter macrocephalus
CTGGGAAAACTGGACAGCTACATGTAAAAGAATGAAATTAGAACACTTCCTAACACCATACACAAAAATAAACTCAAAATGGATTAGAGACCTAAATGCAAGGCCAGCACTATAAAACTCTTAGAGGAAAACATAGGCAGAACACTCTATGACATAGATCACAGCAAGATCCTTTTTGACCCACCTCCTAGAGAAATGGAAATAAAAACAAAAATAAACAAATGGGACCTAATGAAACTTAAAAGCTTTTGCAAAGCAAAGGAAACTACAAAACAAGATGAAAAGACAACCCTCAGAATGGGAGAAAATAGTTGCAAATGAAGCAACTGACAAAGGATTAATCTCCAAAATTTACAAGCAGCTCATGCAGCTCAATATCAAAAAGAACCAACAATAACCCAATCCAAAAATGGGCAGAAAACCTAAATAGACATTTCTCCAAAGAACATATACAGATTGCCAACAAATACATGAAAGGATGCTCAACATCACCAGTCATTAGAGAAATGCAAATCAAAACCACAATGAGGTATTACCTCACACCAGTCAGAATGACCAACATCAAAAAATCTACAAACAGTAAATGCTAGAGAGGGTGTGGAGAAAAGGGAACCCTCCTGCACTGTTGGTGGGAATGTAAATTGATACAGCCGCTATGGAGAACAGTATGGAGGCTCCTTAAAATCTAAAAATAGAACTACCATACGACCCAGCAATCCCACTACTGGGCATATACCCTGAGAAAACCGTAATTCAAAAAGAGTCATGTACCACAATATTCATTGCAGCTCTATTTACAATAGCCAGGACATGGACGCAACCTAAGTGTCCATCGACAGATGAATGTATAAAGAAGGTGTGACACATATATACAATGGAATATTACTCAGCCATAAAAAGCAATGAAATTGAGTTATTTGTAGTGAGGTGGATGGACCTAGAGACTGTCATACAGAGTGAAGTAAGTCAGAAAGAGAAAAGTAAATACTGTATGCTAACACATATATATATGGAATCTAAAAAAAAAAGGTTCTGACAGACCTAGGGGCAGGACATAGACTTAGAGAATGGACTTGAGGACACAAGGATTGGGAAGGGTAAGCTGGGATGAAGTGAGAGAGTGACATGGACTAATATACACTACCAAATGTAAAATAGATAGCTAGTGGGAAGCAGCCACATAGCACAGGGAGATCAGCTTGGTGCTTTGTGACCACCTAGAGGGGTGGGATAGAGAGGGTGAGAGGCAGACGCAAGAGGGAGGAGATACGGGGATGTATATATATGTATAGCTGCTTCACTTTGTTATAAAACAGAAAATAATGTATAACTGATTCACTTTGTTATAGAACAGAAAATAACACACTATTGTAAAGCAATTATACTCCAATAAAGATGTTTAAAAAAAAAAGTAAAATGCAGGGCCCTGGGCAATCGATTTAACCTCTCTGGGTCAGTCTCTCCATCTGCAAAATGGGCATGATATTACTTCTTTACAGGAAGGTTGTGAGGTTGCAATGAGATAGTATGTGCAGAATCACTTGGTTTGGCCTGTAGTTGGGCTTTGGGATAATTTGGACACATAAGGACACTGTGATGAACTGAATTGTGTCCCCCTCAAAATCCGTATGTTGAAGCCCTAATCCCCAGTGACTATATTTGGAGATAGGGTCTTCAGGAGATAATTAAGGTTAAATGAGGTATAGTAGTAGCCCAATCTGATAGGACTGTGGCCTTATAAGAAGAGACATCTCTCTCTCAGTCTCTCTTGCTCTCTCTGCCATGTGAGAACACAGTAAGAAGGCAGCTGTCTACAAGCCAGGAAGAGTCCTCACCAGAACCTGACCATGCTGACTACCTGGATCTCAGACTTCCAGCCTCAAGAACTGTGAGAATATGAAAAATTCTGTTGCTTAAGCCACCCAGTCAGTGTAACTTTGTTATGGTGGCCCAAGCTGACTAATGCAGACATGTATTCAATCTGTGTACAGTCTGTGTTCAGAAAGTGGTATGGCATGGACTTGGCCCTGAGGGCGTTGGGCCTGTGGTCTCCCTGCCCCTCCAGCCGCTCCTACCCTGGCTTCCCAGGTCCCAGTGATCTAGGTCCTGCTACCTTCTTGGCCTCCTCTGGTACCACCCGTCACTTATTTTCTAGATTGGCCTTCTTTCTTTCATTTCTCAAACGCTCCAAGCTCTATCCTGCTTTGCACATGCTGTCCCCTCTGCCTGCAGTGCTTACCTTTGCAGAGTTTACCTTTCACTCAAAGGTTCAGTTCTCAGAGAGCCCTGCCTGGACTGCCTTTCCAAGAGAGCACAACTTCTACCCAGACTGCTCTTGTTTCTTCCTAGCAGGCATCATGTACTGAAATTAAATGGTTTACCTGTTTCTTATCTGTTTTTCTCCATTAGAACGTAAGCTCCATGATGATAGAGGTCTTGTTTACTTGTTCTTGCTATATCCCCAGAGCTTGGCATGGTGACTGTCACATAATAGGGACTCAACCCAAAAAGAAAGAAAAAAAGAAAGAAAGGAAGAAAGAGAGAGAGACAGAGACAGAGACAGAGAAAGAATGAAAGAGCAAACTGATCTGGTAAAAGTTCCATGCCCGTGCACCCAGCATCCCTTGAAGTAGAGCCAAAGCACCTTGATTTCCTGTACCACAATTTATCCCTCATTATAACTAGAGGCCAACTGGTCCAGCCAACAGTTTTTCAACTGAAGGGTTCTATGGAGGGGTATGGGCCACCACAGAGAGCTAGGCGGAGGACGAGGTGAATGAGTTGGCCTCTTTTTTTTCTTTTTAAATTTTATTTTATTTATTTTTTTATACAACAGGTTCTTATTAGTTATCCATTTTATACATATTAGTGTATACATGTCAATCCCAATCTCCCAATTCATCCCACCACCACCACCCCTCCCGCCACTTTCCCCCCTTGGTGTCCATATGTTTGTTCTCTACAACTGTGTCTCTATTTCTGTCCTGCAAACCGGTTCATCTATGCTATTTCTCTAGGTTCCACATATATGCGTTAATATATGATATTTGTTTTTCTCTTTCTGACTTACTTCACTCTGTATGACAGTCTCTAGATCCATCCACGTCTTTACAAATGACCCAATTTCGTTCCTTTTTATGGCTGAGTAATATTCCATTGTCTATATGTGCCACACCTTATTTATCCATTCGTCTGTCGATGGGCATTTAGGTTTCTTCCATGCCCTGGCTATTGTAAATAGTGCTGCAATGAACATTGGGGTGCATGGTGCTCATTATAACTGGTGTGAGGTGATACCTCATTTAGTTTTGATTTGCATTTCTCTAATAATTAGTGATGTTGAGCAGCTTTTCATGTGCTTCTTGGCCATCTGTATGTCTTCTTTGGACAAATGTCTGTTTAGGTCTTCTGCCCATTTTTGGATTGGGTTGTTTGTTTTTTTAATATTGAGCTGCATGAGCTGTGTATATATTTTGGAGATTAATCCTTTGTCCATTGATTCATTGGAAAATATTTTCTCCCATTCTGAGGGTTGTCTTTTCATCTTGTTTTTATTTTCCTTTGCTTTGCAAAAGCTTTTAAGTTTCATTAGGCCCCATTTGTTTATTTTTGTTTTTGTTTCCATTACTCTAGGAGGTGGATCAAAAAAGATCTTGCTGTGATTTATGTCAAAGAGTGTTCTTCCTATGTTTTCCTCTACGAGTTTTATAGTGTCCAGTCTTACATTTAGGTCTCTAATCCAT
>NC_041217.1:72570765-72580785 GCF_002837175.3 Physeter macrocephalus
GCCTCCTTTGTCATAGATTAGTTGACCATAGGTGTGTGGGTTTATCTCTGGGCTTTCTATCCTGTTCCATTGATCTATATTTCTGTTTTTGTGCCAGTACCATATTGTCTTGATTACTGTAGCTTTGTAGTATAGTCTGAAATCAGGGAGTCTGATTCCTCCAGCTCGGTTTTTTTCCCTCAAGACTGCTTTTTCTATTCAGGGTCTTTTGTGTCTCCATACAAATGTTAAGATTTTTTGTTCTAGTTCTATAAAAAAAATGCTATTGGTAATTTGATGGGATTGCTCTGAATCTGTAGATTGCTTTGGGTAGTATAGTCATTTTCACAATGTTGATTCGTCCAATCCAAGAACATGGTATATTTCTCCCTCTGTTTATATCATCTTTAATTTCTTTCATCAGTGTCTTATAGTTTTCTGCATACAGGTCTTTTGTCTCCCTGGGTAGGTTTATTCCTAGGTATTTTATTCTTTTTGTTGCAATGGTCAATGGGAGTGTTTCCTTAATTTCTCTTTCAGATTTTTCATCATTAGTGTATAGGAATGCAAAAGATTTCTGTGCATTAATTTTGTATCCTGCAACTTTACCAAATTCATTGATTAGCTCTAGTAGTTTTCTGGTGGCATCTTTAGGATTCTGTGTATAGTATCATGTCATCTGCAAACAGTGACAGTTTTACTTCTTCTTTTCCAATTTGGATTCCTTTTATTTCTTTTTCTTCTCTGATTACCGTGGCTAGGACTTCCAAAACTATTTGAATAATAGTGGTGAGAGTGAACATCCTTGTTCTGTTCTTAGAGGAAATGCTTCAGTTTTTCACCATTGAGAATGATGTTTGCTGTGGGTTTGTCATATATGGCCTTTATTATGTTCAGGTAGGTTCCCGCTATGCCTACTTTCTGGAGAGTTTTTATCATAAATCGGTGTTGAATTTTGTCAAAAGCTTTTTCTGCATCTATTGAGATGATCATATGGTTTTTCTATTCGCCTGTGAGGCCATCTGGTCCTGGGCTTTTGTTTGTTGGAAGATTTTTAATCACAGTCTCAATTTCAGTGCTTGTGATTGGTATGTTTATATTTTCTATTTCTTCCTGGTTCAGTCTTGGAAGGTTATACCTTTCTAAGAATTTGTCCATTTCTTCCGGGTTTTCCATTTTATTGGCATAGCGTTGCTTATAGTTGTCTCTTAGGATGCTTTGTATTTCTGCCATGTCTATTGTAACTTCTCCTTTTTCATTTCTAATTCTATTGATTTGAGTCTTCTCCCTTTTTTTCTTGATGAGTCTCCTAATGGCTTATCAATTTTGTTTATCTTCTCAAAGAACCAGCTTTTAGTTTTATTGATCTTTGCTATTGTTTCCTTCATTTCTATTTCATTTATTTCTGATCTTATGTTTATAATTTCTTTCCTTCTGCTAACTTTGGGGGATTTTTGTTCTTATTTCTCTAATTGCTTTAGGTGTAAGATTAGGTTGTTTATTTGAGATGTTTCTTGTTTCTTGAGGTAGGCTTGTATTGCTATAAACTTCCCTCTTAGAACTGCTTTTGCTGTGCCCCATAGGTTTTGGATAGTCGTGTTTTCGTTGTAATTTGTCTCTAGGTACTTTTTGATTTCCTCTTTGATTTCTTAAGTGATCTCTTAGTTATTTAGTAACGTATTGTTTAGCCTCCATGTGCTTGTGTTTTTCGTTTTTTTTCCTTGTAATTGACTTCTAATCTTATAGCGTTGTGGTCAGAAAAGATGCTTGATATGATTTCAAATCTTATGTTTATAATTTCTTTCCTTCTGCTAACTTTGGGGGATTTTTGTTCTTATTTCTCTAATTGCTTTAGGTGTAAGATTAGGTTGTTTATTTGACGTGGAGAGTGTTCCATGAGCACTTGAGAAGAAAGTGTAACCTGCTGTTTCTGGATGGAATATCCTATAAATATCAATTAAATCTATCTGGTTTATTGTGTCATTTAAAGCTTGTGTTTCCTTATTAATTTTCTCTTTGGATGATCTGTCCATTGGTGTAAGTGAGGTGTTAAAGTCCCCCACTATTATTGTGTTACTGTCTATTTCCTCTTTTAGAGTTGTTAGCAGTTGCCTTATGTATTGAGATGCTCCTATGTTGGGTGCATATATATTTATAATTGTTATATATTCTTCTTGGATTGATCCCTTGATCGTTATGTAGTGTCCTTCCTTGTCTCTTGTAACATTCTTTATTTTAAAGTCTAGTTTATCTGCTATGAGTATTGCTACTTCAGCTTTCTTTTGATTTCCATTTGCATGGCATATCTTTTTCTATCCCCTCACTTTCAGTCTGTATGTGTCCCTAGGACTGAAGTGGGTCTCTTGTAGACAGCATAAATATGGGTCTTGTTTTTGTATCCATTTAGCAAGCCTGTGTCTTTTGGTTACAGCATTTAATCCATTCATGTTTAAGGTAATTATTGATATGTATGTTCCTATTACCATTTTCTTAATTGTTATGGGTTTGTTTTTGTAGGTCCTTTTCTTCTCTTGTGTTTCCCACTTAGAGAAGTTCCATTAGCATTTGTTGTAGAGCTGTTTTGGTGATGCTGAATTCTCTTAGCTTTTGCTTGTCTGTAAAGCTTTTGATTTCTCTGTTGAATCTGAATGAGATCTTTGCCGGGTAGAGAAATCTTGGTTTTAGGTTTTTCCCTTTCATCACTTTAAATATATCATGCCACTCCCTTCCGGCTTGTAGAGTTTCAGCTGAGAAATCAGCTGTGAACCTTATGGGATTTCCCTTGTATGTTATTTGTTGTTTTTCCCTTTTGCTTTCAATAATTTTTCTCTGCCTTTAATTTTTGCCAGTTTGATTACTATGTGTCTCAACGTGTTTCTCCTTGGGTTTATCCTGCCTGGGACTCTCTGTGCTTCCTGGACTTGGGTGGCTATTTCCTTTCCCATGTTAGGGAAGTTTTCTACTATAATCTCTTCAAATATTTTCTCGGGTCCTTTCTCTCTCTCTTCTCCTTCTGGGACCCCTATAATGCGAATGTTGTTGCGTTTAATGTTGTCCCAGAGGTCTCTCCAAGGTCCTGGATCATCTTCACTATCATTCTGAATTCTTTTTCTAGAAGTTTGCCTATCTCCACTTCATTTAGTTGTTTTTCTGGGGTTTTATCTTGTTCCTTCATCTTGTACATAGCCCTCTGCCTTTTCATATTGTCTATCTATCTGTGAATGTGGTTTTTCATTCTTTTTTTTTATTCTGTTCTGTGGCAGTGAATTCCACCATTCTGTCTTCCAGGTCACTTATCCATTCTTCTGCCTCAGTTATGCTGCTATTGATTCCTTCTAATGTATTTTTCATTTCCATTATTGTATTGTTCGTCTACGTTTGTTCTTTAATTCTTCTAGGTGTTTGTTCTTTAATTCTTCTATGTCTTTGTTAAACATTTCTTGCATCTTCTCGATCTTTGTCTCCATTCTTTTCCAAGGTCCTGGATCATCTTCACTATCATTCTGAATTCTTTTTCTAGAAGTTTGCCTATCTCCACTTCATTTAGTTGTTTTTCTGGGGTTTTATCTTGTTCCTTCATCTTGTACATAGCCCTCTGCCTTTTCATATTGTCTATCTATCTGTGAATGTGGTTTTTGTTCCACAGGCTGCAGGAGTGTAGTTCTTCTTGCTTCTGCTGTCTGCCCTCTCATGATTGGCCTTTGAATGCTCTTTTTTACCCTTTCAACCATAAGAGCTCTGAGTTTATCTGATTCCTATATTGGGCTTTAGTGAAAAATCTCACTAGAAGAAACAGCTCCACAGCTAGAAGAAAATGGAAAACCACAAATTGGATCCAACCCTTCATGTTGCAGATGAAGAATCTGAGGACCAGTGAGGGAAAGGGACTTGCCCATGCACAGATGGTCAGTGGCAGAGCACTCTATCCCCAGTGGTGCCGTGGTCAGGCACCATTCTTGTTAACAATTCTTGTTATGTGAGTGAAAAATACTGGCTTCCTCAAATGCTATAACTTGGCTTTTACTCTCTACGAACTGGGGACAAGAAAGGGCTTATGGTCACCACTGGTCTCTGGCAGTCCCAAACAAACTTCAGGCTCAAGAGTCCCATGGGTTCTCATGCCCACTGCAGGAAACCACACATGAACTCTGCTAGGGGCACTCAGGAGAACCCTGGCCAGGTCAAAGAGCCACCAAAGAACATTACACATGGCCCAGTAAGTCATAGCAGTTTCAGAAGGGAAGGATTTCTTCTTAGAAAGACTCAGAGCTGGCTAGCATGGACTCCAACCCTCTGAGAGTCTTGTTGTTGGTAGAATGATAGACTTTTCTGACAGCCCCCTTACTTGCTGACCTCTCTTCTACCTTCCCTTCTTTTCCTTCCTCCCTTTCTTCAGCTAGTTCCAAAGGAGCATTTGCTGACTGGAAATTTTATGTTAACCATTACTGCAAACCCAGGCATTCGTTTCATCACTGGCAATCATCTCTTGTCCTTGGGGAAACCTAATTAGGTATTATAGGACTTTTGATGTCGTTTCCATGGAAACCCCCATAGTAATGGTGTACATGCAGAATATATGCTCCAGGGGGTTTGGAAAAAAATACGTATATATTATTACTGGATTTTAAGAATATCTTTAGTTTTTTTCTCTTGCTTTTTTTCTGCATATATATTTTTTAAATAATGGAAATTTTCCCTGGATCTTTTTCTCTCACAGAGAGAATAGTAGAGAACACTAGGGCCTTTTCCATTTTCTCTCCTTCAATTAAAAAAAATTCAGTTGCACAAGAATGAAAGTTTTTCAGGTGGGTCAGAAAATGTCTAAGCAGGATCTCCCCTAATAGCTGAGAATATTTTAAGGAAAGATATTGCTTAAATAAAAAATCAAAAAGGCCTCAAGTCTTTCAAAATAGAAGAGGGAAACTAGCAAATCCAATGAATCAACTCCAAATGTATTTACACTAAAGGGGAAAAAAAAAGGGCAGGTTCCCTGGTGCTTGTTGCTCTGTCAGGTTGACACTGGGGGCTCCAGAACATTCTCCTTGTCTCCCTGTCGAGACAGCCTGTTTCCAGTCCTGCAGCTAACGCATGGTGAGCTCCAGTGATTGCACATGAAATGACCTGTCCTGGGGTGACCAGATGGCCCTTCAGAGTTGGCCCCCATGGTGAGCTGGTGAACCACATGATTACTCTGTGAGAAACTCCAATGTGGGAAGCGTGCAGACCTGGTCTGACTGGTGCAGATGGAAAAGCCCAGCAGACTTTACAGAGAGAGAGCCTGTTACACACCCATGTGCCACAGCTAAAATTCAAGTGTTCCTGGAGAACCCATAAATAACTGAACTGTTTTCTTTGATACCTCTAATTGGCCACTCAAGGATGGAATGCCCACACTGACCTTTTTGCTAGCTGCCAGCTGACCAATTTACCCCCCAAGTTTGCCAACAAGATTCACTGTTCCCAGAGTCCCTGCAGTTTTTCTTCTTCACACCCGATAAATTCTGTTTTGCCTTCGCTCCTCGATTCAGTCTACCAGCTGACTTCCTCGCCTGTGAGAAACACATTGCATGCAAAATAACTCAGCTGCTTGCAAAATAATTTTTTAAATGCTTTGAGTTATTCTTTGATATATGAAATGATGTGTCCACTGGGTGGGGCAGGGCTGGGGGAAGCTGGCATGGCCCTTGATCGTGATCCCCTCTTCATCCAGTTACCCAGTTACTTGAGATAGACTGGCCAGCCCTGTCTGATTAACTATGCGGGGTGGCAGTGTGCGGGGGGGAGTTCCTTCTAGGGGCTGTGGCACGAGAAGTTAAAAGAGAAGTGTTGGGCATGGCAGGCAAATCACCCGACTTCTAATATGTGTGCTAAGTAAACACGTGAATTAGATTTGTTTATGTATTAGTTTTGTTGCATGACAAAGCACCCCCAAAATTAATGACTTAAAACAATAATCATTTAGCTCACGATTGTGTGGGTCAGCAATCAGGGCAGGGCTCAGCTTGGTAGTTCTTCTGCTGTCTCACCTGGCGTGAGCTTCTGTCATGCCTCTGGTCAAGGATGACCTCACTCGCGTGTCTGGCAGCTGGTGCTGGCTGTAGGCTGGGGTGACGGGGAAAATGGGGCCATGTGTCTATAGCAAGCCCCATCGCACTGACATTCTACAAACCTCAGCTACATCACATTATCTAATGTGCCTTTGGCCAAAGGAAGGCACACGGCCAGGTTCAGATTCAAGGGAGAAATGGACTGTACCTCTTGAGAAATGGACTGTATGTACCTCTTGCTGGGAGGAGAAGCAAAGTCACATGTGAAGAAAGAAACAAACGGGATGGGAGGAATTGGTGGCATTTTGGTAGCGCCACACCAGGTTTGTCTGATACAGGCCTTCCAAGCACTACTGAATCCCTATCTTGCCTAAGAAGCTTTCCATGATGGGCCCTTATCATGCCTCTCTTATACTAGAGCTCCTTGAGATTGTGAGCTGATTCATGAGACATGTGTCTGATTCATATTTATATCACCACAGTGTTCTCACCTAGTTGGTTCTTTTTCATTGAGGTATAATCGACAAATAAAATTGTATAGTGTACAATGTGATGATTTGATATACGTATACATTGTGAAATGATTACCACAGTCAAGTTAATTAACACATCTACCCCTTCACATCGTTACCTTTTTTTTTTTTTTGAGAACACTTATGATCAGCTCTCTTAGCAAATTTCAAGTATTAGTTGGTTCTTACTAATTATTTTATTGAATTGAGTTGAGTTGAATTGACTGAGTTGGTTCTCCTTTCTTTCTAATTACAAGCTCCTTGACGGCAAGTTTGGAATTGCTCTCTCACATAAAATCTCCCTCCCAAAGCTCTTGGAATTATACCAACAGGCTGAAAATCCCACAGGCTCTTAGAACCAGTTAAGTGGCAGAGGATCAGGTCTGGAGCCAGCTCTGTTCAGGACACTATCTGGGGTAAGAGTGGGACTTGCAGGTGACCACAGGTCCTGGCACCAAAGCATTCCATCTTCAGGCCGGCCATACCCCAAATGAGCGGCATCACCGTGTGAGGCTAAGGAGGCAGAAAGACACAGCAGTTTGGAGATCGTGGCTTTCCTTCCTCACTCAGGGGAAACCCAGGCCAGGTCAGGAGGAAACTTGTTTGTCAGCCCCCGGCCTCTGAGGCTTCTACTCTGTGACAGCTCAGAGCGGACCCCACCCCCCGAACCCCCGTGGGCCCTCTGGTACCCCCTGCCCCATGCCAGATCCCATCCATATCACCTCAGCACTCTTCCAAAATTCATCAGGGTGACCAGTCAGGCTGCTCTAGAACCAGGCCTGGGTGGCTGAGACCCAAATGGAGGGAAGGACAGTCCTTTGCCACCCTCCCCACTCTGGTCCAGCAGTGCTCCAGCACTTCTCCAGCACTTTCTAAGGCTTGGAGATCACCTGTGACCCTTTATTCCAGATTGGCTCACCCCCTGGGAATAGGAGGATGTCCTTCCCATGGCATAAGATAAATCGTCAGGTACTTCATTACTCACAGGCTTAGCAATGAGTTTTCTACGGGAGTTTCCATTCTGGGTGGTTAACAAGGGCCACTGGCCACCTGTCCTTTTCTTCACGTGACACAGTCATCCACCTACCCACCCCTTTACTCACTAAAATTCTATTGACTGCCCACTGTGTACCAGGACCATCTCAGGCCTTAGGGAGAGGTGAGATGAGCCAGGCATGGGTCCTGTCCCCTGGGAGCTCATGTGCCCTGAGACCACACACGAGGTCTGCATAGGACCACGGAATAAGGGCTCTTCAGAGCAGAAGGTACCTCGGGGATCATCCAATCTATCCCCTCATTCCTCAGAGGAGGAAACTGAGCCCAGGAGTGGGGAGTTTAGTCATCCAGGGTCACACAGTAAGCAGTAGTTATTGATTCACTACGCAAGAATTTACCCAACACCTATATATGCTAAGATCTGGGCTGGCACTGGAGATACCACAGGGAACAAGGTGGACACGGCCCTGTCCCTTTGGCAGTCCAGCTGTGACTGGTGGGTCTCAATCCAGGTTACACTTTAGGCTTACCCAAGGAAGCTTAAGAAAAATCCCAATGCCAGGGCCTCATGCCCAGAGGTTCAGACTGGCTTGGTCTGGGGTCCAAGTGTGCGTATTTTTAAACAAGTTCTCCAAGTGATTCTGAGGTGCAGACAGGTCAAGGAGCACTGCTCTGGGGTGGGGGAGACAGGCAGAAACCAAGTAAACATGAATTAATACGTAACTGAAATTTGTGATTTGTAAGGAATGAACAGGATGCTGAGAGAGGACATGGCAGGGCGGGGTACTGTTATCTGCGTAAGTCTGAGTGAGGCTACACTTGGAGAACTGTGGTTCCAGGAGTCAGATGGGAGCAAGCACAAGAGCGTCCTCATATGGGACAGCAATGGAATCTTCTGGGCCATATTGCCCACCCTGCTGATCCACAGATCCCTGCACTGGAGCCCTGTCTAGCAGAGGCTCTCAATCTGCAACCTGAAATATCTCCCCCCTGGCCCCCATACATACTATTTATGAGTGCCTCCCAGGCCAGCCGGATTAATAATCCCTCACATTTTAAGAATATTGTCATCCCTCGGTATCCACAGGGGATTGGTTCCAGGAAACCCTGTGGATACCAAAATCTGAGGATGCCCAAGTCCCTTATATAAAATGGTGTAGGACCCTCAGCCCTCCGGATCCACAGTTCTTCAGCCATGGATATGGAGGTCCAACTGTTGTTGGTAAAGCACATTCCCTCTTATCTGTATTATTGGATCCTAATGCTAATCCTGTGCGGTGGAGAGGGTCAAGGTTAATAGTCTGATGATAGAGATGTAGAAATAGGCTCAGAGAAGTGGTGTGACCTGCCTAAGATCACACAGCTAATATCTGGATGTGTGAGACTTCAGTCTAGCTCGTCAGCCTCCAACTCCACTACCCATTTCGTCCCCCGACCCCAAGCCTTGCGCCAGGAAACTGAAACAGAAGCGGGGCACCTGGGAGGCAGGTGGGAACACCACCCCGGGGCCAGCACCCTCCTGTCAAGCTGGGCAGAGCTGCCGACGTGCCTCACCTTTAACTTGGATGGTATACAGTCTCATTCTCCATCAGGAAATCCAAGGAACCTGTGACTCTTTACTTCAGTTCCTGCCCAGAATGAACCCGGTTGCTATAGTAACCTGATGCAGTTCTTTCTTATAGGGTGGATGGTTTTCATTTTGTATTTGAGGAGTCTGGCCAGGCAGTCGCGTTGCCATGGCTCGGCCTGTCGGCAGCAGTCAGAAGCAGAGGGAACCCTTTGAGCAGCCTCTAGGTCCCTCTAATTGATGGTGGAAACCTGTGTCTGGAAAAACCCCCGGCTCAGCTGCGCTGGGGAAGGAGGGAGGGGCAGTCTCGGCTGGTGTTGTGCTGGGTACCCTCTCCTGTTCAGAGAGCACACCTTACTAACTACAGCCGCCTGGGCAGAGGTCGGCCCCTCAGCCACTTGCTCCCATAGAGCCTTCTAGTTCCCCTCCATGATCTTCATCACAGGGGGCCATGCTCAGAGCTGTTTCATTGAACCCTGAATGCCCAGCTCCCTGGCAAATAGAGGGACTCCAACATATGTTTGTTGAATGAATGAATGATCTTTTGTAGTTTATGAAGCCCTTCATACCCATTATCTCCCTTACTCCCCATGATAGCTGTGTGAGGTCCCAGGGCAGGAGGAAGGGGAAACTGTGGTCCAGAAAGGTGAGAGAGGTGCTCTCACAGGCTGCCTCCCCTCCCTGTGCACTTTGTAGCTGCCTTTGCCTCTGGGCAGCCCACTGAGTTGCCTGGCACTTGCTCCATGAGGCAGACAAATGTCACAGGCACACCCTAAAAGCAAGGCAAGCAGGAGACCCCTGTTCAAGTCATGTGACTTGATTGGTTCACCTTGAATTTGTCTCAGACATGACACAGATCCTTTTTTTTTTTAAGATTTTTTTTGATGTGGACCATTTTTTTTTTTTTTTTTTTTTTTTG
>NC_041217.1:72580852-72585087 GCF_002837175.3 Physeter macrocephalus
TGTCCCCTGCATCGGCAGGCGGACTCTCAACCACTGCGCCACCAGGGAAGCCCCCGATGTAGACCATTTTTAAAGTCTTTAATGAATTTGTTACAATATTACTTCTGTTTTATGTTTTGGTTTTTTGGCCATGAGGCACATGGGATCTTAGCACCCCGACCAGGGATCGAACCCGCACCCACTGCGTTGGAAGGCGAAGTCTTAACCACTGGACCACCAGGGAAGTCCCCCGACACAGATCCCTTGATGGGCCCTTTTTACCCTCAGAGGTCCCAGACATGGGTGCCACGGTTTTCTCTCCTGGGTCCTTGGTTGTGGGCATGGTGGCCTGGAGGGCAGGCAGTGAAGGAGGGAGAAGAGAGGGGTGCTTGGTGACTAACTTCAAAACACAGCAGAATGTTCCTTTGGCCCAAACTGCAGAGGAAACAGTGGGACACACAGAGTAAAGGGCCTCTCCGTTCCTAAACTCCCTGCGAAGTGGGGTGAAGTGTGAGGGCAAGGCTTAGCTCAGCCTTCAACCAGCACGCCCAGTCCACGCTGACCCAAACTCTCTGTTACTCCCTCCATGCTGAGGGTGTATTTCCAGGTTAAATCAAACTCCTTCCACCCAACCCTGGCCCCAACATTAATTTCTTTCTAACACAGCCTAATTTCCTTCTGGCCATGAATCCTTTCCAGTATTATCATGAGGATAAACGCTTCCATCGCCTCTCATAAGTGAGGCACATACCTGTCCAGGAGGCCCCCATGACCAGCACAGGCCCCTGATTGCAGGCCTCACCGTCTAAGAATCAGAACCTTCAGATGTCCAAGGTGGACCTCAGAGGCCTCTCATGTCACAGATGTGGAGACTGGGGCCATGGAGCGGAAGAACGTGAGGCCCCCTTCACAGTCATTGGGTGTGGGAGACCCCTCACTGTGGGACCTCCTTGAGAACAAGCCTGGGCCTTCCCAGTATGCGAACCCAGCACTGAGCCCAGGCTGGGCACATAGCAGGTGCTCAGTGAAGGCTTGTTTCAGCTGCTTTGCCAGTCCTCCTGGTGCGACAGTGGGAGTCTCATCTTCGTGGAAGGAAGGTTAGGACTGGAAGGGAGCTTAGACATCACTGAGCCCAACCCTCATTAACAGAAAGAGACCCCATGGATTAATAATGCTAAAAATAACAATAGCTAATACTTACAGAGCTGGGTGCCAGACAGGATTCTCTGCACTTCGTACGTACTAATCCATTGCAGCCATATATAGTGACCACTATGCAGCAGGTGTTATTATCATTGTCCCCAGATGAGGACACTGAGGCACAGAGAGGCTCAATAACTTGCTGAAGGTCACAGAGCTAGTTAGTGTTGGGATCAGGATCCAGACCCAGGCAGTCTGGCTCCAGGGCCCACACCACTAACGCCCCACCACCGACAGAGAGCAAAGTGCTGCCAGCAGACACTTTTCTCCCAGTGGGAAGAGGAGTCTGTGCCAGCCCTATGAGTTCTCTCAGGAAACATAGCTTTTTCATCTCCGCATCCCCCTCAGGGCTCAGCTCAGGGCCTGGCAGGGGCCCAGGGACCTGTGTTCAATACAAGTGAGCTGTTCATCTTCCGAGTCATGAAACAACCAGCTTAGGTGCTCCTTGGAGCTGGAAGGAATCTTGGGAAGCAATTTACAGAAATTGAGGCCCAGAGATTGACATGTCTTAGCCAGGTCTCCTGACTCCCTGTCCAGGGCTCTCTTCACCCAGGCGAGGCCTCCAGAGAGGGGGCTGAGGTGGATCAGCTGCCGGATCCTCCCTCGCCCCCGCTGTGTGGTTCCATCCTGGCTGTGCTAACAGGCTCTCTGCTCCCACAGCTCTTCGTGATAGACAATGGTGCGGACGACTGGCGGATAGCCATGACCTACGAGCGCATCCTCTACATCAGCTTGGAGATGCTGGTGTGCGCCATCCACCCCATTCCTGGCGAGTACAAGTTCTTCTGGACGGCGCGCCTGGCCTTCTCCTACACACCCTCGTGGGCGGAGGCCGACGTGGACATCATCCTGTCCATCCCGATGTTCCTGCGCCTGTACCTGATCGCCCGCGTCATGCTACTGCACAGCAAGCTCTTCACCGACGCCTCGTCCCGCAGCATCGGGGCCCTCAACAAGATCAACTTCAACACGCGCTTCGTCATGAAGACCCTCATGACCATCTGCCCCGGCACCGTGCTCCTCGTGTTCAGCATCTCACTGTGGATCATCGCTGCCTGGACCGTCCGCGTCTGCGAAAGGTATTCCAGCGGGTTGGGTTCTCCACTCGACCGGGGCCTCTGAGCACACAGCCCATGTTGGGATGGGGGAAGGGAGGAGGAGCAGGGGGGCCCAGATGTATGTGGTCTGATGGAAGAAACAGGCATGTACCCAAACACCTCAGGAGAAAATGGGAGAGGAGAGGACCGGGTTGGGGCTGAATATGCGCTGCAACACTGAAACATTGGAACCAAGGTAAGCTGGGAAAAATGCATATATAATCCTCATTTCCTGTTCTTTGTAAACCAGTATATCTCAAAGCGTTCTGGTTATATCATTACCCCTTTCTCACATATAACACTTTGCAATTTCTGCATTATCTCTCCCTCTTGGAGATTAAGGATGTTCGCTACCATTTTAAAGGCTCTGAGAAGTCCTGCAGTAATGAAATTCGTTTAATTTTGTTTAGTCCAGATTTTCTCAAGAGTGTTCACCCACCAATGCTTTTCATTGTACATCACTATGGATGCCTCACTACTCAAAAATTTGGTCCACAGACCAGCAGTATCAGCATGACTGGTAACTTGTTAGATGGCAGAATCTCAGGCCTCACCCTGGAACTACTGAATAGAAATTTGCATTTTAACAAGTTCACTGGTGATTTGTATGCACCTTAAAGTTTGAGAAGCACCTCACTGATGGAACATACTTTGGGAAACATTGTTTTGGGAGGCTGGTGGCTGGTAGGAGAGAAGGGGGATATGGCCTAATAGAGATCTGGGGCTCTAGGGCATCACGCCAGCCCCTCAGAACTGCCATCATCAAGGCTCAAGGGTAGGTCTGTGGCTACCGCCTTCCACCGCCATCCCCAAGCTGCCCTTACTGACTCCTCTCCCTTTCAAGCTTGTCCTGGATATTCACTTTCTCTGATTTCATATGTGGAGTCTGAACACTGAGGTTAAAAACCTGGATTCTGCCCCTAAGTAGCCGTGAGACCTTGAGCAAGTCACTTCACCTCTCTGGGCCTCAGTGTCCTCATTTTAAAGTGAGGATCACTTGAGATAGAAGGTAGATATATATTTACTTGAGAGAGGTTATTTTTAGTATGCTGGGAGGCCTGGTCAAGCATCCTGTGTAATTTACTCAGATCACCCTTCATTCATTATCACATAAAATTGTATTGTCAAATCTTCCATGTACCAGTGTCCCAGGAGAGATAAAACAAGCAAAAGAAGTCTGGAGGAGAGTTAGTCTAACAATATCTCAGGGGTTCACTGAACCAGATTTCCCACGTATTTTGAAATGTTCTGTGTGCAGACAGTTCTTTCAGATGTTTGGCCAGCAGACACACAGTCAGATGAAGAGGCCATTCTGCTGTAGCCAGACAGGGACCCCTGCGCATAGCAGGGTCAGTCTCTGAGAGCCAGTGCCATGCTGGGAGACATTTCTCACATACAAAGCCTGAAGGACACACGATACCCATGTATTCAGAACCCCGTCATTACTCAGCAGCTGACATTATAACATCTGCTCTAAGTAGGACCATACCTCACCAGGCTTCATGAATCTTCTCTGGTAAGCAGACTTTCTGCAATGGAGAAAGCATATGTTTGGGTTCCAACCCCAGACTCCTCATAGTTCCCTTAGCTGAGCAATATAGTGCCAGTCTGGGCCTCAGTTTTCTCATCTGCAAGCTGGGGATAATAATACCAACTTTATAGGATTTGTTGTTGAAGTCAAATAGATAACGTACGTGAAGCGTACACTGTGATAATGATAGTGACCATTCATACTAATAACGGAGAGCTCTTGATAACTCTTGGGAATCTTGTGGCTGCCTTTTTATAATTAGAACAAACCAATTCCTACTATATGTAGACCTATGTTCTTCCTGTTTTCCTTTTTTTTTTTTTTTTTTTTGTGGTACGCGGACCTCTCACTGTTGTGGCCTCTCCCGTTGCGGAGCACAGGCTCCGGACGCGCAGGCTCAGCGGCCATGGCTCACGGGCCCAGCCGCT
>NC_041217.1:72586988-72667974 GCF_002837175.3 Physeter macrocephalus
CTCACTGTTGTGGCCTCTCCCGTTGCGGAGCACAGGCTCCGGACGCGCAGGCTCAGCGGCCATGGCTCACGGGCCCAGCCGCTCCGCGGCATGTGGGATCTTCCCGGACCAGGGCACAAACCCGTGTCCCCTGCATCGGCAGGCGGACTCTCAATGACGGCGCCACCAGGGAAGCCCTGTTTTCCTTTTTAATTGATCAAAGCTGAGTCTTCTAACAGCAATAATGATTGAATTTGCATAGCCCCTTAAGGTGTTTGAAATCTTCCATGTCCTCAAATCGACCCTGTTTGGTGTGTATCATTACCCCATTTTTCAGATGCGCAAACATGGAACAAAGTACCAGCAAGTGAATTTCATTGTTTATTGAACCTGTCAGAAGTCTGGGTGATGATTTTTTATCGGATGATGAGAGTGCTTCAAAGTGTGTAGTTTGCAAAGTACTCTGTTGCACATTATTTGGCACTGAATGACACTCCATGGCCTCCACACTGGGGCTGGGTTGACCTGGCCTCCATCAGACCATGGGCCTCTGTCTGCGGAGATGACTGACATGCCCAGCTGAAGTCCAAGGCAAAGGCACAGAGAAGCAACGAGCAAATCAAAGATTCTCCCAGGGCTTCCCTGGTGGCGCAGTGGTTGAGAGTCTGCCTGCCGATGCAGGGGACAAGGGTTCGTGCCCTGGTCCGGGGAGATCCCAATGCCGCGGAGCGGCTGGGCCCGTGAGCCATGGCCGCTGAGCCTGCGATTCCGGAGCCTGTGCTCCGCAACGGGAGAGGCCACAACAGTGAGAGGCCCGCGTATGGCAAAAAAAAAAAAAAAAAGATTCTCCCAAAGCTTCCCCTTCTCTTGTGAAAAGGCCCTTTGACCAAAAGGCTTCTGCTTAGATCTCACATGAGATATATTAAAACACGTGGGGTGTTATCATTGCCCCTGTCTTTTGAGAGCTTACCCTGTGCCAGTTCTGTGTGAAATACTTCACTGTTATCTCCATTTGCCCTCCCAGTAGCCCTGTGGTAGAGGCACTGTGATTATCCTCATTTTAGAGCGGAGGAAACTGATGTAAAGTAACTAGCCCGAGGTCACAGAGCCAGTAAATATGGAGCCAGAATTTGAACTTGCTTCTGACTCTGAACTTCATGTTTGTCTCACCAGCCCAGGCTGAATCCTGCACTTACAAGGAAACTGTGGCCTAGACTCTCCTGGCGACTTTCCCGATCTGAGCGTCTCAAAGCCACTGAGACTGACACTTAAATCCCAGTCTTGCTGTTTTGCCTGTCTCTGATGTCTGTGCTTTTAACCATTTTATCACCCTGTCTTCAGGGCTGCCTTCATGTTAAATTCAAACATACCCGAGTGTAGTGGATGCTGTGGTATGCTATCCCGGGGCCCCCTCTCGGCCCAGGCTCTCACTCCCTCAGCTGGGATTGTCGGCTGTGGCAGAATTGCCCTGGATGAAGGGAGCTGCCTCAGCTAAGATCAAGCCTCCTGCCCAGGGCAGCAAGCATCCAATGACTTGTCAGTGTAGGAGTTTAAAGGCCCAGCCCCTTTACCTCACAGCTCTGTGGGGCCTTCCTGGCTCCAGGGCTCCTGAGGGATCACGTGGCACTTCAACCCCTCCCTCTCCCCAGTCCTACATCCCTCAGGCCCCACGGGTGTTGATCCTGAGAGCAGCCCCAACAAACCTCCCGCACTCAAATCGCAGCGTCCCAGTGACTCTTTCCCAGGAATCTGACCTATGGAACTGTGGAAGCGATTATGAGTAAGTATATTCTTTCCTCATCAGGCAAAGTGCTTCTTTTAAAAAGACCAAGCAATTTCTTTTAGAATCAAGCTTAAATGAGCATTGTCCTTCCCCAATGTCAAATAATCAGCAAGATTGGCAGAGACTGAGATAGGAATTATTCAACCAGAGACCGGACAGAAACTGGAGGCAGGGGCTGCTTTGGAGGACTGAAGCCTCGGACCAGGGTGGAAGGACCTGCCCTGTCCAATGTGGGCAAGATGCCATTTTTCTCTCTCAGCCTGATCAATGACAATTCTGTCACCTGAGACAGCAGAGAGGGTAAAGGACTCGCCCAAGGTCACATAGCAGCATGACAGGCTCTAGAAAAACTCCCTTCTGCTGATGCCCAGAGCAGGGCTTGTTCACATTCCAGGTGGGTTTCATCAGCCCGGATGCATCTCTAGCTGTGAACACACACTTCTGAAGTTGCTATGGAAATCCCTCTTCAGCAAGACTCATTTTGAAAGACATTTCTCATATCTGGGGTTGGCTTTTATGTGACAATAAAGGTTTTTCACATTTCCTCCTTCCAAGGAGGGAGAGGGAATCAGTAATTACCCAGAACAGGCTGCTATGGGGAGGGCAGCGCCTGGTTGCTGGGAGGGCAGCATCAACAGCAGGCTTGTTTTCCTTGGACCCCAGTGAAGCATTACATCATGGGTTCCGAGGCCTGACAGTGTGGCACTCGCCATTCTCTGGGATTCTCCTGGCCACGTGCCCGTCTCCCACAGGCCTCCCAGAGCCCATCCGAGGAACCTCCTCGTTAAACACTGTCACACACCAAGCAGCTGAGCTGGTGGAGAGACCACTGGGGGCCCCAGGCCTAAAGGCAGCAAGGCAGGAAGGGGGCTTTCCTGGCACGCCCTGAACGAAGTCTGCCAGCTCACATGTGGCTGTTTATCTCCCGGGAGGAGCGACAAGGCCTCCCATGACACTGACAGCGTGGGCTGAGTCTTGTGATCCCAAGCCAAGTTTTGTAAATGACCTCCTACCCTCGTGACTGGGATCCCTTTGGCCTCTTCTCTCCTGAGGCTCCAAGTTCTGCCCACAGGCTGTGTCAGTATCTCAGGCCTTCCAGCCTATCAACAGGTCTTTGGTGATGGTGTGAGCTTTCATCTAAGTCTGTATATTGGCATTTTCGTGAGAAAGTGGATTCTGGAGACCTGGCTGCTGGAACTGGAGAAAAACAACGAGTGGCCATTCTTTCCCTCATTAAAACAGAGCCACTCCTCCCATCGTAAGGAAGATAAAAAGAGGCTTCCTTCCTCCAGTCTCTTCTGCTTCTGTCCCAGACACCCAGGTCTGCACCAGCCGGAAGCTGGGAGCAAGAACAGTTCCCTCCTCCTCCCCATCTCCTTCCCACAATCTCCTACCACCTCCGCCAGGGGCTTCAGCTCCAAGAAAGGAGCAGAGAGAAGGTCTACAGAAGGAAGCATATAGCACGGGGTTGACACACGTGCCCAAGCAGAGCCTTTGTGTGCTGGGCAGAGCTGGGAAGAGCTCGGAGAGCAGTGAGCTCTCATGGGCCCTCTGATGTGAGGTACAACCTCCAATGTGTAACACATGCACAGTGACCCAACTGGGACGACGGGAAGAAATGATCAGCGTTTCTATTCATAGTTATTTTTATCTAAGAAAATTAATCTTTGCTAATCTTAATATGCAGGTAGACTGTAATACATGTGGACAATTTATAATAAATATACATATAGCAGGGGAAGGTGCATGCTCAAAATTTTTTTACTAGCAGGAGTCCATGATTTTAGAGGATGCAAACCACTGGTTTGGGGAATGAGAGGACTAGTTAGTAAGGATAGGAAAGTATCCTGTCACATTGGATGAAGCCTGCTAGACCTGGAACCCTGCCCTCTAGCTGGAGAAAGGGGAAATCAGCACCCCGTTGGGCAGAGGAGCAGCCTAGGGCAATCCTGCTGCCGGGTGCCAGGTCTGGATAGATCTCTCCTAATTCAAAGATGAATTCCCGGCAGGGGGTGGGTGGGGAGACTGAGGAGGGGAGGGAAGGGGAATCATACAGGAGGCCTTGAAACAATTGTGCAGCATTAAGAAAGAGGAAGATAATTCTGAAGATGCAGAATAACGTTTAATTATGAGGAACAGAAAGCAACATTTGAAAATTCTTGGGCATCCCTTACAGGGTGCAAGAAGATGTGATCTCTATGATAGAGAAGAGTGGGCAGATATGAAATGAAACTGTATCTGGTTCACATAAGCCTAGAGTTCACAGAAAATGAAAATGTTTTAGCAAAAAGAAAATCCACATTGGGGCACTGAATTTTTTAAAATGCGGAATGTGAAGGACAAACAAAAGTTCTCTCCAAATGTAGAAGAACAAAGAGATGAGAGAAGAGGGTGAATAGGACAGAATTGGAAGCTGCAGAATCAAGGCTAAATTCTAGCTCTACAGTTATTTTGGAGGAAGAAACCAGAATGATTTGGATAAAAGCAAAATCAAGGACATACATGAAGAAAACTTTATCAGAATTGGCCTGCCAGGGGGTTGGTGGGGAGGTTAAGATTATTCAGATCAAAAAGTTTCCTGTTTTCCACTTAGAATAGGGGGAAAAATAATTTTTTTTTCTGGAAAATTTTCTGAATCATAAGGTTAAACAATCCTAGAAGCACATAGGCAACACAGAGCTGACTTTTCCTCAGAACCCTAAATTCCAGGAGACATTAGGGCATTCATGTCATTTACCTGAGGAAACAAGAGGAACAAAAGTCGTTCTTGGAGTTTTGTGGGCTCAGAAGGTTACAACCTACACTTTTTGGGGGAGGTTGTGTGTCCATTGGCCAAGGAATGAATCACGATTAAGATCTTAATAATGGAACTATATGAAAGAAAGACAGGTAGACAGTATTGAAACCAGGTAAACATGAAATCCAGATTAAACATGATTGTAAAATGAAATTCTAATGTCAAAGAAAAAGTAGATTCTGGAAAGAGTAAATGTATGCAACAAAATAATAACTCCATAATAATGAGAGGGTTGCTAACTCTCAGATTAAAAAGTTGAGAGAAGTTGTCTAGGAAGGATTAGTAAAAGCATGATAAATTCATCATCTTAAGTAGAAGAGAATTTTAAAAGCCTTATCTCTCAATTTTCATACTTAGAGAAATATAGTTTAAATCATTTTTTAAAGTTAAAGGTAACCAGAGGTAGAATTTAATAAGTATAATAATGATAACGATAGCATCAGCCAGGTGTTATTTCACTTAATCCAGACCACAGCTCTGTGAGGTACAGCGACTATCATTATCTCCGTCCTACACATGAGGAAATGGAGGCCCAGGAATGTTACAGTTACGCAATGTACCTTGGGTCGTGGAGCCAGGGGTCGGTAGACCCGAGACCCCCAACCCCTGCCTGAGAGCCTTGCTTTTCCCTACCTTGAGAATGTGCATTTCCACATTCCTGGATGAGACACACAAACATCATCAGAGACAGAAAAATAAAGGAAGCAGGAAGGAAGAATTTAAAAACAGAAAGCCTGAAACAAGATGAGAGGAAACCAAACTTAAAATTTAAAGCAGTCAACATAATTGAATTTACCTCCCCAATTAGAAGACAATGTCCCTTACTTAGATAGGATTTAAAAGCAAAATTTAATTTTACGGTGTTTACAAAAGAGGTACCTAAAACGGAAGGACCCAGAAAAATAAGTGAATAGCAAAGATTTATTAGGTAAGGACAAACCAAAGGGCAATTGAGTAGAAATCCTCATTTTAAACCAAGTTGAATTCAAAGCCAAAACCATTAAATGGTCCAAAGGAAACATTTAATATGGATAAAAATATTATACACAGGAAAACTGTGAACTTTTATGCAAAAATAAATAAGGAGATAGACGATCTGAGTTTTTAATGTTTTAATTGACTGATAAATATTGAACTTTGTAGCCTATAAACAAATAATATTTTCTTTTTAAACATCCATCAACATTTACAAAAATTGATCAACTTCTTGGCCACACGTTTCAAAACGTCAGAAAAAAAATTTCAGGCATACTCTCTAACAACAAGGCCATAAACTTCAATTAAAAGGAAACTGTTAGGCGGGGGAGCTTTTTTTTTTTTTTTTTTGTGGTACGCGGGCCTCTCACTGTTGTGGCCTCACCCGTTGCGGAGCACAGGCTCCGGACGCACAGGCTCAGCGGCCATGGCTCTGCGGCAGGTGGGATCTTCCCGGACCGGGGCACGAACCCATGTCCCCTGCATCGGCAGGCGGATTCTCAACCACTGCGCCACCAGGGAAGCCCCGGGGGAGCTTTTAAAGCAGTGTCCTCAATTACAACTTGGTCAAAAGAGAATTATTCAAAACTACCATTGAAGACTATTTGAAAAATTACAACTCTATATATTAAAACTCAGATGTGACCAAAGTTGTTCTCAGATGAAAAATATCCTTAAGATTTTTCATTTAAAATAAAAAGCATGAAAATAAATTGAATTCATTAGAAGAACAGAACAAGGCTCAGAACAAATTAGCTTTATAACAGACAGGAATTAATGAATTTAAAAAAAGAAAAACAGAATTTGTGAATCCAAAAGATACCAATTTCTAATAAATCTAATCAAGAAAAAATGAAAACACAAACAAAATTAGAAATTTGAAGGTGGAAACCTACTGATTCTGAGGATGTTTTAATAAATAAAAGAGAATAGCTTAACTTTTTTTGAAAGAGAAGACCTTTGAGGGGGACTTTCTCCACTAGATATTAAAATGTGTTACAAAACTAAGGTAATTAAGTCCCTGTGGCATTACTGAAAAATCAGTAATGACAGATCAATGAAACCTAATGGAAACTCCTGAAATAAATCCTAGTATGTGAGAACCCAATATTTGAGGAAAAAACCAATTAGGAAGGAATAGATTATTCTATAAATGTTAATGGGAAGATTGGATACTTGGATGAAAAATCAAATTAGAACCCCACCTCTCACCAGCCACCAAAATAAATTCCAGGTGGATTTAAGAGTCAGATGTAAAAGAAGAAACCATGAACAAGCTCCAGAAAACAAAGTGAATATTTAATCAGTCCTGAGATGGAGAGAATTGTTAAGCATATAATCTTAGAGGAGAAGAAATGTGAAGGAAAAGACTGGTATATCTGATTAAATTATACATACAATTTTGGATTTCTGTCCTTCAAAAAATATAAATTTATTTTAAAAAGCAAATGTTACACTAGGAAAAATATTTGCAGCAAACATGAGAAGAGATAAATATCCCTATTGTACAAAGCAGTCTTAGTTACCAATCAGAAAAACTCATCTCCTCAGTAAAAAAAATAGGCTAAAAATAAAAACAGACAACCACAAAGGAAGAAATACAAATAACCAATAAAATGAAAAACACAGCCTCTCAAGTCAAAGAACTACAAGTTAAAACTACAAGGAGAATTGCTTTTTCTCCTCCAGAACTGACAAAAATTTAAATAAATATAATTCGATGCTGAAGAAAGTTGTTATTGTTTGTGGTGGGTTGGATGGGTTGTTTCATACTGATGGCAAGAAGGAAAATTAGCACCATTTTTCTGGAAAACAATTAAATAGTATGTCAGGGGAGCCTTTACAAGTTCATAAATTTAACCCAGGAATTCACCTTCTAGGAAGCTATTCTAATGGAATAATCAATTATGTCAAGATTCTTTGGCATGATGCGTTCTACAACAGTGGAGAATCAGAAACCAAGCAAATGTCCAGGGTTTAAACAATTAAATAAATCATAGCACATCAATATGATGGGTAGTTAGGCAACAATTTTTAAAAATCATCCTTCAAAGACTTTAATAAGGTAGGAAAATAGTCGTGATGTAATACTTTTTAAAAGAGCACACAAAGGTATTATGTAGGATGTTACCAATTAAAAATACATAGATGTATAACAAGCATAGAAAATGCTTGGAAAATACATCTATTGTTTTCTGTGGGATGTTACATGTGATTTTTTTCATTACATTTTATTGTATTTTCAATGAGAATGCATGGCAATATATGTGTGTGTGTGTGTTTTACTGTAAAGAGGGAGCATTTTGTTTTTTCTCCCTCCACAAAGCCCCTCTTCTCATCTTGCACAGGAACTCATATGTTATATCAACAGGGCTTGGAATGCAAAGTTGAACGGCTCACTCAGTTTTTACATACAATTTTCTCAGAAAAGCTCAATAAAAGTTCCTTCCTAAAGGGTTCCCCTTCAGACTTAGCTGCCAGTGGCCTTAGTGGACAAGGTAGGGGGATGACGTGAGCCTAGGCTGGGGTCCTCTCTCCTCGGGCGGGGGTGCCACTTACAGCCCCTCTGTGGCCGCGGGATGATTATGGGAGGACCTAGAACCTGTGTCCAGGCAGGTGGAGTTGTGCAGGTGAGGTGTGGTCCGAGGCAGGGCTGCATTAACTCTCTAGCACCGGCTCTAGGCGGGCCAGGCTCTGGGGTCCCAGCAATGACGCGGAAGGCCCCGTCCGATAAGGAGAAACAGCCAGCCGGTAGGTAGTTCCCGCAAGGCCAAGGCTTTTGGGAGGAGGCTGGTACCGGGGGCGGGTCCGAGGCTCGCTCCGCCAGGGGGCGCGGGGCGGGCGGGGGAACACGAACAGGTGGGGGCCGGTGGGCGGGGTCTCACGGAAAGGGGCGGGCCGCGGGGGAGGAGCCAGTCGGCCAGCTCCTGGCGCCGCCGGAGTTCAGGTTCAACCCTGGTGTGGCGCCGGCGCCCAGGACAACAAGAATAAACTTCAGGACTGGGTCCTCTGCCCCAAGGTTGCCTCTCGTTCCTGCTTCTAGTAGCGTCCCATTTTTATTTCGTGTGCATGTTTTACATTTTTCCCCATCCTTACTACCTCAGCCCACTTGCTCTTTCTTTGTTATTTTTGATTCAACAATTCTTTCCTTTCTTACTGGCAGTATGTTTGTTCTCTTTGACAATTACGCATGGAAATCGTTAATTTGTGACTGGTTTCTTGGTACTTTTATTTATATTAAATAACATTATTCACAAATTATAAGTAATGAATGACACCTCTTAGGAGAATCAGGGGCTTCCCTGGTGGCGCAGTGGTTGAGAGTCCGCCTGCCGATGCAGGGGACACGGGTTCGTGCCCCGGTCTGGGAAGATCCCACATGCCACGGAGTGGCTGGGCCCGTGAGCCGCGGCCGCTGAGTCTGCGCACGGAGTGACTGGGCCCGTGAGCCGCGGCCGCTGAGTCTGCGCGTCCGGAGCCTGTGCTCCGCAACGGGAGAGACCACAACAGTGAGAGGCCCGCGTACAGCAAAAAAAAAAAGAAAGAAAGGAGAATCAAGAAATGAGGAAAATGCCCTTAAGATTAGTTTGGGACAGTGTGGGTGCAAAGGGAACTCCACTGCACTGAGAAACCATTCCATTTTTCCAGTCGAGTCAATCCCCAAATTACTCCAACTTGTGTTACACTAAACACTAGGTTTCCATAAACTCTCTCTGCTGGAAGGTGGCCAGTGCCTTTTTGCCTCCAGGATTTTTGCCTTAGGTAGACCCAGCTAAGGACAGGGCTCTTTCTCCAGCTGGGAAGGATCATCCAACCTTTCTCAACTGAGATCTGAGAATTAAGCCCTCCAGAATTAAGCTGGAATGACCATCTTCCTGATTCCACCAAGGATGGTACATAGTTAGTACCACCCTTGATGTATAAGGGGGAAGTTGCTTGTTTCTTATCATGGATGCCTAAGGGAACCCAGGCTTGAGTCTCATCCCCAGGACCAGTTGAAAAAGGCTGTACCACTGGGAAGAGACAATGCCAAAAATCTTACAAGGGTGGGAATCCTTGGAGGGAGCCAAGGTGAGGAAAAGGGAGGGTTTCCTGTAAGCCACGTCAGCCACATCTATTTGTGGGCTGACATTAGTCAAGACAGGAAATCCACATTCTGTCAACTTTTCCATTTTTCAACTTTGGGGAGGTTTTGTTTGCCCCTGGTGATGCCCCTGCATCTCAGTGCAGGCACCCACCAGCAAGGGACTGGACCCTCACCCCACAGGCCTTCTCCATGTGTTTGGTGGCCTGGGACACGTCATGTGTGCACTCCTTGCCATTCTGTGCTTTCCACCTCCCTCCACTGCGGGCGTGGCTGCTGCCGCCCAAGCTGGTGGGGAGCCCACATTCCCGCTCTCATAGTGTACCTGCTAGGGGATTTTTTCATGAGATTTTCTCCTTCCATTTAATACAGGCTCCTGCATCCCCTGAGGCTTGGCCCCAGTCCCTCAGAGGCTGAGCTCCCACCTCCACCTCCCACCCTGCCTGGATGTCTACTTCCCGGCTCTGTGCACTGCCCAAGAGTTTCCCTAGCAACCACATCCCCTGGTGGCCTGGGAATAGTGGCCCTGGGAACCCACCAACCCTACCACACCAGGTCATTTTGTTTTCCCAAGAGGCTCATAGGAGCTGCCTGCCAACAAAGCCCCTGCAGGCTGGCCCAGACAGGCCCAGACACACTAAGAAGGGCCAGATGAGCTCAACACCCCTACAATAGAGGGGGCATAGAGCCTACTGAGTAAAACTCCTTTTGAAAGTGTTAAATATGTTGCAGCTGAGCCAATACATGCTGTGACACAGCGTGCAGAGGCTGGATACAGCTTGAACTCAGGGTTAAAAGACCATGTGGCTCCTGGTTCCACCATTTACCTTGGACATCGTACACGTACTTAATCTCGCCAGAGTCATGCAGCCTCTACTGACCATGCTCTGGGACAGGGAACTCATCACTTTAAAAGACCATTCAATCCATCTGCAGACAGCTCTGACTTAGAAATATCTTCCTAATATTGGTTAAAGTTAAACTCCTCATAGTTTCTGACTTGGGTCCTGTTTTCTGTATCCACACAAAAATTCAAGCAACATAGGCGGGTGGTTAAACCATTGCCATCTAGGCAGATATGGGCTTGGGGTCTTGCTCAAGCTCTTACAGCCGTGACCTTGGGCAAGCTAGCCTCAGGACACCTGGGAAGTGGGATAATTCACAAAAAGCCCTTAGCACAGGGCAAAGCATTTAGCACATGCTGAGCACCCAGTGAAGCAGGCTGATCTTCCCTCTTCCGCTGAAGGCCCCTTAAACGTTTGAGAATTCAGGTTTCATCCTCTTCAATCTAATGGTCTCTGATCCTTCAGCAAGTCCTCACAGGACTCAGGTCCCATCAGACTCCACTCTCTTTCTCACCCTCCTCTTTGGTCATCAGTGTCCCCACAAATTGGAGGCCCCAGACCGAACACAGTGCCCCAAAGATTAGGTAACCTCCCATTTTCTCGGCATTATTCTCCTTTTAGTGCAGCTTGAGAGTGGCCCATGGGAAGAGCAAGCATCTCCCAGAAGAGGTATAATGACCTGGGAATTAGGGAGTGAGACCCAGGGCACATCTCTGTTTAGGTTTGGCACTTTTGACAGTCCCAACCTACAGCCCCATACGTTGTTGTTAATATTTCCTCAGTACAACTGCCCAGGTCCTACTTAGCCTGCGCCCTATGACCACCACCCACACCCCACTCAGCCTGCCACCTGACAGAGCCACAGCTGAATTTAGGCCAAAGGGTTTTAAGTCAAGTGGGGAACTAGTTAGGACTCTAAGTGTCAAGAGGCTCATGTCCTGCTTCCAGCTTTAGCAAGGGGCTCTGGATCTGGCCTGGGAGCCCATTTCTCTGCCTTAGTTTTCCCGCTGATAAAAGCAGTGGTTTTTCAGGCCCTTGCAGATCTTTAAACAGGGATTGCCCCAGTGTTGAGCTCACTCCCTCCATCCTCTGCTGTCTGGGCCCATCTCATGCTGGTCTTCCCCATCCCCTTCTTTTCTCCATCGGAACTGCTTCCTAAAGGACATTCTCCACCCTTTGGCATCTCTCTATCATGCTTGCCCCCAGAGAATGCATCCAGTCTCACAAGAATGCATCATTGCCTCCGAAGTCTAAACATTGAGCCAAGCCTTTCCCCTGAGATGTAATGCTCAATTCCGAATGGCTTGCTAAGTAGGAATAATGTTAATAGTTATTGAGCCCTACTATTCACTAAGCACTATGTTAGCCATTAAATATACCTTAGTAAAACACATGTGATTTTTTTCCCCTCATGGGGCTTATAGTCTACCAGGGAAGAGACCATGTAGACCAATAACAACTCAAGACACAAGTAGGTACTTTCAAATCTATGGTATATACTGTTGAAGGTGTTAAAAGAAACAAGGTTGCAATGATTTATTTTATTTTTTTTTTAAGTAATGGGGTTGGAGAGGAATCCTACTCAGCTGGGACCTGCTTGGAAGGTCTCTCCAGAGAGGTTATGTTTCAGCTGAGACCTGAAGGATGGGAAGGAATGAGTCATTTACAGACCAAGGGGATGAGCTCTCCAAGAAGAGGGAACAGAACATACAAAGGCCCTGAGCTGGCGAAGAGCATGGTGTGTGGAGTGGCTGGAAGGAGGGTAGTGTGGACAGGCATGGTGCTGTGGCAGAGCCTGAGCTGCAGAGGGGGCTCTGGGGACTGTGTTAAGGGATTGAAGGCAAGTGCAGTGGGAGGCCTCTGAAAGCTTCAAGTCAGAGAGTAATACAACCTCATTCATTCTAAGAATATCACTCTGGCAACTTTGTGGAGAATAAATTGGAAGTGGGCAAGGAAACTACTAGGAGGATGAGTTAGGAGGCCATTGCACAGGCCAGGGCAAAGGACATGGTGACTTAGAAGGGTGGTGGTGGCAGTGTAGGGTTCTTGGATACCTCCTTTGTACTAGGCCAAGACTGAATGTCCCATGTATCAAGTCTCTGTTCAAACTCATCATGCTGCCCCTCATTTCTCTCTGCTTCTCTGTTTTTGTCTTCTTTTTCTCAGGAACTTTTCCAGTTAGTATCAGTTTTTGGCTGCAAGTGACAGGAAACCCAAAATAACCACAGCTTAAGCAAAATAGAAGTTTCTTTGTTATGCAAAAGAAGACTGGAAAAGCGTCACTCCAGAGCAGTTACAGTGCTCCATGGCATTAGGAACCCAGGCTTCTTCTGCCTTGTTGCCCTGCCGGCCTTGGTACATGGCTTCTTCCTCATAGTTCAAGAAGGCTGCCAGAGTTCCAGTCATCCCATCCACCTTCTAGCCAGCAGGAGGGAGGAAGGGACAAAGTAAGGTGTGCTCTTTCTCTCTAAAGACATTTCCCAGAAGTGACACATGTCATTTTCATTCACGTTCATTGGTCAGTCACATGGCTGGAAAAATGTAGTCTTTATTATTGGCAGCCATTGCTCATTCCTGGGCTCTTTTACGATGAAGAAGGAAAGAAGGACTATTGGGCCATAACTATCTCATAGGCTCATAACCATTCACTATCTTTGTGCCTTTGCCCACCCCCATTCACCCCTTTATTCAGACCTCAAGCCCTAGGGTTCTTATGCTATAATGTCTCTCAAACTCATCTCTTCCTGCTACCTCACTGACACAGATCCCTGTCATCTTACACTGGACTATAGAAGTAGCTTCTCTGGCCTCAAATTATACTACCACTAGATACATTCTATTACCCCTAAAAAACATGCAATTTCTCCATTTAGAAGATTAAGTCCATATTCCTTGCTTTAGTGTCCAAGGCCTTCTACAGTCAACTCATGATAAAACCTATTTGGTTCAATTTCAGTAATACTAGCAATGATTGTAATAACACCTCACATTTCTATGTGAGGTTTTATTGCCTACAAAATTGAAAGGGGTGACATCTGAAGTCGGAAAACCCTGGCTCACAGCCTAGCTTAATAGTGTACCAGCTATGTGACCTTGGGCAAGTCACTTACCCTCTATTAAATAAGACAAGTGCCTATGACTGTAGCTGGTTCTTGGGGAACACTAGATCCTTTCCTGAGCCTCATTCTTCTGATCCGTAGGTTGGAAATATAAGCCTATCTTACCTATTTCCTAGGTGAGTATGAAATTCAAATACGAGAGGGAACAAAAAGCTGGGGAAAACATAAAATCCAGGACTTAATCTCTTCTGCTTCTCACAATGGCCCTACGAAGTGAGCAGGCAGAATAGAGTCCAGAGCCCCCTGTTTCGTGGATTAGGACATAGCAACTCAACGAGACTCGGTGATTTGTCCTGTCCCCTGACTCATAGGGCAGTAGAGGCCTGGGACCCTGGGACCCTGACTGCCTGCTGTAGGGCCCTTGGGATATTTGTTAAATTAGGGAGTTGTCTTACGTGACTGTGTTGGGGCCAAAGGAGAAAGAGCAAAATGTGCAAAGCGAGTTTAGTTTTCCTTTCAGTTGGCGCTCTGAGGCCAATTTATAATTTGTTTGAGGGCATGCTGTCTGGTACCTAGATGGAAATTGTGATTGGTGCTGTAGAAAAACAGCGATTTTTAGTGGGAAGCCACTTACTGTTAGTGGGTACAGGTAGAAACGGCCCATCATCCTCAAATGCCATGATGTCAGTTTTTGGGGGGCCGGGGCAGGTGGGGTTGGAGACTGGCTAGGCATTTTCTGAGAAAGTATATGTCAAAATTAATAAAGTAAACAGCTGTATTGTCAAACTTACAGAGTTAAGTAAATGTGAATACAGTTAACTGGGTAGTAGCTTTGTAATTATTTTGTCAAGTTTAGCATATGAAATTGCTCTCACTTAGTTACCAACATTCTTAATTTGCTTTGTTCTTGTTTATAATTTAAACTGTGGATTTTATTTAGGGAGTAAATGTGTCTTGAGGCTTTTCATTATTTCAGAAATTAGACTATACCCTCCTGAGGTTGCCAGACTGTTGCTGCGGCCAAATTAGGCAAAGCTGGAGGGCTGGTGAGACTGAGCCAGGGTCTCAGAAGCCTAGTTAAGGATGACCTCAAGCCTGAGGAAGGAGAAAGAGAGCCGTAATTTGTTAAGTACAGGTTTCTTGCATTCATCATCCCATTTAACCCTCACAAGAATCTTTTGTGATATTATCTCCATTTCCCTGATGGAAAAACTGAAGCCAAGGGCAGTGGGGTAGCTCACCCACCATTGTGTGAGGTTGCTTATTAATTGCCTCTCCCCCAGCAGATGGTAAGTTTGTAAGAGAATGTTTTCTAGAATGCCCAGCACTTGTAGGAGGTTAGGCATTATTTTTGAATAAGTCAGGAACACTGTCTTCTTGTTCACAGCCTTTCAGTCTATGCACTTTCTCCTCTGGAGCCAGCACTCTGTGGGGTGGGCAGGGCAGGAGTAATTTTCCCATTTCAGAAACTAGGGAATGGAGGCTTTGAGAGGTATGTGAGGCAGAATCTCACTGCTGGCCCAGAGATCCTGCCTGGAGAGGGAGGGTCCTCCACCCGTGACACTCCCGTGCCAAGCTCCCGGCACCTCCCTCTGAGGTCCCCTTGGCAGCCAGGGAGCCTTCCATCCTGGGCATCTCCTGGGCCTGGCTCTCCCGGATCTACTCAGTGCTTGAGATTCCAGGGCCCAAGGTCACTTAAGCTAACAAGTGAATCATCCTGTATTTGGGCAAGGGGGTGATGATGGCTGCGGAGATCTTTGTTTTAGGGAATAATTGTTATTTCCTGGAAAGTCTGTGGAAAATTGTGCCATTGCTTGAGGGTGTTTAATAAATCACTCATCAAAGTAAAAGCCGATAGATAAGTGTTTGCCGAAGGAATCATCATCAGTATCATTACCATCATCCTCCTTATCAACAACCTCAACTCTAATCATGACAGATTTGACCAAAAATAAAATAAAGGAGGCCTTTCGAGGACTTGACCTGCGGAGGGCTCTCCTCCGCGTTACCTTCTCTCTCTGTCTCCCTCATTTCAGTGAGTCAGTTTTTCCTCCCCATCTGTTTGCTGTTTGGTACTTTATACAACTGTCTGGGCTCTTTCGTTTTGCTTCTGCAATTGCTCAGCTCCGACGTGTTCCCTCCTGACGCTTCTCCTTTGTTCTGGCAGGCTCCTCTCATCTGCCGGTTTCCAGCCCTATGAAGTGTCAGAGGTGGGTTGTAGTTTTCAGGCAGCATTTTGTTGCCTGGCAACATGTAACAAGCATCTTCTGTGATGGCTGAGTCCTGGAAAACAGAGCCAGGGCTGGGGTGCTGGGATGGAGGAGGCTCCAGGGGCCTCTCCAGGCTGGTTGGGGAGGAAGAGGGGGGAGAGAGACAGGCAGGCAGACTCAGGTGACTCCGAGTGTAGCCATTCTGACTCTTTTATAACAGCTGGGGCACTAACTCACCCTCTCCTGTTCTGTTTCAGGAATCACAGGTGTTCAGTGGTCAAAAGTCTTGGTTAGGAGCCATCAGAGGTTCTGTGTAACTTGGTGGCCACCTGCTGCAGCTGCCCAAGGGGTGGCTGGCTGGCTCTGGGTGGAGGCTGCTAGGTGGTTTCCACTTGAGCGGAACTCTTCATCTTGTTCCCCATGTGATGTAAAAGGCCTCCTGTCTGTGAAGATGACTGGCTTCTGTGTCTGCAGTCAGCCCAGCCAAACGCTCCCCAGAGACTGGGTGGAGGTTGAGTGAGGGTGTGTATGTGTGGGTGATGGTAGAGTGTCATCATAGAGACACCTACCTAAGAACTGGAAAAATCCTCACATTTTACATGAAGAAACCAAGGTCCAGAGAGGGGAAGCGACTTGTCCAGCGTCACACAAGTTGGAGAGAATCTAAGCTCCCTGTTGAGGGTCTTTCTCCTGGGACTGACCATCCCAGGCTGACATGACTGGTGCTGGTGGAGTAGGAAGAGGCAGCACAGTGATGAGAAGTACGATGGACTTGGGCCCAGCTTGCTCCTCTCTGGCCTCCATTTCCTTGCCTGAAAAGAATGAGGTTTGTCTGGCTAAAGGTAGCCCCAAGACTCAGTGACTCCCAGAGACAAAGCCTACCCAACAGGCAAAGCACCTCCTGCCCAGGTCTTTGATGGTATGTCCATGGCTGTTCTCTCCCCTCCTTAGAAAAGCCCAGAGGCTGGGGAGTCCTAGGCCTCTGGTTAATGCTCCTTAGGAGAACCCCATTCTGCAGGCAAAATCCCTCAGCACAGCCACACTGTGTTCCTAAGGACACTTGTCACCATCAGGTCAATTTAGGGCAAGTCTCTGGGAATCTGTGTCTTTCCAAATATGGCCCCTTAAAGCATCGAACGTGCTCCCAGGGTATTTCTTCCATCCTGTTTCTTTTTGTTCTTGATCACTGACCACTCCCCTACCTGGCCAGCTCTCCGTCCTGTTTGGGGGGTTACAGTTGCATGGGGCTGGGGCCCAGGCCCCCTCATTTCTCAGGGGAGCAGACAGAGCTCATGAGGAGACCGCTGATGTGCAGGGGATTTTATACCATCCTCTTCATGTCCTGATAATGAGAAGAAACGTCCAGATGGGTCGTCTCTCCTGTGTCTTGCTCCTTCTCTTTCCCCAGCAAGAATCTCTCAGTTCAAGAGGCGGAAAAAGGAGTTTGGATGCTGCAGGCTGTCTTTCCCCAGCTGCATCCCTTCATTCTGCTGCTGGGGCCACAGAGATGACAGGGAGGCCCCAGCACACGAGCCTTTCCTTCCAGCTGCTGCTTTTGTAGATCTCGGGGCATGCCAGCTGCGGAGATTTAGAAGTTCCTCTAGCAAGAAAATCCCGCTTGGAGGGGTGCAGGTGCTGGCTGTCTCCATTCCCTTTTCCACACAGTCCTGAGCTTCAGAACTAGCTTTCTTTCTGATGTGTTCCAGGACCTTCCAGTTAATCATATAAGCCAAGGTCTGGGTGGTTTGGCTGTGGGACAGGCGAGCCTGGACCAGCCCCTGAGACCCTGCCCTAGACTTTGTCACTCTTCGAGTGGCCAAAGTCCACCCCCAGAAATCCAAGGAAGTGTGCCATCTGGACACCCAGGCATGTGGAAAGAGGTTAGAGGTTAGAGGCAACTGCCCTCCACATGCAGGCTACTTGTGGTCAGAGAGATCCTGCAGCCCCCAGAGCACTGCAGCCATGTTCCCCAGATGGGGGTGGTTGTCTCTGCTGAGTTAGACTTCTTCCTACTCACCTCTTTGGCACCCCCTCTTCTCAGTGGCAGGGGAAGCTGTCCAGCCAGAGCTCCCATGTCCTGCCCTGGAATCCCCACTGCTCTGGGAAACAGTAACAAGAAAACTCCTTCCCAGCGTATTTCTTCCAGTCTGTTTTCTCTTTGTTCTTGGTCACAGAGCGGTCCCCTCCCTCCCACACTAACGCTGCCCAGGTGAGACCGCAGCTCTGTGCCCTCCTCAACATTTGTGCGCCTGGGCAGCTGCCTGCCTTTAATTCTCTTTGGAAAGCATAACTGAGAGGAGAAAGACACCCGTCTTTCCTTTGAGGCTCTAGCCGGGACCACTGCCTATGCGGCACTGCCCTCCAGGGGGCGCCATTCGCATTGACGGCTCCGTGAACGGCACTCCCTGGAGCTGCACAGCACACAACCTACGGTGCTGAACACGGCAGCCCTGGCTCTGGCTCACTCCCCTGTGAAGCTGGCTCATTGTAATACACATCCAAGATCAGATACCGGAGAAAGGGAGCATCACCAGTAATCTCTCCCATCAACCTCACTGGGCCTTCACTTCCTCAAAGGCATAATATGGTCAAAGTTGGGGCTGAGGAATACGCCAGACCCAAGCTCACTCTCAGGCTCCGCCACTTGGTAAATGTTTATTTTTTGCAAGTTCCCTAATCTGGCTGAGCCTGAGTTTCCGACTCAAGAAAACAGGAAATGACAATTGCAAATCTTGTTATTGTGAGGATTAAATAAGATAATGCACACAAAGGTTTGGCCCACATGGCACATGGCTGGCACTTGACAAATGATGATGATGATTGTTATCTTTTTAAATTTTTTTAAATTTATTTTTTTGGCTGTGTTGGGACTTGGTTGCTGTGCGCCGGCTTTCTCTAGTTGTGGGGTGAGCGGGGGCTACTCTTCGTTGCAGTGCGTAGGCTTCTCATTGCGGTGGCTTCTCTTGTTGCGGAGCATGGGCTCTAGGCGTGCGGGCTTCAGTAGTTGTGGCAAGTGGGCTCAATAGTTGTGGCTCGTGGGCTCTAGAGCGCAGGCTCAGTAGTTGTGGCGCACGGGTTTAGTTGCTCCGCGGCATGTGGGATCTTCCCGGACCAGGGCTCGAACCCATGTCCCCTGCATTGGCAGGCGGCTTCTTAACCACTGTGCCACCAGGGAAGCCCTGATTGTTATCTTTTAAAATCGGGCTATATATCCAGTCCTACCCGCCTCATAGAGTTAGTCCCAGAAATAAAATGAGATGAGAAATAGATCATCTCTAAGTTCTCTGAGGAAATATTTGGCAAGAATCCCAACCACTGGTATTCTTGTGTATAAAACACCAAGAGCTGTGAAGCCCCTTTGCTTCCAAATCACACTCTGTAACTAATGTCAAGAAAAGGCTCAACCAGGAGAGAAAAATCTCCCAGGCTGAAGACTGAGGCCCCAGGAGGGTGCAACTGAATGAACACCAACGGCAGCAGCTGTGAGAAAGCAGAGGCTCGTGGAGGGGAGTGAAATGAGACCAAGTTTGAAAGTCACATCCCCTGGACCCTTGTTCACTCACTGCCTCCTTCAGCAGATTCTCAGAGCTTCCTCCAAGTGCCAGGGCCCCGGGACTGGCACTGGCCCGTGCGGAAGGGCAAGCCCCAGGAGCAAGCACATGATTAGATCCTGCGGTAGGAGGTGACAGAGAGGACCCTGGGGCTAAGGGTGCTCTGCAGAGGGTGCTTGATCCAGGAAGGCTTTCTGGAGGAGGTGATCTTCTGGGCCTGAGGGGACTCCAGCCAGAGGGACCAGCACAAGCAGAGCTTGGAGGTGGGGGAGCACCGGGTGGGAGAGAGAATAAGCAGTTGCTTGCCAGGGGATGTCCATGAGAGGTCGCAGCTGCACTCAAGGTTAGAGAGGTAGGCAGGGGCCAGGCCAGTCTAAAGAGTTTGGACTTAATCCTCTATCACAGCCAACAGTTCCCAACCTTGTTTATTTACTTTTTTCCTTTATTCTAGTGACGCAGGAGAGATGGTATTGAGATACCTGACTTCTGCTGTGGGTGTGCCCCAGCTTATAAATCATTTCCACCAGCCTAGCCGGAGTCCTAGCCCTTCCTTTCCACTGGAGAAAGCAAATCAGAACATAAGACCGCGAGAGTGATGTTATCATAGGGGTAACCTTGAAACTATCGCGTAAATCCTTCACAGATGTCAACTCTTCAACCACTCTTAGTCCTGGATGGATTGTTTGTGTGTCTCCACGCTGAGGCTGAGGGACACCCCATGCCCCTACCCTAGGTCAAGTGGGAGCCACTAGTGGGTTTTGAGTGGGGGTAAGTCCTCTGTTTTGGAAAGGTTTCCCTGGCTGCAATGAGTGAGGGGAACACAGTGATGCCCCTGAGTCAAGGAGACCCGTTGGGAGACTGCTGCCATGATGGACATGGGACAGGATGCCACTTCCACCAGGGAGGTGGTGGCGGGGATGACGAGTGAGTGGCAGATTTGAAAGGACTAGAGGAGGGGCTTCCCTGGCGGTCCAGTGGTGAAGAGTCCGCGTTCCCGCTGCAGGGGGCACGGGTTCCATCCCCGGTCGCGGAACTGAGATCCCACGTGCCGCACGGTGCGGCCAAAAAAACAAAAAGAGGAAGAACTAGAGGAGCCCAGATTGACACGCGGACTCATTGGATGTGGGGTGACAGTGGAGGAAGTTCGAGAACAATACCCAGTGTCCTGGCGCGGCTGGGTGGTGGTATTGCCCACAGATAGGAGATGCAGGAGGAAGAGGATGGGTTTGGAGGGGATCCGGGCACAAGGCAGGGGGCAGGTAATGAGCAGGGCTCAGGATAAGCTGAACGTAATTTACCTGCTGTCCCCCCCCGGATATGTCCCATGTTGGCAGGTGGGTCCACGGGTCCGAAGCTCAGAGGGGAGGTTTGGGCTGGTCTCAGAGGCCTGGGGATGGCAGCTGAAACCACGAGTAGGCACACGGTCGCCGGAAGAGCAGAGGGCTGCGGTCTCCAGGCCCTGGGAGGATAAGCACGTGGGTGCTGCTCCTGTTGCAGCCCTCCCCACTTTCCATCCTGGCAGTCTGACTCTGCAGGGGGCGGGGGGGTGTTCCTGGAGCAGGGACCCTGGGCTGTTTCATCTCATGCCATTGGTATCTGGCCACCCAGTAGATGCAGAATAGGAGTTTGCTGGATAAGCAAAACCAACCTGAGGCTAAGACTGGTGTCCCCACGGGAATTGTCAACCCATTGGTTGGAGACAGAAGCCCCCGCCTCTCCTTGCGGCGGGGCTTTGCTCACGAGGAGAGGATGAGAAAGAGACCGAGCCGGGGAAGGGGAATGAGAGAGGAGACATAGAGGCGGGCTGGGGGGGGGAGGGGTTCAAAGGAGGGAACGAGAGAAAGAGGGATGAGAGAGAAGACAGACCGGCAGTGGAAAGACAGACGGAGGAGGGAGAGGAAGGGAAACAAAGGCCCAGGGAGCCGGTGCCAGGGAGGCCAACAGTGCCAGCGGCTCTTCTCATCAAAGCCCAGTGCTGGTGCTTGGAGAGAGCATCCTTCATCCGCCCCGCCTCTCCAGCCACGTCCTCCCAGTTCCCCTAGCCTTCTCCAGGGCAGTCCCTCCACCTGGAGCACCTCCACCCCGGCCCACCCCCGTGCTCCAGCTTCATCCCTGCTCGTCCTGGGTGGCTCTGTGTAAAGGTTGCATCCTCAGAGGAGGTCCCTGCTTAGGGCACCCCATGCTGCCTCTTGGCATGTGTCTCAATTCTAACTCGGCCTTTTTCAGCTTTCGGTGTTGCTTGGTGTCAGCCTCCTTCACTGGACTGTAAGTTCCCTGAAGTAGGTGACAAGTCTGGCACATAGTAGGGGCCCGCTCACACTTGCTGACTGAATGAGTTCATGTAGTGAGCCCCCAATACCTGCCAGGTGCTGCACGGGGTCTTATATTTGTTATCTCATTTAACCACCTACATGATCCCATGAGAGAGGTTTTACATTTTGTTTTACAGAAGGAAAGCCCAAGACATGGAGAGGTGAGTGCCTTACCCAGGCCACGCAGCTAACAGGTGGCTGGGTTGGGATCTGAGCCCCCATCCCCTCTCCGCCACGCCACCTCCAAAGACCGTGGAAGACATGCTTCCCATGGGAACAGTGCTTCTTCCAAACATATTGTTTTTCTCCATTTTCATGCATTTTATTAAACATTTCCAAATGAGGAAACATGGAAATATTTTTTAATAAGAAGAAAGAAAACATTGCAAATAGTGAAACTGACTCAGAAAGGTTTGCCAGATGAACCATCTGGTTTTTAATTTAATAACCATTCAAAGAGGTTGACAGCCCTCCTCTTTGTGAAGAAAACAGACCGTGGAAGGAATGGCAGCTGGCCTCCCTCAAATGCTGTATCCATTTGCGAAGTGGGGAAGTCGAACAAAATTTCTTAGCCTAACAAAGGGAGGGAGAGACCCAAGAGAAGACAAACACACCCCAAGAAAAGCTGAGCTGGCATCCTTGTTCAGACTTCCCTGTAGAGAGGTTGCATCCAGATGTGTGACACCAGCCAGATGTCCCGACTCGCCCACATTTGGCAAAAGTCTCTAAGGAAAACTGCCAGAGGAGGCATGCATGCCACCACCTCTGAGAGAAAAAGGCACACCCACCGTAGTCACAGAAAGGGGATGAGCTGCTTCTGTCTGGTTGTTTGTTGGAGTTGTCTGTTTTCGTGGTGGTGGTTTTCTCCCCTTTAAAAAATAACCAGAGGCTTTGCACTCATGCTGTTAATTCTTGGGGCTGGAAACAAGAGACTAGATTTAGGTTTGCCTTGGAAAGATTCAGCGCTGTTGCCTTGAATTACCTGGTGGAGAGAAACATCCTTATTTTCCTAAATTCAAAGCCAACTTGTAAAAAATAGAACACTGGCTGTAGGAATGAGGCAGATGAGGGAGTGACTTCATGGATGCGTGTGTCGTCAGACATGTGGTCCAGTAAGCTGGTGGTTAGCCCTGGGACTCCAGGGCCATTTATTTTATATTTTAAGATGTTTATGAGGGAGACTGTTTTTAAAAAAAGAAAGAATTTTTTTTTTTTGGTCTTTATGTGAATTCACTTGTAGCTGGAATAACGGAGTAGCTCTAAAGTCACTGTAATAAGCCATTTATTCCTCAGCTAACTTTGAATTTCAGTGGTACTCTTTCATATACCTCAAGCATTTCTCAAGTCCTCCTAAACTAAGGCTCATAATATGCTTAAGAAATGGCGATTTTCTCCCCAACGCTGGAACCACACGCCCTTGCATGATGAGGGCCCTTGATAATTAGGAGTTGATTATATTGGCAACCAAGACAAAAGTAGAGGTAGGGATGGGAGTAAAACCCAGGACTCCATGAAAATGTCTTCCCTTAAGAAGAGCTTCTCAGGCTCCCTGATCTCAGCTGGTACTCACTCGCCAGTCACACACAGTCCCCTGGCCATTGTCCTACTGGCAGGGACCAAGCAGGAGCTCCGCGTTGCTAGGACAGGCTGGCGTCTGCCCAGGCCCACAGACGCTGCCACCACGCCCCACCCTGGGTCCTGCTCACTGCAGCCATTTCTAGAATCAGAAAAAAGATGGGTTTCTGGCCCAGTTTTTTCACTCATTTGCTCTGAGAAGTTAGGGAGGCCAGTTAGTTAGTCTCTTGAGCTTCTCATTGTTTTATTATAAAATTGGGATAACAGCCCCTGTCCCTCTGACCTTGTCCTGCTGGCTTGTGATAAAGACAAAATGGGATCATTCATTCATACATTCAACAAGTATTTTGCTCCTCACCACAGCCTGTGAGATGGTCAGGGCAGACATTATTACACCCTGATTCAGTAAAGAGGAAACAGATCCTGAGACAGTAATTTGTTCAAGGTCACAAAGCCATTAGGGCATGAAAGGCAGTCCTTCAGCTCCAGATCCTGCATCTTTTCTGCTATGACAAGGCCAGGCTTATACACACTAGATTGTAACAGCACAACAAGAGCCAACATTTTTTAATGTGTCTATGTGCCAGGCACTGTTCTAATGGTTCAGAAATATTAGCTCATTTAACCCTAAAGGTAACGCTGTGTGAGCTGGTACAAGTATTATCCCCTTTTACAGATAGGAAAACTGAGGACAAGGTCATGTAGATACTAAGGAGAAAAACCCAGATTCAAACATAGGTAGTCCACCATGACACCTAATCATGGTCCACACCAGTGGTCTCCTACCAAAGACAGTGTGTAAGCATCAAATGGAGAGTGCAGAAGCTGAGTGGTGTGGGGTTAGAGACAGAGAGCCCGCATTGGCTGGGTGGGTCAGGGTGGGCTTTGAGCTGCTTCTTGAAGGGTCATTTAGAAGGGAACAGCAAGGACAGTGGCAGGCATGAGAGAAGCAAGAAAGGTGTGAAGCAAGCTTGGAGCACAGCAACATGGAAGAGGAGGCCAGAAGAAGAAGCCAAGAAGGATGGTCAGGGCAGGAGGAAGGCAGGAGAGCAAGCCACTGAAGATGCCAAGAGGACTGTTCTGAGGAGGGAGGCACCAATGGGATCCAAGGCCTCCAAGGGGTTGAGTCAGGTACATGTTGGGTTTTTCACTGGAGAACTGAGCAAGCACGGGTTCCACAGCTCAGTAGGGGCTGGGATCTGACTGTGTGAAGCTGGGGAATGACTGGAAGGTGAAGACAAAGAATCCACTTGGCTTGATTCCTGAAAATTCCCAACAAACAAACCAGACCCAGGACAAATGGCTAGAGCCATTGAATCACTAAGATCCGTATGAAAAGAGCTAGGTCACAGCTACTGTCAAGAAGCTGAGTTCTTATGAATAGTGAGAACCAACTCTGAGCCCAATGAATTTGGCAACCACTTTGACAAAAGTTTATCTGCCAAAGAGAACAGCTGAAGTCACCTTAACTTGAGTCACTGAATTACTAAAGCAAGCATCGCTTTCACAAAGGGACAGGAAAAGCAACAAGTAGTCCATATTCATTCCACAAATATTTACTGAGCACCTTTCATGCCTTAGGCTCTGAGAAGGTACCCAGAAAAGGTTACAAAGAGGAGTATAATGTAACTCCAGGGTTGGACACATAGGCCAATGGAACAGAATAGAGAACCCAGAAATAGCTTCACTTTCACATATAATCTATATGACAGAGGTAGCATTCTCAGTGGGAGAAAGGATGAACTACTCGTTAAGTGGACCTGGGATAATTGTTTATCCATATGAAAAAAGATGAAGTTGTATCCCTACCTCACACCACACACAAAATCAATTCCAGGTGAACTGAAGACTTAAATGTGAAAGGCCACATTTAGAAACATTTAAAAGAAAGTCTTATAACCGTGGATAGGAAAGGATTTCTTTAAAAAATTATACAAGTTGCTAATTATAAATGAAAAGGATGATAAATTCAGCTATAGTAAAATTTAAAACTTCTGTTCATCAAAAATACTATAAAGCAAATAAAAAGACCTGGCACAAACTGGGAGAAGATATTTGCAATACATAAACTGACAAAGTTCTTATCTAGAATTATGTAAAGAACTCTTATAATGAATTAGAAAAAAAGAAAAACAAACCAATAGAAAAATGAGCAAAAGTCATGAATGGTACCTCACAGAAGAGGAAACACGAATGGCCAATAAACATATAAAAGGATACACAGCTTTTATCAGGAAAATGTAAAGTAAAAGCATGATGAGATACCAGTTTGCCCACTGGTTTGGCAAAAATTAAAGTCAGATGATGATGTGTTGATAAAGACATAGAGCAACAGGAACACGTATTCACTGCTGGTAGAAACCTAATGGTACTGCTGTTTTGGAAAATAGCTTGACATTTTCAAAGGAAGTTAAATATGTACATGCCTTACAAACCAGTAAATCCACTCTTAGCTGTGTGTCCTAAGACTCTAACACAACCAGGAACTATGATTAAGAATGTTTGTAGCAGTATTGCTCATTAGAGGAAAAACCTAGAAACCATCCAAATGTCCATCAATAGGTGAATGAATAAATAATGGTATGTTCATATGATGAAGCACAGTACAGGAATGAGAATACACTATAGTCACATATATCAACATATATGTTGAGTGGAAAAAAGCAATTCAGAGAAGAGTTCATTGTATTAGTTATCTACTGCTGTGTAACAAATTGCCCTGTAATTTAGCAGCTTAAAACAACAAACATCTGCTATCTCACAGTTGCTATGCATCAGGAATTCAGGGACAGCTTAAATGGGTACCTCTGGCTCAAGAGGTCTCATGAGATTGTAGTTCAGGCCTGTGGTCTCACCTTAAGGCTTGACTTAAGGGGTTTCTGCTCCCAAGTTCACTCACCACTTGGGTGGCTTCTCCCAAGGGAGAGCAATTCAAAAGAGAGCAAGGTAGAGATCTCCCAGACAGAAGCCACAGTCTTCCTATAACCCAACCTTAGAAGTGATAGCCATATTCTGCCATATTCTGTTCCTTAGAAACAAGTTACTAGGTCCAGCCCACACTTAAAAGGAGGGGATTACAAAAGTGTGTGAATACCCCAGGAGGAGGGAGAATACCGGGGGTCATTTTAGAGGCTGCCTATCACACTCTTATGGTACGATTTCATTTTTATAAAATTCAGAAATAGGCAAAACTAAATTATATATTGTTTAGGTAGGTATACATAGCTAGGTAGAAGCACTGTGAGGAGTTTGGGATTAACATATACACACTTCTATATATAAAATAGATAACCAACAAGGACCTACTGTATAGCGCAGGGAAGTCTATTCAATATTTTGTAATAACCTGTAAGGGAAAAGAATCTGAAAATATATATATATATATATATGTAACTGAATCACTTTGCCGTAAACCTGAAACTAAGACAACATTGTAAATCAACTATACTTCAATTAAATTAAAGAATTTAAAAAATTTTAAAAAGAGAAGCACTGTGAAGAAAAACAAGAACACAAACATGAAATTCAGGATGTTGATGCTCTCTGGGGGGACATGGGAGGCTGAGAATGGAGAAAATGCACAGGTAGTTTCAACAGGACAGTGAGTTCAGGAATGCTTACTTTTATGCTTTGTAACTTAATTTTTTGTTATATATATTTGTGGTCTTTTTCTCTTAGGTTTAGTTTTGTGTTTGATATTATGGAAGTTATACCTGCATACACTTAGAGTCAATTGTTCTGTGGTATTTGCTGTCCTCCACCAGTTTTTCCCATTTATGCCTCCCCAGGGGTAGCGCTTTTACCTTCTTTTGCTGATTAATTTTAACCTTTTCCTCCAAGTCTCTTCATAACACACTTGTATTGCTGCTTTTCGGTGCTTTGGTTTCGGCATCATCTATCCCCTTCCCACAGCGGAAGATGAGGATTTAGTTCCTTTTCCTCCCCTCCAACCCTTCCTGTCCCCCCATCCTCCTTTCATCATTATATCACGTTTTTGGTTAGATCAGTAATCGGTGTTTACATTACTCAGCCAACACTAATTTGTCTCTATTCAGAGCTGAGCCTTGTAGTAAAGGATGATAGCTTTTCCTTCCCTGCATAACTTTTTGTTTCTCCTGGTTAATTACCATGTTTGTTGATTTGCTTAGTTTGCTGTGTATTTATCACTAACTCAATTCTAGACTCTGACAGTTGTCTAAATTTCTTCTCAGAATGTTTAGGCACTGAAGGTTTTCTATCAATTTCATCTTCTTGGAGAAATACCTTCCAGAGCTGCCTGACCTGCTCCAGTCTGGACGGGTTGCCCTCCACGCCTGGTGCGTGGCCGTCACCCAAGGACCTCCTGGTGCCATCACCCCGGGCTTCTCTCCTCTGTGGATCCCCAGTTTCCTCCATCTCAGGGCTTCCTCCTTCTGGGTTTACTCCTTTGTTCTGGTGACGCACACCCTCCTGTAGCTTCATGAGAAAGGGTGCAAAGGAGGCAAATCTTTGAGAGCCTTGGCTGGTTTGGAATTCTGGTTTGGAGATAATTTTCCTTCAGAATTTTGAAGCCTTTATTCCATGGCCTTCTAGCTTCCAGTGTTACTATGAAAAAGTCCAGAGTCACTCTGACTTCTGATTCTTGTGTTTGACCTCTCTCTCTGTCTCCCTGGAAGCTCCATAGCATCTTCTCTTTTCCCCCTGGTGTTCTAAAATTTCACAATAATGTGCCTTGCTGTGAGTCTATTTCCATCCACTGTGCTGGGAACAGTGGGCCCTTAATCTAGAAACGTGTGTCCTTCCGCTCTGGGAAATTTTTTAATGATGTCTTTAATGATTACTTCTTTCCTTCTTTTCCTTTTTTCTCCTCCTCCTTCTTTTTTTCCAGTTCTCTCTTTCTGAGACTCTCAGTATTTGAATTGGTAGATTGATTCACTAATTTTCTCCTATTTTCATCTCTTTCACTGTCTTTTGGGAAACGTCCTTAATTTATTTTCCAGCCCTGTGGGAGGACTTTTTTGGTATAGCATGCCATTCTTGTCTCATGGGTCCAATATCTTGTTTTATCTCTCTTAAGATGTTAATTACAGGATTTGTTTCAAGAGTTCTTCTCTGTTAATGGTCAGTATTTGATCCAGAGTCTTTTTTCTTTGTTTGTTTAATTGACTGATTTGGTCTGTGTCTTTAATGTTTGAGACTTTCCTCAGATGTCTGGGGATTCTTGGTTGTCTGCTTATTTTTAAAAGCAGGGAACTAAAACTGTTAGTTGTAGAGGGATGTGAAGAGAGAGCAAAAGTAACATGTGTGTTTCATCTACCATCTTTACCCAATCATACAATCTTCCATATCTATCATTTATTTCATAATATTAAAAAGTGAAAAAAACCATAGTCCACACATGCTAATGATAAATTAATAACTATAATAACCCTAAAAAAATACCTACACCTTTTCCTCCTTAGCCTTTAAGGAAAAACATGGGACTCTTTTCTCCAAAAAATTCTCTATTGCAAAAAATATCATGAGATTAGTATGTGAGTTTGTGACAAGTGTAAACCACTCTAAAATTGTGAATAGATTTGGAAACAATTTTTCCCTCCTCTCCACTCCCACAGTCCTGAATCACCAGCCCTGCTCTCTCACTCATCACTTCCTGCTTGGTGAGTTGCACGTGTGTCTTATCTCCATGTCGATGCTCCAAGCCACGGGAGAGCAGGGCGCATGTCCAATTCATCTCCAGATCTTCAATAGCCCCTGTCAGAGGGGAGATCATCAAAGTCTGACAAACGATGAATGAATAACATCCTCAAGATCTGCTTCTCCTCTCCTCAGCACACATAGTTAGCACCAAGGGATTTTAAATGGTGAATGAAAAAGAAACCCACAAGAACATAAAGAGAATTTTGAGAAAAATAAAGCAGTAAATCGAACCTCAACTTTAAAAAGAGAAACACATTACTGGTTGCTTTTATTTAATTCCACTTTGAGTTCTGATCTCTTTACCTTGGAATCCACCCACATAGGAATAGGATGGGCCATGGTCCTGAGGGCAGCGGAGCAGCTCAGGAACTCTAGTTTAAGCAAAGAAAGGAGGACTTTAGAGACCCATGTGCACAGCAAAGCCAATAAGTCCACAGAAGAGAGACTGCAAATTAAGTCCAAACTCCATAGTTCAGCATTCAAGTCTCTCCATTGCTTCTGCTAGGGTACCTGCAAACTTTCTAGAGGTTCTCACTGTCTGGGGCCTGTCTTCTTTAATCAGTCTTACCTGTAGCTGCTAGAAGAATCATTCTCAGATATCAAGTGTCTCGTGTCCCTTCTTTGTCCAAGAACTTACAGTAGATTCCTTTCATCCCTCATCATATAGTTTTCCAGCCTGAATGCCAAGACATCTTTATCCTCATCCCCCTTTATCTTCATCCCCCTCCTCCATCTTCTTCCCTCCCTGCTGGGACCCTCTACCCACTGCACTTGTAAATCCTGCCACAGTATTTTTCTATAGATTGTTTCTCAGACTGATAACACATACCAATCTCAGCAATAATGGTAATTGCTGACACTTAGTGTGCCCTTACTCTGGGCCGAGCACTGTGCTAATATTGCTGGTGAATTATTTTCCTTACTCCTCCCATCAGCAGATAAAGAAACTGGGTCACAGAGCGGTTAAGTCATTTGCCCACAGCCGTGGAGCTACTTAAGGTGGAGCTGGGGCTCGAAGCCAGGGAAACTGAGCCCGAGACCACAGGCCTGCCTCCTCTCTACCCACTGCCTCAACTGCACTGTCATCAGACCTGACCCAAGACCCCTTCCGGGAGATGACGACCCCGGCTGTACTCTACACATGTGTTTGCTTGTTGCTGGCTTGTGGCATGGAGCCACCTTTAAGTCTTGCCCCTTCTGTGTCCCCACACTCAACCTGTCACTGAGTCTCGCTGCTTCACAGACTCCAAAGTCCATCCCTCCAGGGAAGGAACCCGCATCACTAACCTCAGTACAGGCCCTTAGAGCCAGGGTCACCACCATTCTTCCTGGCCAAAGAGCAGCGGGCTGTGAGTGGAGGGGGCCACAGCAGCCCAAGGGCCTTGCAGAGACCCGGGGCTGTGGGGAATGGGATGGGGAGCGTGGCTGCCCATCCAAGGCCATGTCAGACCTGGGATGGGGCTGGTGTCCCGGGGCAGGGCAGGGCACACTCCCTCTTGGGGATCAGACCTGGGCACCAACGGCCTATGCTACTCCAGTGTGGCCAGATGAGCAGACACAGCACAGCCCTGGGGACATGAGGCCAACTGGAAGGAGCAGGCAGCCAGGGTGCCATCTGGGTAGCAACAGAGTATCTCTGGGGAGCAAGCAAAGCAGGTAGGGGAGGGCAGGTAAGACAACTTAACCAGCAGAGCTTTGGGGAGGGATGTCTGCTTTTCAGATGTCGCCCCCTAGAGTTCTGGGCATGCATGCCCTTGTGCAGACAGCTATGAAAGGCTAAAGCCACCCTCCTCTAGTTGCTGGTAGAGGATTCAAGTTGGGGCTGGATGGCCCACCAACGACGTGCTTACCGGGATGTGCTCGGGCCAGGCTCAGGTGGGCCGTGAAGGTTGCTGCCTGCACCTCCCTCCTGGCTTTGCGCATTTGCTTCCCACCTGGCTACCCCACTCCTGTGCTGCATCTTTTTAATCAGTCTACTTACCACCTACAGACCACTCTTCCCACTGGGCCATGTCATCTTGTCCTTCATCTGCTCAAGAACCAAGAATCATTTCCAAGGCCTCTAAGACCAGATCCAAACCTCTTATCCTGGAATTCAAGGCCTTCCAAAATCAGACCCTTGGTCTCCATAGCTACCTCATCACTTGCTACTGGAGCCCAGGTGCCCTCCTGTTGCTAAAACTTCCTCATCATTCCCCAAGGCACACAGCAGTCGCTTCCCCTGATGCTGAGGGAATAGCGAAAAGGGCATGGGCTTTGCTTTGGTTACTTCCTGTGTGTTTTCAGGCAAGTCACTCAATGCCTCTGTGCTTCCAGTTGCTTACCTGTAAAAACACTTTACAGGATGTTGTGAGAATCTGAGTGTTTGTACACAAAGTGCTAGCTAGCCACAGGGTAGTTTTTATCATGTGGCTCCCGCTAATACAGGGTGAGTCAATCAACGGTATCCGTCATAGAGTGCCCTTGGTGTTCCCCACTCACGTGCCCTCCATCTCCTTTCTGACTAGCAGACTTCTGCCTCCTTTTACGCTCATCTCCAGATGCACCTGTATCTGCAGCCTTTCCAGCACACCTGACCTGGGGCGGGGGGTAAGGGTAAGAAAAGCAACATTTGTCAATTGCCCACTGGGCGCCAGACCCTGTTGGTGGGGGTGTGGGGCTCAGGGAGAGCACTGACGGTAGCAGCTAATACTTTCTGGGGGCCTCCTTGTACCAGACCCCATCCCAAGCACGTCATGTAAGCCTTGCTGGTAACTCAGTTCTGTAGATTAAGGTTCCTAAATGGCTTTCTGCTCTATCCAACCAGGATGGTTTGGTCTCCCCGGCCCCATCTCACCTTTCCCATCCAGTGGCCTCCAAGAGGCTGATGGGAAGAGTTTATCAAGGACTGATGTCCCTGTCATTCAGGCTCATCCTGTTAGAGAACATTTTGAGAAAGGACCCACCTTCATCTGCCCTGCCACCCCAGGTGCAGCCAGGCCCACGTGCTGCACTCAAGTTGGGCCCTGGCTTTTCATAAGGGCATTCCCTCTGCCTGGAACACCCTTCCCCCGGCCGGCCTGGAAAACTCAAGCCTCTGACTAACCCTCCTACACTTGAGTCGAGGTCATTGCCCTTTCCCTCCTGTCCTCCATGTGCCTCGTCCACTCACTTACAGACGCTTTCACAGATGTCTGCATCCTTCATGGACCCTTGCCCTGGGCTGAGAAACCTAAGGCAGGGGCTGTATCCTGTTCATCTTTCTATCTCAGTGCCTGGCACAGAGCCTGGCCCACAGCAGGCCTTGGTGTTTGGGGATGAAGGGAGGGAGGAAAAGGATGGGGTGGAACGGGTATCCGGCAGAGGGAATGGTGGTGATACATTTCCAGCTGGTTACTCCCAGGGCAGGACAGCCACGAGCCTCCATCCAGCTCAGAAGAGGAGGCCATGGCTCCGTGGAGACTCCAGAGCCTCCCCTGGAAACAGATCCAAGAGAGCCCTGGCTACCGCAGCCTCCCTCCAGACACCTGGGAGGTGCCAGTCTTTGGGCTCCATCAGCCTTCTTAGGGGAAATTGCTAAATGCGTTTGGTGATTTTTTTTGACATTTTCCTTGTTCAGGAGCTTGTGATTTCAGATTAATCACATCCACATACATTTAGACTGTCAGCTTGGAAGGGAAAATCTAAATTTTGTTACTGCATGATTTCATCCAAAGGTATTCTACCGAAAGGACGTCTATGATATGGTGCAAATCATGACAAAACATTTTACCGCTGGGACCAAGCTCGTGGTGTGGTGTTGGGGGGATGGACGGAGAACTGTAGGCAGGACCTGGGTGGGCAGAGTTGCAGCAGCTTCAGTCTCCTGAAGAGATCCGTGTGCCACCATCGCTGCTGTCTCCATCTCAGCAAAATGTCACATTTCCTTCTTTGTCCAGGTTTGCCCAGAGCCTTTACTTCCGGGAATGGCAGTTCCACTAACTAACTCCTGTCTTCCCCCCCCCGGCAGGTACCATGACCAGCAGGACGTAACTAGTAACTTTCTGAGTGCCATGTGGCTCATCTCTATCACATTCCTTTCCATTGGTTATGGGGATATGGTGCCCCACACATACTGTGGGAAAGGTGTCTGTCTTCTCACGGGCATCACGGTGAGTACCTGCCTTGGCCAGTTACCCTTCCCCACCCACCAAATGCTGCTAGGAGCAGCGCCTTTATGGTGGGTGCAGGGGGCCCTCCTCATCCGGGCATGGGGCCAGCTGCTAGTTAACAGGCCAGCGTTTGTGTCCCTGCACGTAGAAAGGCAGATGTGAAATCTGCGTGGCTTCTCACTGTTTCATTTCCTTGTCTAAGATAGGACTGTGTCCCGGTTCCTGACAGCTAATGGCCTCTTCATAGCCCCCCAGAAATGGGCCGAGTGAAGCTGGCCGTGGGTCTTACCCTCTGCTCCCATCCACCAGCCCCGGTGAGCAGCAGGGCTTGCAGTTCATTGTCCTCTTTCCTGTTGCCTGGGCCCCGCAGACCTTGGTACCACATCTGATAGAGTATAGCTAGAACTCACTGAGCCGGCCATGAGAGACCCGTGTCCTAGACTGGGTTGGCCACTGGTTCGGTCTTGGTTTGATGACGTGGCCCTGGGCCAACTCTTGGCCTCTGCATCCAAATGTTGAGGTGCCAGGTTCCGAGTGCCAGTTCCCTCCCAGCGTTGGCACCCGGCTAGCCTGTGACTGCATCCCCATCTCTCCCCAGGTGTCCAGCAGCTGTGCTGCCTCCTTTCAAGGTGTATATCCCTCCCGCCCATCACCCTGCCACCCCCCCACCCCTACACACACTTGTATCCATCACATGGCCACGCAGTACGGAGTTTGGGAGAGATGTGGGTAGGGAGTCAGACCAGAATCTGAGTCCCCGTTGCTCGCTGCAGCGCTGGACCCCTTCTGCTCACCAGCCCCACAGCCGCAGGCCTCTGACCCCATGACCTCACTGTGGACTCCAGGCAGGGCACTTAGCCTGTTGGACCTCAGCATTCTCGAGTACGAAGTACGGATGGGAGGCCTGCTCTGCCCTCCTCCCTGGCTGGTGATGGGGATAAACTGCAATGCTTTAATGTTAACGCACTCCGTCAGCAACAAGGAGCTGCGCCGCCTTCAGTGCTGGCGAGTCCTCGGCGTCCCTGCCGCCACTACTCCTTCACTGGCCGGGGATGAGGGCTCCTCGCCTCCTCTCCTTGCTGCGCTTTCTGGCCAGGACAGGCAGCCCTGCTCTTTGACCTCCTTCCCAGAACCCCAGAGTACAGAGTAAACACAGCGGGTCCTCTTTTCAGAAGAGGAAGCTGAGGGTCAGAGAAGGAGCGGGCAGCTAAGCCTGGGTGTCGTGGGGGTGAGGGTGGACAGGAGGCCTGTGACTTGGTCCTGGGTCTCCGTGGTTGGTTCCCACAGCCCTCCCCAGGGAGCCCGCTCTGCACCCCCATCATCAGAATCCTTCCAGTGCTCCCTCAGATTTCAGTCATCACCCCCACTTCTCCAGGAGGACACAAAAGACCCTCCTTCTGAAAGGGAAGTGACTCCTTTCTGCAGTGGGAAGGGGGTTAGGCCCTCGCCAGCCTGGTGGCCTCCTGGGACTGATCTCGGTGACAAGGCAGCTCAGAGCAGCAGAGGCCATAGGGTCAGAGGCCTGGGGCCGTGGGGCTGGTGAGCAGGAGGGGTCCAGCGCTGCCATGTCACGACTGGACACCGTCCTCTCCCCTTTCGACTGAAATCCAGAGCCGGTGCATATTAGCAGGTCCTGGGCAGCAGTTAATGAGAAAAGGCTTAGCGCCGGGGTTGGGATAAAACACGGGTAAGTGTAAGGCCTCAGAACAAATACCTCCCATCAGTTAGTAGGAGTCTATCTGGCACCGCTCCAGCTGTCACCAGGAAACCAAGGAATGATTCTTCCTTCCAGAAGGGAATGAAATGCCGCCCGAAGGCCAAAGCTTTCCTGTCTCAGAGCCGCTCGTGGGGTGCAAGCTTTGTGCCTCAGCACCAGCTCTCAGCCAGGCCTGCACGGAGCCGGGCTGCCAATAGGTGGATGGCCCTGCTGGGAGCCTCCGTTATTTTTAAATAGCAGCCATTCACCCTCTCAGCACGGAGCTGTGCCCCATCCAAGAAGCGGCCCCATAGCCACCATTTCCCTGGTTCCCTCACCTCACTCCTGCATCTCCGGGCTTCTGCTCTGGCACGGCTGGGGGGTGGGTGGGCAGGACCCCTGGGCCCCTCCTTGCCTTCTCCTGGGGTGTGGTCTTCAGCACCCGCTTTTGCTCCTGGGGCTGTAGCAGCTCCTTGGAAAGGAGTGTTTGTTCCTTGTGGAGAGAGGTGTGATCAAAGTGGGAAGAACAAACAAGTGAGGAGGAACCAATACCCACCCCCCCATATTAAAAATACAGCACATGCCTTTTATCTTCTCCTTTTGCACAAACCCTGCTGTGTAAATATATACCTATCTATAACAGGGACAGGGAGCTTCCCTCCTCTCATTGTCAGCGTGTTTACCCAAATTAAAATCAGCTGCCTCCCTCTGGGGTCTGACAGTGAGGAACCCTGGTGGCATTTTTACTAACAAATGTGACTTTTCCAGCTGAGTCACTCCTTTCCAGGGTTTCGCATGGCTGAGAATCCCTTCCTCCCCTCTCCCAGCCTCCCGACACTTTGTACATCTCCTGATTATTATTGCAAGTGCCTTTACTAAAGGTAGGGCTTCCTGTTTGGTTGCCATGGACACCATGCAGGCCAAGGCAAGGCCTGCTCAGGAAGGGAAAGGAAGAATTTGTGTGTGCAGGCTGTAAATAGTCTTAATCATTGTTTTCTCTTGGCAATCCCAGTAACGGTGTAATTATCAACCATTAAGCAGGGTATATAATTGTCTGAACAACTTGACATTGTTGGCACAGACCTGGTGTGTTTGAGAGATTTCACCCACAAAAGCAGGTATCTCAAAGGGCATCATCTTTCCATAAAGAATTTTATGATGACAGTTACAAGGTAGAGAGAAAGCTGGCAATATTTAGTATCCAGAATGGGCCTTTGAAGGCTTTTTGGTTCTGCAGGTATCTGGAAGACTTTTGGGGCCCCCAAGACTCCTTGGTAGGAATCCCATTTCAGTACAGCCAGTTTCTAAAGCTGGACTCACTCTGTGGACCCTTCATGAGTTAGGGACAAATAGACAAAAGCTTCCAGGATATCTGTGGGGGTCACTGAGCTTTTCCCCAGGGCTTCGTGAGAGAGGCTTCTTTGAACTGCAAAAGGAAAGGGATGATGAAGTAAAAGGTAGCACAAATTGAGTCATTTGGGGAGGAGGGAAAAAGAGGGCTCAGTAAGACATCTGCTTAATGTCAGTTTTAGAAGATGAGCTTCTCCCTGAAACACCTTGGTTTCAAACCAATTGATGTTATTTTAGTTGTTACATGGTATCTGTTGCAGAAACAGAATCTAACTGTAAATCCTCCAGGCTTCCCTCCTCCATTTCACTTTCATTTATGTTTTATTTATGCTTCTTTAGTTAAGTACACCTCATACTTTTCCCCTTGGGATACTTGTTTTTTGAGACTCTAAGGTTTTCCAGCTGGAAAATGTTTCTTGGAAACAAGGAGTAGGAGGACCAGAGTGGAGGAGACTGGGTCTCTGATTTGGGTCCAAAGCTATGGATGAGTTAGGCATGTTGACCCCAGGCCAGCCACTCCTTTCTCTGTTCACTCCTGTGCACCTGCTCACCATGTACCTTGGCAAGTACGACCTCATTAGAGGTGAACCCTCTCCCCTCCCACAGCCCTCCCATGGAAATAGTGTTGGACAGAGAAGACCCAGGGAATTCAGTTGGTGTCAACAAGGATTCAGGACTTGGCACCTCTGAAGGCAAAAGTCTGAGTCACGGATTTGCTCCACAATCTGACCCCATGGAAGTCATCCGAGCAGCTGCTTACCCTCTTCAGCCCCACTCCGATCTCTCCTCACACGGCCCCCCTGCCCACCAACCATTTCTGAGATTCCACACGAGGACAGCTAGGACAGCAGGAGCTCTCACACACCCAGATCAGCCAAGGCCTTGGCAATTTGTCTCTGAAAACCAACCCGCATCCCTGCCGTATCACACAAGCATTCCCAAGCTGCTAACAGGGCCCTGTCAGGCTGATAAACTCATCTAAGTAGAAAGGCCCAGAAGGAACATAGGTGATCATTATACCACTTGAAAGGTGGATACAGCAGGAGGGAGGGGGAATCCCATAGTACTTCCTTTATTTCCTCTAAAGAGCCAAAGTTGACCATTTACTTCTGACTCAAATCTTAGGCTCCTTGTTCTTCCTGCCTTCCACTCAATTCCCATCAGCCCATCCTTTTTTCTTATTCGTCTACTTCTTCCTTTCCACTTCCCCTGTCTGTCCCATGCTGTTGAGGAGGCAGCACAACTTGTTCCCTGTCTCAGTATCTGCTCCAGCTCTGTATCTCTCTGCATCTCCCCTCTCCCCTTCCCTTCCCTCCCCCGCTCTTATCTCCCTCCCTCTCTCTCTCTCTCTTTCTCTCTCTCTCTCTCTCTCTCTCTCACACACACACACACACACACACACACACACACACACACACACACACACACTGGAGAGGATCAGTTTGTATTTCAGCACCCTGAACACCACTTTCTGAAGGTTGCTGACGTCTGACCCCATCTTTACAAGGTTGTCTCTTAATGGGAATGACCAGATTAGGCTTCATTATTGGCTACTTCCCTAATTCAGCCAGATGATGGATTTTCTAAAAGAAAAGTTGAAAGTATCCACTGCTCTCTATTCAAGTTAGAATTAGGGGTTAAGAACCAAGCATCCTTCAGAGAAATATCCATAGGAGAGCCTTGACATCTTTAAGTTGAAAGAAACTGGGAAATGTCATCTAGCCCAGCCTCCTGCCTCCATGCAGAAATGAATCTTAATCATATAAGATAGATGGTTCCTTAGTTAGAACACTCTAGCTTCTCATTAGAACCCTTCTGCATCCAGCAGCCTAGGTTGTGAGCCATAGCAAGAACCATGGAGCAATTCATCTAGACCCTGGAACTTCAGGATTGTGGATGGTTGATTGTTTTAATGAAACCTCCAAAGTGGCGTGGTGAGCAGGGAGACTCCTTCAGGCTAATTCTGCCCCCAGTTTTCAGGAGTGATTTAAGCAGAGTTTCCCTGGACCCAGGGAAATGAGGAAGCCTGGAGCCTGGGAAGAACCCTCTCCATCTGATGTTCCATTTTTAACACAGTGATATATCCCTCTTTTTGGGCGTTCAGCCCACAGTTCTTTTGTAGCTCCATACAAAAGAGAGGGATTATATTCTCGGTCTGCTTGAGGGGAAATGGAGCACACATCTTCCCTCTAGAACAGCTTCTTTTTAAGCTATTTTTTGCTTTTAGAGGCCTGGCTCAATTGATGACACCTACAGACCAGGCTGTCTAACTGCCCATACCTATCCTTTGAAAACTGGGCACAGAGTCTCCTGCAAGTCACAGATGCCAAGAAAACAGGGCCGTCCCTGAACAAGAAAGGAAAATGAGGTCAGAAAAGGAAAGTTCACACAGGCTCCTTTCTTTTCAGTTTGTTGTGCTAGAAATGGGTGGCTGACCAAGTGTACCGAGAAACATGAGATTGTTTTCATGGGAACCCTTGTAAAAAGCTAGGGGAAAGCGTTGCCAGCTTCACCTGTGCCAAAACCTTGCACCAACCAACCTTTGTCAACCTGTGGCAAAGGAAAGAGATTATGAAGGAGAGAGTAGGGGATTGATCTACCATATGCATTCCGCCCAACTCTGGTATGGATTATAGTACCTTTGAAAACAGTCTTTAAGGTTTCCTATGCATTCCGTTAAACTGGGTGAGCCCCAAATGTTGTTGATGGATTCCTTCAATCCTAGGACCTCAATTGCTAAACTGAGCTCTGTGGCAATTATAATTACTGTTTGGCATCTAGAGGATCAGACTGCTGACTTTTCTGAGCTTATTGTCTCTTTCCATGAGTGGAGGTCAGGATGGTGCAGGGCCCCACGTGCAGGAAGAGGGTGATGGTCACCGAGGGGCGTGTGCTCTCTTGCAAGAACCAGGCAAGGGCGGGGCTGTCGTCTGCTGCCTGCAGGAGAAGCAGGGCAGGAGCAGTTCTCTCTCGATCCCCCCCACCACCAGGTCAAGATGCACAGCAAAGAGGACTTCAAAGTCCTTTGGAAGAATGTTGGGATGAGCCCATTTCTGCTCATTTCTCAGACAGTCAAGCATGCGCCCAGAGGATTAGGAGAGAGAAAGGGAGTCCTGAGGAACCGGCCTCTTTTACTTACTCTCCCTGGGCTTCCCTGGAATGGACCTTCCATAGCAGAATAAGAACGCTGCTCTGGAGAATACTGAGCGCCTTCTGCGGGTTCCCTTAAAATCCTGATTTGAGGCAGGTGTCTTGTTATCGTCTTTTAAATCTCTGAAAGATGGTGAATTCATGAGCCTCCTGGTGAAAGCAAGAAGGAACTGAATTTCTTGTGCTGAGTCATAGGCTAGACCTCCAGTAAAAAGACCCAGCTGGGAGCAAGCTCAGTCACTGAGTACATAGACCCATGCCAACCAGTGTAGCCCTGGGAAGCAGTCTTGGTGGGGTGATGCTTTGCCTCTTCGTTAGATTATTTTCAGGAAAACTCTCCACCACCAACAGGTGATCCATCAATACTGCATGGCTTTCTTTCCTCCCGGCCCCCTGCTCTGGAGCTGGCAGTGGGGCTGGGATATGCATGAGGGAGGAGGAGCGTGTGTGGATTTTCTCTCTTCCCTGCAAACCCTGGCAGGTGACCAAGGGATTGTTCGGTGTTTTAAATTCCCCCAAGCCTCAGCCCCATCCAGTATCCTGCTCCATGAAGAAGTGGCCAGCTTTATGAAGGCTCAGTCTCCCAGAGGTCAGCTCTGCAGCTAAGCCAAGAGCACTGCAGACCCCTTCATGGGTGCGGGAATCAGGGCCCTGATGGGTTTTGTGGCTTGGCCTTGTCCAGCCAGAGTTCAAGTCCCCACTCCACTCCTGGAGACCCCACCGTGGGCCCGGGGCACGTGGAGTCTTCCGCCTGAGCCCTGCCTCTTAATGATGTGCTCTCTCCCCTGGTCCTCTTGCTGTCCCCTCACAGGGTGCGGGCTGTACTGCCCTGGTGGTGGCCGTGGTGGCCCGAAAGCTGGAACTCACCAAAGCAGAGAAGCACGTTCACAACTTCATGATGGACACTCAGCTCACCAAACGGGTAAAACGCCACTGTCCACGTCTTAACGGGGGACTTAAGACCAACATGGGAGCCAGTCAGAAAGTAGCCACAGTGGGTTAGGGCCACACCTTTCAGTGGAGGGTTGAGGGTGCCCCAGACACATGCAAACAGCCAGCACAAAATGGGCACAATGTCCCAACGCTGAAGGCTCCTGTCTTCTCTTAAATCACTGTGCATGGTTCAGGCAACCAAATAATTTTCCTGATAATTAAATCAATAGCATACAATGATGTAACCCGCCCCCCTTGCCTAATGGTACCAAGTAAATCACCCAGCATGAGGTGTTCTTGCTTATGCTTAAATATGTTCATTATTCTCATTAGGAAGGGCAGTAGAAAGTCTTAAAAATGATACTGGGAATGTATCTAAATCCAACCCTTTGAAAAAAATCATTACGGACAATCACTCCTAAATAACGTTCATCAAAACGTCATCATCCAATTTTCCCCCTTTTGGGTTTTCCAAATAATGTTTCTCCCTTGGAACTTCATGGAAGTGGGTAAGGAGGGTGAAAAACTGAATATAAGCAGGAACGGGGAGATCATTTAGCTGCTAAAAGTCTGACACCCCACTGAATTGTCAGAGAAGAAAAGGCCCATTTAGAAGAGTCAGAAACGAGCCTTCCAGGATAACAGCAGGCCAAATGAGCAAGGCAGAAGCTGTTTATTTAATGACAGCTTTTATGGAAAATTCTTTAGAGCTGCAGGCTGAACGAAGGTCAGTAATATGATTTCCTGCAAAACTCTCCTCTTTCCGAAATGAGAGCGAAGCAAAACCCTGTGCTGGGGTCTTGGCCGCTCTAACAACTTTCTCATTTAGGATTAAAGTGGGTTAGGAGACCCATAAGCAACGAGATTTTGATTGGGGTTTTTGAAAGCTGGAGAAAATATTCAGTGATGAATGTTGCAGCACAGTAAAAATGTGTTCTAAATAGAGACAAAGGCAGGAAGGGAGAACAAAAAGAGAGGGAGAGTGACAAAGGGTGAGCGTGCTCACTCAGAGGGAGGCGTGGGGGAATGGGAAGTTGCCAAGGCCTCTCCAGTTTCTCAGCAGAATTATTTATGGTGTTTGATTGTTTGGTCTTTGATTACATGTACTGGATTCTTTAAAGAGCCTCCACAGATGTTAAAAAGAAGGGGTACAGGCAAATAGTCTTCTGTCACTGCCATACAGATGGTTGTATATGGTACATCCTGGCACTGAGCTGTCCGTGGTACAAAAGAAAACATGATTTGTATCATCAAGATGGCAGGATTGAGGGCCATACCCGTGGGTAGGCCAGCCGGGTTCCACCCGGAGCCCTGTAACCTAGCTGCTTTCCTTCAGCCCCCTAGTAAGCATGCAGAAGTCATGCTAAGTATTGAGCAGATTACCAAAGTTGCCTCTATTCTCCTGGAACAATTTGGTGCAGGAGTCAGGGGCAAGGGAGTCTAGCCTCCAAAACCTTCTCAGAAGCTGTTTCTTAGAGCAGAGACGTTAACAGCCTCTCTGTTTATTCTATTTGCTTTTTGAAACCAAGGATATACTTTGTATATCATGTTATTCCTTTGTTCTCTCCATTTTTCACTCTGTGAATCAGACATTAGAGGAAAATAAAGCTGAGGAAAGCCAGCTCCCTCACATGACAGGAAAATAAACAATTTTTCTGCAATATAATTGTACAAGGAGATGAGATTGTGGTTGCTAATTTCAAGCTTTCAAAAATAATTCTCTAAAATCCTCCTCAAGTCCACTTACCTTTTGAAAAGTGGGACTGAAAATCAAATCAACAAATATTTATTGCCCATTTATGAGTACAAGGCATCTTTTTATCGAATAACATCTTACTTTTCTGAGAACACTTAAATCTGTTGAAATGTCCCTTTAATATCGAATATCTTTTCCCAGAGAAACAAACAACACGAAAGGAGTGGCTCTTACAGAGAGAGGATTCTCAAAGCTGGCAAGACTGGAAAGGTTCTTTTACCTAACCTTGATTGAAAGGAAACTGGCTGTGAGCTTGGCCTGCTCTGGCTTCAGCTCCCCTTAACCTGGTCTCAGAGAAGGCCACCTTTCTTCCCCTGGCGATGCCTCATCTATCCTCTGTCTTCTCCCAGTGGCCCACTGTGTCCAGCAGGAGTGGCTCATGGGTCAAACAGAATTCACGGTGAATTCACAGTGAATTCACAGTGAATTTGCAGAGAAAGATCTGATCTTTGGAGGAGCTGATTGGGACATAATTGCAAACCTCTCAAGAGTGGACAATTAATAGATTTAACAGAGAAAAGCCATCTCTTACAATACATGCAATCTTAATTCTTCAAACCTCTAAGCAAAAAAAAAAAGAGGAATTGTAACCTATTAATCATAAAAATACTCAGATTGTTCTAGTCTTTATTTACTCTGCCTGTCTTGCTGTAAAGGCTTCAGCCCAGACTTTACCACTAGAGTCACACTGTTTTTATTCATTTATTTGCCAGGGAGGCGGGGGGCAGGTCCGGCGGTGGTCTGATGGCACAGGGTCAGAACTCAGTTTCTGGTTTTCCTGATTCCCGTGGCTTTTCTTCTCTCACTTGTATAACTTGTCAACCCTGGTGGCAACGTCATTTCTGTATTTAATGCAATCAGATCTTCCCACACTGACTTTGCAGTGTTACTGCCATTGTTAATCTAGAATTATAATTTATTGCTAACCTCTGGGCTACTAGGTAATATATATGTAAATGACACACAGAGAGACTATAAAAAACATACTAGATCCCCACCTTTTCTCCCACTCAATGCTACACATCCCCCTGTCGCTGTTTTAGGTAACGAAACACATCCATCACAGCTGGATGGCACTCCCTGTGTTCTGGGGACACCAAGATGAGTAAGAGATGGTACCTGCCCTCATACTTACTTGCCTGTCCACAAAGAGCACCTCTCCTTTCTAAAGAGCAAGGTAGCTGCACATGGACACACTTGACTTCAGAGGCACCACGGACAGGAGACGTTCTGTTTGCCACGCCTCCTCTCCACATCAAGCCTGCAGACATCTCTGCGGTGTGTGCCACTGGCTGAGAATTTTGTCTCCTTATCCTTGCCACGATGGGTTCCTGCCTCAAATACTTCATCCAAGTACATTTCCCCATGAAATCAATGAGTAAGACCAAAACCAAACCCATATCTGCCCTACACTAGTGCCTTCTCCTGCCTTCCCTGTTAATGACATCATCGTTCTTCCAGTCTCCAGGCCTGAAAGCTTAGCAGCATCTCTGACTCCTCTCTGCCCTGGTCCCCACAGGGGTCCAAGCAGCTTTGGAGTCTGATTCCACCTGTGGCCACACCAGCCTCTCCAGGTCTTCTGCCCACCATACTCAAAGCCACCATCTCAGTCTTGTACCATCTCAGTTGCTTGCTACCTTCTCATCTCACCTGGTCCTCCCTTACCCAAGCCATCCCAAACTTTGCTTCCTTGTGACTCTCCTTAGACTCTGAGACTTAGCTCTGAACATATCACCAACCTGCTCAAAAACCTTTAATAAACCCCCTGAACCTACTGATCCACTGATTAAAGAGCCTTTATTTTTTTAAATAGGGGCTAATTTTTTTAAATTTTATTTATTTATTTTTTGAATGCAGTGGGTCTTCGTTGCTGAGCACAGGCTTTCTCTAGTTGCAGCAAGCGGGGACTACTCTTCGTTGCGGTGTGCAGGCTTCTCATTGCGGTGGCTTCTCTTGTAGCGGAGCACGGGCTCTAGGTGCGCGGGCTCAATAGTTGTGGCACACGGGCTCAGTAGTTGTGGCTTGCGGGCTCTAGAGCGCAGGCTCAGTAGTTGTGGTGCACGGGCTTAGTTGCTCTGCGGCACGTGGGATCTTCCCAGCCCAGGGCTCGAACCTGTGTTCCCTGCATTGGCAGGCGGATTCTTAACCATTGCGCCACCAGGGAAGTCCCGAAAACTTTTCTTTAATTATGAGCATGTGTCAAAGTTTTATCACAATCCTGCTGGGGGAAAAAAAATGGTTTTTTTTCCAGCAGGCTAATTCAAAGGTTTACTCATAGTAGGGGTCTTTTATAGGAAAAGACAATGGTAGTCATTGTTGTACAGGGTACAGAAAGCCTGGCTAAAGGACACAGACTCCTGACTGACAGCTGGTAGGGCCCATGAGTGGATTCCCAGAACAGGTCTTAGTCTTTTAAAAATTTATCAGATAATCAATTGAGCAGTTATCAGGAATGCTGATTCTCCCCAGAAGGGGATTATAAATTATATCACCCACTAAAGTTCTGTCCCAGACAGACTAGGTACAGTCTTTCTTTAACAATAGTCATAGGAACATTGAGCTTTTGAGCTGGAAGCGTTCTTAGGGATGAGCCTCTCAGGCCCAGAGATGGGCAAGTGTGGGCCCCCAGCCATATGCAGTGAGCTGGGTCCCAGCCAGGGCTGCCATTTGTTCTCAGGCTGGCAGGCAGCTCTCCAGCCATAACCCAATGGGTTTCCCAGAACAGCCAGTTCCTTGGAACTCAGAATGGTGGTTAGGGTCCCAGGTCTGCTGGAAAGAAAAGCCAGTTTACCTCCAAACTAGCTGAGCATCACATTAATAGCATTGTGGAATTAGCCGTGGTTCATTACTGTGTTGCTATGGGGAAAGACTACAAACTCCCACTTTGAACCACAGAAGTACATCCCTCCGTGCTCCCTGTCCCAGCGTCCTGCCAGCCACAGGGGTGGAGCCCCCGTTTCTAAGTGTTCGGTGAGGGCTTCTGGGTAAGGCGGGCAGAGAAGCCTGAGAAGGGAGTGTGGAATAGGATGGGGGAGGAAGAAGAGAGGGTATAAGGGGGGAGATGAAAGAGATGGCAGTGGCAGGAAGCCAGCAGGAAGTGTGTGTGGGTGAGGGTGAGGGAAGTGAGGGGTTGGTGGATGGAGAAGCGGGGACCCCCCAGTTATAATGGACACCTTCAGTCAGGTGTCTGAAGACGGGCCTGACCTGAGGGCTCTCGCATTGCCGTTTTATCATCCCTTTAGATTGATTCATCTAAATTCAACCCCTGGAACTTCTTGAAGTTGTCTAAGTCACACCCACTTGCCAGGCCTGATCTGCCCTCCTCTCCAACTTCCCTCTCCCTGGGAGGGAGCCCTGGCAGCATGGAGGGCGTGCTATTTCTTTCCCAGGGGCCCATCAGTAGGGCTCCTGGAATTTCTCTCCCAGGGCTCCCTGTGGCTGTTGGGAGCATGGAGGGAGGTGAAGAAGGGTGCCCCTCGTCTGCCCCACATGTTCCTCCTACACCAGCCTCCACGAAGTCTGGAGAGGCAGGTTACCCTGGCAGAGAGGCAGCCAGAGCAAGTCGTTGACATGAATAATACGGCCAAGAGCTCAAGGAACAGACATACGTGTTCTGTTTTATGTTTTCTTTCGCTGGAGGTGGGGGGAAGGTGAGCTGACATTTGTTGGGGGAAGGAATATCAGTAACGCTACTGTGTACTGAGGCGCGGTGCAGCCAGGCTCTGTGCTAAGTGTTTCATTGAATCAACACCACAATCCCATTTCACAGATGGGGAGAACTTGCATCACTCTGTAGCACTCCACTGTGTTGTAGTTTTCTCTGAAGCACTTATTACCTGACACTATATTACACAGGGCATGCTGTCCCCATAGGATTAGAAGCTCCTTGAGGGCAGAAATGTTACTGGTTTGTGCATCCCAGTATTCTTACTTCCTAAACAGTATCTGCCCCATCGTAAGGGCTCAGTAAACGTTTTGGGAAGGAATGAATATGAAAATTGAGTCTCAGAGAGGTTCCGCAACTGTCCAAGGTAGAGATGATCATTCATCCCCTTGTGAGGTTTTTCTGAGGGCTAGTGGAACAATGTAAACAGAAAGTGTTTAGCGTAGAGCCTGGCACATAGTAAGCACTCCGTGAATGTTAGCTGTCAGTATTATATGCCAGATCTTAGTTGGATGACTTTCTTGCCCGGGCTCACGAATCTTAGAGCCCTCCCTGAAGGACGTAGGTCACTGAGCCAATTCTCTGGCCACCGTCAGAGTGAAAGCATACAATTCTTGGGAGAGAAATGAATGGGCCCACAGAAAACAATTAGCTCGTATGCTTATGGGTTTGGGGGACGAAACAGCCAGTCTTCCACGCACAAATGGCCCTCTCCTAACCATCCCTGAGCCCATCGGATCATGGCCAACCTTACCCAGTCCTTCCCAGTTCCCTGACCCACCCACTCCCACCCTCACCCTCAAGCGCATCTTTTGGCCCTGGTGCCCCGTCCACTAGGAGAGCTCAGTGGGTACCCAAGTCCCCATCAGGGAGTGGTGCCTGGAAGCCCTGTGGGAGCTCAGTGAATCCCAGGAGGGGCACACAGCCTCAACTGCCTCCCACCCCGACAATGCTCAAAACAATCAGCCAGGTGAATTGGAGGGAGAACCTGGTCACAGTAGCATTTACTGTCGACGTGGGAAAGCACAATGCAGTTAAAAGCGTATTTCTTTTTCTCTTGCAGATATTGATCTGCTTAGCTTTGTGCCAGGTTGTTTGCCGGCAATTAATTCAGAGTCAGCACCAAGGCTTGCATTTAACATCGCTTTCCTGAATACGCAGGGGCCTCCTGTTCAAACCCATAAAGATGCTGTGACTGCTTTGCTCAGCTACCCAGGCTGTGCTGTGACTTTAGTACCTTATATTTGGCCTAAAGTTAAGTGCAGGACCTGGACTCCCTATTCTGTCATGTTGCTAAGTGAGGGCCATGATGATTAAAAACAAATCTAATGTCCTTTCCAGTTCCTTGATCCTGGGAAACAGGAAATAATTCTGTTTGTGTAGAGACGACATCTAGTCAGTCAGGTCTTTCTTCAGACCACATGAAAACCTTATGCTCTTTTTGGACCTGGCTCTTGTTTGGACTTTGCCATTAGCTAGCTGTGGGATTCTGGCCCTCACATTCTATCTCTGAAGCTGTCATTTCCTCATATTTTCAATGGGGGTTTGGGCCAGATGATGACAACTGGTACCTTTATGGTGCTTTATAGTTTCTGTAACACTTAAATCCACATTGACTCAGTTTGCCGTTTATAACTTTACAGTCTTGGTCTCTGTCTCAGTTTCCTCATCTGTAAAATGGGGATAATATTAGTACCTTCCCGAGAGGGTTGTTGTGAAGATTAAATGAGTTTACACGTATGTAAAGTGGCACCTGGTAGATGTCTGCTCTTAGCCTCAGCACCATCAGCACCATGGTTATTGCCTCATTTGGGCCTCATAACAACCCTTAAGGTAAGGATTTATTTTTCCCTTCTTATAGATAGTTAAGCACTTACTCCTAAACTGGCAGAGGAAGGATTCACCTGCAGCCTCTCCAACTTCAAATGTTTGTTCCACACCAACACAGAGACAGTTGTCAAAGGCTCATCAGCGCTGACATTCCATGGCTCTGTCAGTGTTCCAAAGACAAGACCCGGGTAACTGGGGCTCTGCCGATCATCATACATGCTGGGCAGGTTTTTCCCTCCTGTTCTTCTGTGAGGCTTTCCTTGGAGGCTAAGCACCTAGGGAAACTGAGAAAACCACCTGTCAAGTTGCCCTCTCCCCACAGAAGGGCAGCAGGAGGAGGCACTCCACAGAGAGAAAGCCTTCCCTTCTATGCTGCCTCTTTTGCCAGGAGGCTGATGTCCACTCCAGCCCCTGGACAGAACCCCGGTGACCACACCCTCCTCTACCTCCCCCCTCCTCACCTGGACCCTTACCATTTCCAGCTTCTTCTCACCACCACCTGTTTCCTTTCAGGCAAGAAAGTACCAAAGGTGGACAATTAAGTCATTTAAAACCATCTTCACGGTAGATTTTTACTGAACAAAAAGGCAGTATTTATGTCACTTAGACATTTCTGAGAAGACCTAGCTGTTCTTTTAGAATATCACTTCAGCGCCAATGAAAAATATAATCCAGCCTTAGTAATAAATTTTTAAAACATACACACAGAAGTTATCAGCCTGCAAAACAATGTTTCCCAGGCCTTCCCACACGTCTCAGTATTTTAACAACGTCCCATCTGTTGATGTCAGTCTGAAGACGCAGGCCTGTACTCTCCAATTTTATTAAAATCCTTTCTGGCTAGTAACCTGATTTCTACTAGGCTGGCCTACTTACTTCCAGGCCCTGGGCCTGTGGGCCTGTGCCAGTTTGCATGGCTGACAGAAATGGGAACGGTTAATCAAAGATCTGTTTAGCTTGTGCTTAATAAGAAATGTTTCCTCTTGCTCTTGTTACTAATTGCTGAAGATGTCTGTGTTTGGATTAAAACTTTGTCCCCTGCCATCTGGATGCCATTGATATGTCTCAGCTCTGTCGTGAGCCAGGTGATATCAGTGGTTTCCATGTCAACAGATGACAGCATCATATGTTGAAATGTGTGATTGCAGTGCAGTGAAAGAGCCAGCCTTGGGAAAGAGGCAGCTCTGGTTTCATACCAAAATATCTTCACTGATTTTCAGACACTGCTTGGAAATGATTTGTTTTATGCCAATTACATTTACATGTAAAATTGCAGTGTAAATGTTTTTTGCCATTTGGGAAAGGAAACAATGGACTTGTTAATACCTAGAGTTCTATTCTATGGGAAAGACATTTCCTCAAGGAGGCCTTGTAAAATCTCCAGCTGAAGTGAAAGAAGTCAGACAGAGAAAGACAAACACTGTATATCACTTATATGTGGAATCTAAAAAATACAACAAACTAGTGAATATAACCAAAAAGAAGCAGACTCACAGGTAAAGAGAACAAATTAGTGGTTACCAGTGGGGAGCAGGGAGGGACAACATAGGGGTTGGGGGAGTGGGAGAAACAAACCACTGGGTGTAAGACAGGCTCAAGGATGTATAGGACAACGCGGGGAATATAGCCAATATTTTGTAATAACTGTAAATGGAAAGTAACCTTTAAAAATGGTATACAAATTTTAAATAATTTTTAAATAAATAAATAAAATCTCTACCTGATAGGAAATCTGTTTACTCTGTGAATCCAAAACATGTACCATTTACACTACATAGAAATCCCAGGTAGAGCATGGAACTCTGCATCCAAGGGCAGCAATGGTACCTATTTATCTAGTCAAAGTGTGCCCCAGGCCTCCAGGTCTTGGTAATGTAGCCTATCTAAATATAGCATCAGCAACAACAGATGACAGGCAGTCCTGAAATAATTAAGAAAGAGACAGGAACCACCCCTCAACTTCGGGCTTCAGTCTACTGTGTCCAATACAGGATTAATAAGAGATGAATTTTAATGATCCTTTCTAAGAGTTCATGGTTTCATTAAGGAAAAAGATCGTTGCAGAATCATTTCCTTATAAGGTAGACTATATTGACAGACATAAAAAACATGTTATGTGAACCTAGGAAAATTTACCTGATAGCAGCCTGTTTTATTTACTTTCCCTTAGATCAAGAATGCTGCAGCCAATGTCCTTCGGGAAACGTGGCTTATCTATAAACACACAAAGCTGCTCAAGAAGATTGACCACGCCAAAGTCAGGAAACACCAGAGGAAGTTCCTCCAAGCAATCCACCAGTGAGTAGGCCGGGGCAGCTCAGCCACCAGAGGACCAAATTAGAAGTGGTGGGTTCCCCAGAGCTCCATCAGTATCTTCTTGTATACTTAGAGGAGCAGGAGAAATCCATTCTTTTCCATTCAACAACCACTGGGGGCGGTGAACTGGATGCAGATCAGTCTGTTTATTCGCTTATTGCACCTGCCACTGCCAGACATTGGACAGACTGCTGTGGAAGGTAAAAATTAGGTAAGAGCCTCAGGGGGCTCTCATAGTCTACACACAACACACACACACACACACACACATACATACACACACACACACACACATACACACACACCACCTTACAACTGGAAGCAGAACAAATTGTGGTCAGTGCTTTCTATAAGCTACGTATTTAAAAAGTATAGTGGATTTTTAAAAGTAGAGGATGAAAACATTTATTCTGACCTGGAGGCTTGGGGAAACCCTGAAAGGCTGAGAGTAGGGCACCTAAGGTGGAAGGCACAGCCTAGATAAAGGCATAGAAGCCAGGAAATTATCTGAGAGTGGTGAGGAAACTATAACGACTGAAGGCAGGCACGCGTGGAGGTTAGAGTTTGCTTTCCTGGGGACCTGCCAAGCCCTTGATTCTGGTCAGTTGTCACCCATGTTCGAGGTCCTGGGCTGGGTTCCAAAACCAGATGAATTGATGTGGGTGTGGAGTCTGCCCGTGGGGCTGAGCCCAGCGCTTGAAGAGCATGGCTGTTACGACTCTTTCCCGCAGACTGAGGAGCGTCAAGATGGAGCAGAGGAAGCTGAGTGACCAAGCCAACACCCTGGTGGACCTTTCCAAGGTGAGTGGCAAAATCCGAAGTCCCTGTAAAGGGTTCTCAGATGCTGGCATTTCAATTTCTCAGGTGTGGCTGTGAAGGCCTGGCCTTGGTCAAACTCGACAGTGCGGGACCAGGAAAGCAAAGACTACTTCCTCCTTTGTTAAAAAAAAATCATCTGGGTTCAAGTTCTTGCAATCTACTCGTGCGTGTTGTTGACTTTTAAAACCTGGCATGTGTTTCTTAAATTCAGTCACTCAGGTCAGTCTTTGCTGGGATTTAATTAGCTGACCTACTACATCTTTTCGGTGTGTTGCTTGATTAGCTGTACGCTGAGTTTGCACAGGGTGAAGCACGCTGACGAGACCAAATGGTGATAATGGTGACGCTGCTGCCTGGGTCACACCTAGGAGGATCCTTCCGGTTTGCCCTTATAATTGCAAACTCATTTTCTTGCATCCTCCAGTCCTTACAACTCAGCTTTTCTGGCCCCAGATTGGTGGTGGTGGTGGTGAGGGGTGCATTTCTTTATTTCTCATGAAGATGCCAAAAAGGAGAGCCCTCCTTTGAGAGCCCGACTGTCATTCTGCGTTTCTGGCCTTGAACTGCTGTAAATACTGTAAAGGAACTCTCTCCTTTTGCAAATCTCTGGAGTGAAGGAATCGGAGGCTGCACCGCTGGCAGAGCTGAGTGTAGGCACCAATGAAGAAAGAGCCTCCCCTCCTCAGCCCCTCCTCCTCATTGCCTCTTTTTTTTTTTTTTAATTTGTTTTTTATTTTTGGCTGCATTGGGTCTTCACTGCTGAGGGCAGGCTTTCTCTAGTTGCGGCAAGCGGGGCTACTCTTTGTTGCAGTGCGCGGGTTTCTCATTGCGGTGGCTTCTGTAGTTGCGGAGCACGGGCTCTAGGTGCGCGGGCTCAATAGTTGTGGCTCGCAGGCTGTAGAGCGCAGGCTCAGGAGTTGTGGCGCACGGGCTTTGTTGCTCCGCGGCATGTGGGATCTTCCCAGATCAGGGCTCGAACCCGTGTCCCCTGCACTGGCAGGCGGATTCTTAACCACTGCGCCATCAGGGAAGCCCCCTCATTGCCTCTTGATAGAAATTGTATATCAAATGTATAGCCCAGGGCCAGGCTGGCAGAACATTCCAGCAGATGTCGATTATCATCATGGAACACATTTCCTGGGTAAGCAAGAGAAACTCCCTCAGGCCAGTTAAGCCCCTTTGAAAAGATGGTGCAATCAGAGAAACTGCCAGTTCTTGGGCCATGTGCAGGCACCTTGTTCAATGAAGGGATCAGGCCAAAGAAAGCGCCTCCTAAGCTTGGGAGGACTTCAATCAGGGAATGTGCGGCTGGCACAGGTGGGGAGAAGCCCACAGGCTGTGTGCTTTGGAGGGGGCGCTGTGGTGGAGTGCAGGGCTTCTGAGAGCCAGGAGGAGGCAAGGATGTGAATGGAACGCCCAAGTGCCGAAGAGAGCCCCCCATGGTCTTGGGTGCACTGCTTAAAACTCTTGGGTTCCAGTATCAGAAACCCATTGGAAGTAGGTTTTAAAATGTAGGTGTTTTTTATAAGGATACAAGGAAGTCTCATTCCAGGCAGAACCTCAAGGCAGGCATGTGGTCAGACTTCAGGAAGGAACTACCTAGAAGTGCCCCTCACCCTGGAAAGTATTCGCTCACCCTCTCTTCTCTCTCCTGTTCAAGTGCCTGCTTCAGTTCTCTCTCTCTCCCTCTCCCGCATCTCCTGACAACTTTCTATGCCCCCTGTCTCCATGGCAGACCATGGCAGGCCCCTATCCAGAGAGTACATATCCTAGTTCTAGCCACAGGCAAAGACCGATTGGCCGTCCTCCTATTGGTCTTAATTCTAAATTCTCAGAAGGGATGAGATGACTGGCCAGTTTGGGTCACGTGCCCACCCTTTGGCCAGTCAGCTGAGGCCAGCAGGGGGGTCGGGTAGGGAAAACATGGCTGTACACCCACGCTGGGAGGTGCAGGAATGGCCCAAGAAGCCCCAAGATATTTCTTTTACAGGTAGCCATGTTTCTGCCTCCCCTCTCACCTGGCAGGACAGGCTGTGGCTGGTGTTCTCCCGGGAATAGCGGGCACACTGGACTTTCAAGCCTGCGTTATTTCAGTGCCAGCCACCGCCTCTCACAGAGACAGGGCCCCGTGCAGAGCAGACTGGGTGAAGCAAAAAACTCAGTGAACTGGAAAGAGGCTCATGTGAATTGGGTGGGGGAACTAAACCATCGATAACCTGGGAGCAAGTTACCTGGAAAGAAAGGGTGTGGAGGAGAGGGTGGAGGGAAAGCGTCTGCAGGGCTACCGGGAGTGGTATGGGACCTGCAGGGAGGGTGAACTCTGACATCCATCCAGTCTTCATCTTTCCTCCCAGGAGACTCAGCCAAGGTCCTGGCAGCAGCCTAGCATCTTTCACACTGGTCCACATTCCCCCTGGTATCCTGTCACCAAGCAACAGAACAGGGGAGACAATAATAACACTGTGTTCTCTCCCTTTTCTTTCTGTGCTTTGTCCTCCCAGCTCACCACCTTCCACCCCTGTCCTTTGGTCCTTTCTAGATTAAGAAAAGGGCGTGTGGCCTCCACATAACACTTGCGGTATTGAAGAGCTCACTCGTAGGGTGGCAGAGGTGGAGTGGGGGAATGCTGGGATGGGGAAGGTATCACTACATTTTCAATCCCCCTTCTCCCATATCCCTTCTGGCTTCTCATATTTTGCCACCTTCCTTTACTTTATTTTTTTTTTCATTCACCTCATTCCCTACTACCTTGGCCCCTGCGGGCACCAATGGTTTCTGCATCTTCCTGGAGTAACTTGAAATTTCAGGTAAAATAGGATCAGGGTGTCACTGGCAGAAGACCAGAAGCCCCTAGAGCCACAGTGCCTGCAGGTGGGGTTTGGGAGGGTACAAAGCAACCGCCAACCTGGCCCACAGGAACACCCGAGAGCATGAAGTCCCCCAAGAGTCTTGCTCCCAAGTCTGATGTCACTTGTTAGTTTGCAGGGAGAGATGTGACCGTCACATAGATAAGGGCTCTACAGACCAACCCGGGAAGCCAAATGATAACCAGAAAGTTGCCTGGTAAGAGGATAGTCAGAACCATGGTGGTACGGTTGGAACAAAAGTGGTTTCGTTTCAATTAAATGAATTGAATTTGAGGGATAGTTAGACATAGGGTGGGCAGGACTTTGTACTGGTGAGAGGTGGGGCCTGAGGGAGAGGATGACGCCCAGGTTTTGGGTGGGGACAGCCTGAATGAATGGCCTCTCATGGAGCCAGGGAGCACTGGCAAAGAGGTAGGACCGAAAATGGTGCCCTTGGCACGAGCTGCCTTGGTTTAGTGCTGCTCTGACCTGGTTTTATAACTTAACTCTCAGAAGACAAGTTTATTTTATTACATTAAAGTTTTATTTTATTGGCAGTTCCCTGGAGGTACCCCATTTTTGCTCCCCTGCTCCCAGGACCTTGTTCAACGTTCATTCACAAAAGCTTACAGAGCACCTGCTCTCCAGAGGCAGGCCCTGGGCTGGGCCCCCTTGGGAGTCTTCTCTCCTTTCCTTCAGCCACTCAGGTCTCGGTGGGAAACGCTGAGAAACTTTCTAGGTATATGGAAATAATTTGTGGCGCAAAAGGTCTTTTCCCATCAGTTAAACTCTTACATTGGCCAAAGGATGGAAGGGACGGTGATTTTCCCCTGTGCCAGCACTTTATTCATTCATTAGTTCTACCAACATCTTTTAGCGCCGACCACGTGTGACAGACCCCCTTGCTAGGCATGTTTATGTACATTTGTCCATCAAAAAATGTTAGTTGAGCATCCCCTATGTGCCAGATGCTGTTTTAAGCCCTTGGGACACATCAGTGGACACAACAGGCGAAGGTCCCCGCCCTGGAGGAGCTTTCCTTCTAGCGGGAGAAAACAGACAATAATAAGCAGAAGAAACAGCAAATTAGCTAGTGTATTAGAAGGTGGCATGAAGAAAAGAGTTGAGCCGGGTTAGCAGGGTCAGGAGTAGGGGTGGGAACAAGGTGCCATATTAACAAGGGCATGGGGGGAGATGATTTTTAAGGGGAGGCTGAGAGGACGTGAGGCTGTCGGCCATGGGATGTGTGGGGAGTGAGCAGTGGTGACAGGGCGGGTCCCTGGGACACTGGGAGATGGCACCGAGATCAGGAGGTTTACTGGGGGCACCATCAGGACAGCACCTGCTGGGGAGCGAGGGAAGCAGGATGGGCCAGAGGGAGAGTCTGAACTGTGATACGATTGACAGAGCCCTCGACCAACCCACGGGAGTTCTGGAGGTGGACTGGCCCTTCAGGGGTGTCCCAGATTGAGGCAATGTCCCTCCTCACTGACCAGGCAGGAGAGGGGCTGTAACCTCAGCGAGGCAGCTCCCTTTCACTACAGCCCAGTCCTGAGTGAGTTTACGTTGTACATTGTACATTCTGGCTGCTGTGTTGAAAGTTGGGGCAGGGGGCAGCAACAGCTTTATAACTATGTGTGGTTATTATTAACTCCTATTTCATAAGGAAACCAAGCAGAGAGGTTAAGGGGCATGAGGGAAGGCACATTATTCGCGAGTGGCAGACATGTACTTGAACCCTGGCCTACCAATGGTAAGTCTATTGCATTGTCCTCTCCCCACAACAGAGCCGTCTCTTTCATCAGTAGGTGCCATCGCCATATGAGCTGAGAGGTTGGACGAAGTAAGAACTTGAAGACACTTCAGGGACTTGTTCTATTTAAGAAGAAAGAGCTGCCTTTCTAGTCTATAGATTGTCTAATCTATTTTTATATGTGATATACATTATCTTTGTAATAAAACGACAACAAAAACACACACACAAAAAAACCCACTGTGCCATTTGAGCCTCCAAGTCTTCAAGAAAGTAAACTGTTTCTCTGTCCTTGGCCAGATCCGACACGGCCGCTGTGGAAGTTGATCCTTGGAGGAGTTGTATTTCAAGTGTAATCTGGAGGAGTACTTCATTTTTCCCATTGCAGATTCCTCCGCAGTGACCTGTCGTCTCCCTGTCTCTCCAAACAGATGCAGAACGTCATGTATGACTTAATCACAGAACTCAATGATCGGAGCGAAGATCTGGAGAAACAAATCGGCAGTCTGGAGTCTAAGCTGGAGCACCTCACCACCAGCGTCAATTCCCTACCCCTGCTCATCGCGGACACCCTGCGCCAGCAGCAGCGGCAGCTCCTGTCTGCCCTCACGGAGGCCCGGGGCGTCAGCGTGGCAGTGGGCACCACCCACACCCCACTCTCCGACAGCCCAATCGGGGTCAGCTCCACCTCCTTCCCAACCCCGTACACGAGTTCAAGCAGTTGCTAAATCAAACTCCCCACTTCAGAAGCATTACCCATAGGTCTTAAGATGCAAATCAACTCTCTCCTGGTCACTTTGCCATCAAGGAACATTCAGACCAGGGAACTTAAAGAAGAGAGACCGAGCTAATTAACTAACTCATGTTCATTCAGCGTGCTTGGTTTGATATGCCTTGAAACCAGAAATCTGATCTCTGTTTAGGTGCCTCTACTCGGGAGCAGGAAGAGGAGATGACAGGAAGCGACGCCTCTGGTAGGGCCCTTGCGGCACAGTTGGTGGAGAACAGACACCCACGTTCAATCTCAGGTCTTCACGTGGGGGGGGGGGTGGGAGCTCAGATGCACTGAAGTAGCCGGCAGTGAAGCCAGCCCGGAGGAGGGTCCCGCGGGGGGGCGGGCATGGTGTCAGGCTTGGGGGATGGGTTCCTCACCCTGGGGTCCTCCAGCCCACCTGTCTGCGTTCCTTCTGTCTAAGGAAGCCCCTGGATGACAAAGTAAGGGAGAGCTGCCCACAGCTTTTGCCAAGACAGACATGCTTTCCTGCCATCCCTCGCACAGTCATAAAACAAAATTTAGACTGAAAGAAAAATAGACAAATAAAAAGCCAGACTTTCCATCCAATATTAATACCCGTATAAACCCGTGTATTTGCAAGCGTGTGCATGTACACACACACATACACATCCCACAGTCAACCCAGGTCTTTTCTGGTTTGCACTTGACCCAAATAAAGAGGGACCTAGTACGGTACCTTACCCTGCACACAGTAGGCACTCTCTAAGTGCACGTTGAGTTGGTCTGAATCGGGATGTGGGTGCTGTCAGTTCAGGTGGTTTGCCAGTGTCGGCCACATCCTGAGCTTCACTGAAGATGCAGGTTGCTTCAAACACAAAACAGGGTGCTTTGCTCTGGGTATGCACCATGCTTGCTCTGAGATGAATGACAAGCCAAAATTGGCATTCTGGAGAGATAGGCAGCCTTCTAAAAATAACAGCTTCTGCAGAGTTTTCATCTTATATCCAAACAAGCTGTGTTCCACTGGAGCGCATGATCAGGTGTATGTGTGTGAGGGAAGGGGGGCGGGATCTGTGCATGTGTGCACACACATGCACCAACAGGTGCGACCCCAGGACACCTGCATGAATAGAAGAATTGTCTGGGGGGTTTGCCCAGTGATATTTATCCAGCAACAGGTTTACAGCCCCAGATGTTAGCGCAAAGGGGTCAAGTGCCTCACCTGAGGGCTGGGAGAAGTGATGGTGAGTGGCCCAGCTGGTCCCTTCTACCTGACCTAAAACCACCTCAGAGTGTAAGGTTATGAGGATAAAGGGAGCCTCTAGGGAACCCTGTGGGTAAGATAAGCTGACAGGGATTTGTCAGTATCCTGTTCCTGCTGTGCCACGTTAATCTTGGTGCAGAAACTATTGTAATACATCTCAAACTCCAAGGGACTCCAGAAACATCCAGATCCAGTGTAGGACAGGCATTGTGAGGAGAGGGCATATGGGGATGCATGATATTTTCCGCACTCCATCATCTAACCATGCACAATGTTTGTGATGTGAAAACCATCATCCTAGTCATCACATTTCTCATTCTGAGGTCTTTGACGTCTGCTTGTGGGGACTTAAATCATACTGTAGGGAATATTTCATCTGTTTAGGGTAAAACAGAAGGGTATCACTTGTGGATGGCTGTCCTGTTGGGTTTCACTTTGTACAGGACATCGTCACTTTTCCAAAGGCAGAGTCTAGCTGTGAAGACTTTTCCTCTACAGCACTGGGCCTGGTCTTCTAAGGGCAAGGGAATCATCAGACAGCAAAAGGTAGACCACCCTAGAAAGGCCACTCTTTCAAGAAGATCTGGTCTCTTGTTCAGCCTCTTCTTATATCGCTTTTCATTGCTGTGCTCTTCCCTTGATGCCCTCATTTTTATCTTGATAACTCCTTTGAGCGTTTTCCTTGGTTGCTTTGCACACCATACATGCCACACTTGCTGCTGGCTTTAAAATTTTTTTGCTTGTTCTGTTAGCTATTGATTATCTAAAAGATCCCTCTCCTTTTTTATGTCCCAGGAATGGTGCTCCTGTTTTCAGTGACAGCTGAACATATCAACAGACCAATAAGCAGATGAAATAACCATGCAGTTTCTTTGTGGTGTTAGTTCATGTCACAAAGAAATGAAGTGAAGAGCACTGACAGGTCAACCTGAGCATGCCAATCCCAATCATCTAACCTACAGCCCTCAATTCTTAATTCCTAGTCACCCTTCCCATTCCCCTGTAACCCTGTGATGTGTGTGTGTGTGTGTGTGTGTGTGTGTGTGCGTGTATGTGCACGTGCACACAAATAGGGATTTAATCCGAATTTCAAACAAATGGCACATGCAAGATTCCACTGCTACTCCTCCTGCCAAAAAGTGTGTGCAGACTGTCATTGACCCATCGCTGTCTGTGGGTGACTCTTCTTTAACCCACCACTAATGCTATTCACTTAGGTAAATCCTGATGACCAACCTAGCAACACTAGCAAAGAGAGTGGTTGGAGATATTTCCAGTAGCAGTAGCCACTGGCATGCTGGAAACATATAGGCATTTGTAGCATGACTGGACCTATTGGTAGTGCAATAGCTACGTATGGTTTTTATCCTTGGCGAAAGAGTACTTACTCTTCGGAAAAAAAAAAAAGGGGATCAAATCTGCATGTTGATCCTGCAGTGGTAAATGGGAGGCTGCTTCTCTGTACTGGTTTTTTAGCTTTATGTGGGGAAGTTGCCCATTCTCCTGCAAGTACAATCAACCCTTGATGACTTAGGTATTGATTATCCAGGGTGTAGCTCACCCAGGTTTCCTTCCTACAGCCCATCTTTTGGCTAATTCCACTGAGCCTCAGCATCTTAGTCAGATGGGAAAAGGGGGCAGGTGGATTCTCATGCCATGCCTTCTTGTTCTGTAATTTCAAGTTTGGTGGTGGAGGAGGTTTAATTATCTACTCAAGAATTGGCTATATGGAAAAACTATTAATTACAGTAACCTCACTCCAGTACTGAACTGATTGAGTTCTGCCCACTCCTGGAAGGATGACCGAGTGGCAGAGCCCCTACCATAATCCTTCTGATAACTCAGTGCCAGGTAAAAGTACTCTAATATTCCCTAAAATATCTAGACACTTGAATTAAAAATACAGAGCCACCCCCTCATCGCTTAAGCCATATTATAGCTTCATGTACTGTAAAGTCAGGGATGTACTGTGATACTTTAAGACCACTGATCTCAGTGGAATTTCAGGACATAGCATCAGTTGGTAAATTATACCAGACTAGGGACTCACTCCTCCTTAGATTGAAGTCCAAATAAAAATCTGCATCTTTGGATCAAAGGCCACATATGTGTGATCATCATCAATAAATTTATCCTGAAGTGTCTATGAACTGCTCTTGCCATCCTCATAATATGTAACTTCATGACATCATATCTCTAGAAATGCTAATGCAATGCAAAAGAGCAAGAGGGATAAGGCCCTGCATCACCACTAACCTCTGACCTCAGCAAGTACCAGTGGTGTAACAACAATCTCATAACTGAAGGAGGTATAGAAAATGTCTGTGCAAGTAATTTCCAAAGTGCTGAGCAAGTGCAAACTATTGTTATTTATTAAAGGCCAAGAAGAAACAGCATTGAAGAAACAATGATTTTAATATATAATATTTGAGGCTTTCCCCCTTAGATTTTTGATAATGTCTTGTGAATAAGTAATGATGGAAGAGAAGAAAACTAGAGGGGCAGAATGAGAATAAATAAAACTCTAACACTGGATCCACATCTTTGGCCAATGAATATAATCACCTCATGCCTCAATTTCTCTATGCTTAAAATGAAGGTAACAGTTAATATTCTTAAGTACAAAGTATTCAGTAGATTTTTAAATGAGATCACTATTGCCAACAACAGCAGCCCAAACTGCCTCTGTCAAGTCCATACTTTGATGTTGCCTTTGAATGTAGTCAATAGTTACCAAAAAGTAATTCTTACATATCACCCTATGTGAAATTAGCAGGGAGAAGTATGGGATTAGCACATAGTCCCAGGACCTCTCTCCTTCAGAGCATACCTCAACAAACAGTGCACCCCAAATTAAGAATCAGTGTTTCATCCCAGAACCCATGGTGTTGCTACCATCACAGTACCACAACTGAGACACTATGAAGTCATTGCACTACCAGTAGGTTACGGCTCTTTTAAAGTTACTGCTTTTAAATCCTAAAATACGTCCCAGTTCTACACCATCATCCTACTTCCCTGGATGTTGCTTAGAAGCAGATGAAGGCTCCGTCAGTGGCCACTTGGCTGCCCCTATTGACTCTGTGGCATTCGGTTTCAGTACCTTAGACAGCTATCTGGTGGCTTCCTGGTAGGCGGGAACAGCCCCTTCCCTTCCCTGCAGTCAGTCAGCTTAATGACGCCCTGGACAGTATCCCTTCCTTCTCTACTGCCGCCAAAGTAAACACTGTGGGAACGGGATCATTGATACCACTAAGAAAGGAATGTTACAGGGATAGCAATATTAACTGTCTGCCTCTGGCAGTAGAAGATAGGTGAGTGCTCTTCCTCCTGAAAGCTTGTGCCAGGCTGCATGAATAGTTAACACTAAACTCCTGTCAGACAAGTAATATGTAGATTTTTACTCAAATAGACCGAAGCTTATTAAAAGTACTCAGTGCAATGGTATATAAATATACACAGATAGAGAAAACAAATAACTGTGATCTTTTTTTCTTACACCATTACTGGAAATGCCCAAACATGAACTGGAGTTCCCTCTGAACAAAACCATTATGAAATTCATCAACGTATGACCTCCAAATCTAGGTGCCAAGTGCCCTGCCACAGTTGTTTACACACCTGAGAAACGTGTTCTGGAAGCTGTACTCTTGGGCCTGGACCATGTGTTGAAACAAACAAAAGAGACGTTGTGACCAACCAAGCTGATGGAGGAAAAGCACAAAATTCAACACCAACCTATAGTTCGGATCCCAAAGAGATGCTGAATTTATAGCCAAAAAAAAAAAAAAAAAAAATATATATATATATATATATAGACAAAGCAAATATCAATCTGATCGGAACAGCCAACATCCAAGTTCACAGAAGAAGGACAGGGAATAAACAACATTCTCTAGCTGTGTCATATTGTCTCAGTTTTTGAATCTCAACCGGGACTGATAAAAATATATATATATATATATATATATATAGACAAAGCAAATATCAATCTGATCGGAACAGCCAACATCCAAGTTCACAGAAGAAGGACAGGGAATAAACAACATTCTCTAGCTGTGTCATATTGTCTCAGTTTTTGAATCTCAACCGGGACTGATCCACCTTCATCAGACACACTTTTTAATGGCGCAACAACTCAGTGCTGGTCCCAGACTCTCCATTCTGCACTGACCAGAAGAGAACAACAAAAGAGAGCATCAGGATGTTAATGGAGGAAATATTTTCATGGTGAACTCAGAAACTGATGTGTTTATATTCAGAATCAGATGAGCTTCAATATGAATTTGCATCTTGCCTCTGTACTGCTTGCTATTTTTTAATGATAGGAGAAAGTATAACAGTTTATTTTAAATATGAAATATATTGCTATATTATAAAATATATTGTAACTTTCAACTAACATTTTGTATCAAACTAGTCTTTAGCAGGTCCGGTGTCAGCCTGCTCTCCCAACGACTGTTTCTGAGTACACATCACTGTTAGTGATTGCCTGACACCCAGACCAAGGGTCCTCAGCCTACAGAACTGCCATATTCTAATTCTCTGAGACGTGACTATTAGACACAGAAGAACATTGTTCCCAGCTTAGATGACTAATTCTACCCTAAATTCTTTCAAGCCATTTCAGAAGAGATTTTAAAAGCCATCACTCCTTTAGTAGCTGTGCAAAGCCAGTTTAATAAAAGTGCAGGCTCTTTCGATATAAACGCAAAGACCCTCTTCCATAAATGATATGTCTCAAACACAGGCAACTGGTGTTTCCTTTGGCAGTTTCAGAATGGGGCACAAGGAAGAGTCTTGTTCTCCTGTGACACAAAAGACTCAAAATTCTAGGCATTATAAGTTCCTCTGTGTCATAGTATAACTGGGATTGGAATTCCATTTACCTGGGGCCCAATGAGAGGCTGGTGTGCAGGCGTGCTTTCCTGAGTCAGCAGTGCCCTAGAGCGTGCGGGGTTTGCACATGGTTATCCACAGCACTGAGCACAGCTCCTGAGGGACTGAGGGGAAGGGGCGGGACACGCAGAGAGCTGGGCTTCCTTTTCTGCTAGTTTACTCCAGCTGGGAGGAAGGAAGAGTTTCAATCAAGATATTTTCCTTTACTGGCAAAATTGTGGCAAATTCTCTACTTTGGCAACTATGATATCCATGCCCCGCCTTGTCTGAGACACACAAGTAGAATTTCTCACTTCCCTCCTTTGACTGACCAAAGGACTATTTGTAGATGAAAACAGGATGTGTTTGGTTATAGAACAGAGGTTTCCTAGAATCGGGGGGCCTCCTCCCAAGGAGGACCCTCATTTGTTACCATCACTCGGTATAGTATTGCACAGGTGCAAACCAAGTAGCATCAGGGTAGATTCAACTGAGTATGCACATCTCTTCCCTTCACAATCGCTGACAATTCACACAGATATACTGATAGTGCAAAACGGCAGGTTTTCTCCTGGGAAAAAGGCTGGAACCCTCTCACACTTCCATTCATTTGAGCTTAAATATAGGTAAGGCTGGGGCTTCAATGGTATTAGTCATGCCATTCGAAAGAGAAATATCTAAATGCCCAGTTTCAATCTGCTTGTGTAGCTGAGACCTAACCTGGACACACATTTCATTTTTATTGAGCTGAGTTCTCTCAGTTCTCTCTCTCTCTCTGTACTGCTCCTCAGTTACATGCTAGGCAGAGCTTCATTAAAGCCATCAGAACTCCAGGGCACCAGTTTTTCGCAAGTTACTCACTCACTGGGTGATGGAAATTAGTTTATTCTCAATTTTATAATTGACTGATGAATGTACTGGTGGTAATTGATTTAGCTCGTAATAGTTTTCTGCTGCTAAATAGAACTGTCTCTTTTGGCTTTTCCTTCTAGCCTTTCTCAGACTAAGACTCGTACATTTATACAGAGTGTTCTGATTTCCTACTCAAAATTATTATTCGATCTAGAGTCAAGGAAACCAATACAAATTCCTGATTTGGGGAAAACAGACCTTTTGACAGTAATTCAGGTATATAGCTATATGCTAACCCTTGCTAGTCAAAGCGTGGTCCATGGACCGGCAGCATTAGCATAACCTGGGAACTTGTTAGAAATGCAGAATACCAGGCCCCACACCAGACCTACTTAATCACATTGGGCATTTTAACAAGGTCCCCAAGTGATCTGTATACATATTAAATGTTGAGAAGCACTGGCCTCACCACACAGCAGTGGTAACCAACAAAATTAATAATCAGAAAATCAAGCCATTTCTTCCTTGACCCTCATCTACAGAATTATTTGAGGAAGTAAAGGTCCTATATGATCATAACGATGAAAGCAAATGCATCTTAAAATTCCCCTTGAGGTCATATAGCTTGGGTGGTGTACACAAAGAAGCAGTCTTTTCCCAGTCTAATTTTAAAAGTACTCACTTCATTGCCTTGAGCCATCTCAAAGCACCTTTTTAAGGCTTTCATTCTGGTGTATGCTGGCAGGGCCATCAGAATATCAGGTGGCTCCTCAGAGCAGGTCCCCTGGAAGGCCACCTGGCTTTCTGCTCAGCATAGTACAGAAATAGCTGCATCTGTGTTCCTTCCTTGAGAAATTCACCATCCCACCAGTGGGAACTCTCCTCCCTACAGGAAACTAGCAAGAGAAGTTAGTTTAACCATCTAGAAACATACCTAATCTCTTTTAAAACCAAGCCCTTTATTCATTACACCAACCAGACACTCCGAAGTAAGCAAGGAAATATGTGAATTGTGATATTGGCGCCATAAATCGATATGTACCCAGAAACAGTTATATTCTGAATTAATGGCTTTAACCTGTTCATTGTAAAAAGTGCCTTGGACTTCAATCTAAAGAGGTCAGTATAAATATATATGTGTGTGTGTGACATATGTAGGCAAATATTTACATATTTATACGTACATAGGTGCACACACATATACCCGCACATTCATATATAATATATACATACATATATAAATGCTTCATAATATATCATATTGCTATTCGCAGCTCCGTTTCTTTTGTCTGGTCCTATGTTTATTTGTTTAGTAAGCCCTTTACATAGAGAGGTTCTATTCAGGACATTGATGTATTTTTTTGTTTGTTTTTTACTTTTTATTAAAAAGGTAAAGGATATTAAAAAAAAAAAAAAAAGTCAAGTGCCTGAAGGTTTTGAATGGAATTGTGGTCAACTTTCTCAGGTCACCAAAAAGGAAACCGAATTTGCCTTTGGGAACAATTTTTCTGTTTCAGTGACTTTGTTTTCCCTTTGCAGGAGTGCATAAGTAAGAGTGGTTACAGTGATTCTATAATTTCATCATAATCCATTTTAACCATTTTAACAAAAGCAAACCTTTTGTTCAGTCTAGTGCCCAGTTCTCTTCACACATCAGCATCAGAAGGGCCTGGTCTTTGTGAGCTAGGCATGGTTTTGTTGGCATTGGACAGACTAAATTGCAGGGGATGGGGCTTAAATCAGCTGTAACTATTGCTTCCTTTTTAGCAGCACACACAGAAGGACAAATAGGAAGTTCTCTCCCTGAACCAGGTGAGAACCTGTCCTAGAAGGCCGGCAGAGGGACCCCAGTGAACTTTCTAGAGCTCCTGTGCCCTGCCTTTCTACAATAATACAGTCACCTGTATCAATCAGCCTGTCTACCTTAGCCAAAGGTCTTCTCTTTCTATGGTGTGACAGCTTGGAAGAGACCCACCTCTCTGGTTAGAAGCCCCCCAGAGCCCCAGGGGGAAGTCATCAGGTTTCCATGGCTCTGCTCATGAGCTCAAGGAGGGATTTTACTTCTTCAGACCAGCTAAATCTTCTCTCCAGTTCCCTGCCCAAGTGACAACGCCCTCATGACAGCCAGGGCCAGGCCAGAGCGGCAACGCCCAGTCACGGTGCCAATCAGAAGAGACATTGCAAAATATCAGAGGGGACCAGAAAGACAACAGGTCTCTCCAGCTGTCCTCACAGCTGCAGCCACATTTGTGGAATCGTCATTACGAAGGCTTGGCAAATCAAGTTCCCCAAATTGAAACCCCCCTACCCTTACTTTCCTCCTCATGAATTTTTCTGTAGCTCTAGACAAAAAAAAAAAGGAAAAAAAATGCAATTTAGGTGCTTTCAAAACCAGTATCTAATATTTAGGACTTTTTCTAAGTTAAAATATTTTTAAAATATATATCTAGCTATATTTCTGCTGCTCTTGCCAAAATTCCTTATGAATGAATACATTTACCAACTCAGTGATTATGAAATAACAATACTTCGTACTTATAAACAATCATACCTTTCATCCAAGGACCTCAAATGTCAAATGTAAGTTAGTTGTCATTCTGTGAGTGGATGACAAACATTATTCCCATTATTCAAATGGGAAAATTGAGCTAGAGAAAACTGAGCAGTAAATGACATCTAAGTCACGAGTTAAGCTGAAAATACAACCAAAGATTTTTCAGCACATTTGGGGGGGAACGGAAGCTTGGTGGCTCAAATTCTATTGCTGGCCACCTTTGGATGAGTAAGACCAAGAATGTATGTCGACCATATGCCCAGACCCAGGCTTGGAATGTAAATGGTGGGCTGGTTTGTGGGTTTGGAGGTCTGGGTGGGAGACTGCATCTCTTTCTTTGTGCGAAGTCTGAGAGTAGTGCCGTTGGGGGTAAGCTGAGTCTATGGCCTTTGCCACTTCCTCTTGAACTGAAGCTGGAGAGAAGGGGCATTTTTTAAATGTTCTGGCAAATGCTGATACAGTATGATGGCATTAAATAAAAACAAGAAGGGAACTGACACAAACACAAAACCAAAATGCAAGCGGCTGATTTCCTTTAATTTTATCTTCTTCCTTCACTATGTCTACAGTTGTGAAAACAGGAATTTTTAAAGGAGGAAATCTTAATTTAGATTAGAAACAGAGCCCCCTGGAAAAAGTTGCCTCTTTAATCAAGGGTTACCCTGGCGTTGATGGCTGTGTCTGACTCAGGAGATTGGCCCTGCCAACAAGTAGACATGTGAACGGCTTTAGTGCCTAACCCAGATTTGGTTTTGGGGTTTTGTTTTATTTTCTTGCCTAACCCAGTTTTAACAGCCTAGAGAGAAATTGAGAACCGTGCCCAAGGTGAGCAGCTGTTATCAATGAGGATGTATAGACACACTGATGTGTGATAAAGCCGCTTGCAGCTATGTTCAAATAAAGGATCAGGCAGTAACACAGTACAGTCATTCCATTTATCTGAGCAAAGGTTCTCAATCTTGGCTTCACGCTGGAAGCACCTCAGAAGCTTTTGAAAACATCCAAGCCAGTGCCCCCAAGCCCCGAGATTCAGAACGCAGAGTCTGGGGTGGTGCCTGCACATTTCCCTGAAGCCCCCCAGGGGGTTCTAAGGGGCTCTCAGAGTTGAGGGCTGATCCAGAGCTTGCTGAAGTGAGACCCGCAGGTGCCCAGCCTGGCCAGTGCCCCCTGGGATCTCTACCCTCCCGAGTTGGCAAGGAGCCATTGGGGAGGGGGCAGGGGAGACAAGATTTGTATAAAGACAGGGATTTGCTTGAAGCAACGTTCCCTTCATCCTGACCTCGTTTCTTTTCAGTTCTGGACCCATGAACCTGTGTTCATTTGCATTCGGCTCTATACGTATTGGCAAACAATGCCGCCAGGTTATTGTTCACTCAGTATTTCTCTGCCTGGGTGCCGCAGCCTTCTGCTTTTGCCTGACGTACAGTCTGTCTGGGGCTTAATGTCTTTCTTTGGCCTTAGCTCTGGGCGAGGATTAGCGGAAGGGCCATCCCAACATTTTTCATTAGGCAAAAAAAGAGATTAAAAATAACATGTTGTCCTTGCTAGTAGGTGTCTCATTAAACCTAACGAAAACAGGGTAACCTGCCATGTGACACTCATGGATCCTTTCCTAACTATATTTAACCATTAAGTCAAATGGCTCCTATCCTAAAGAAAACTTGATACCCACGAAAGCTGGGGGAAAGGGACATTAGAACCGGAAAGTGGGCCCCGTTCTCAGAACTGGACAATTCTGCTAAATTCAGGGCCCTCTGAGTAAGACTGCCCCCTGCAGGTCAGACAGAAATACAGCAACCGAGGGAATAGGAAACTCCTCAGGCATCCGGGAAACTCATTTGTCAGTCACGTCCCTTACCTTACACAGAGGCAATGGGGGCCAGGAGAAGTGATTGGCCCAAAATCAAACAGAGAATTTCTGCCTAATTGGGCAGAAACGGAACTGGAACGTTGCCACCCCGTGTTGAGAATGCCTTGTGTGCCGGTGTGGAAAGCTGAGGCCTGCCCAGTGTCTCGCCACGTTCTTCCTGGATTCATCCCCATAGTCAGTTATCAATTTTGCAAATGTTAGATAAAAATAAAAGGCCCGGGCTTACCTGGTGGCGCAGTGGTTGAGAGTCCGCCTGCCGATGCAGGGGACGCGGGTTCGTGCCTCGGTCCGGGAAGATCCCACATGCCGCGGAGCGGCTGGGCCCGTGAGCCATGGCCGCTGAGCCTGCGCGTCCGGAGCCTGTGCTCCGCAACGGGAGAGGCCACAACAGTGAGAGGCCTACGTATCGCAAAAAAAAAAATAAAATAAAGTAAAAAAATAATAAAAGGCCCTGCTTCCCCCCGCCCGACATGTTCACACACACACACACACACACACACACACACACACCACATTATCAATCTCTCACTGAAAACAAAGATAAGCATATTGCGACTGGCTAAATTAATTCATCATGTATTTTATATTCCAGAGGCATTGATCATTTTCACTGTTATCTGCCTTTAGTTAAAGAATTTGGAGCTAATACTTGCAAATCTACAAGAACCCCCACTGGTTAGGAAATATATTAGGTTATTAAAATGATGCAATTTTATATCCAGCATTACAGTGGATTATGCTAATGGTGGTCAAGGTTATTAATCTTTATTTCAGTCACTACTGCAAACAGTACATGAACATTAGCCAAAATTAGCTTTATCTTTTATTTTTGTAGCATGAATTTGAAATTTACACTTTATTTTTTTCCGGGAACAAGTCACACTTAGTAGCATCTCTTTAAAATGCAATTCTGTCCCCTAGAAAACCAAAGGTGGAAAACACAAATGCAATATGTTACTGCTGCCTATGGGCGATTTCCTCTTTACTTAGGTAAAGCTTCTTTCCAAATCAATTCTACCTCCTACTTTCCAACACTGGGGTATCACTTAAAAGCCATCAAGTATTTCTCAAGAAAGAATACATATAGCAGTGGGGCACCCACACCCCAGTCACTCATCAAGGGAAATGTCAGGTCTTCTGTAAGCTCCTGTACACCATGATTCAATTGCCCTTTCTTCTAACACCCTCCTCACCTCCCACCTCTTGGAATGAGAAGGTAGGTACATAGCTCTGCCTGAACATCAGAATTTAGGAATCCTAACAGATTTATACTTAAGGTTTCCTACAGAATTTTTCTAAGGATGAAAATGCAATGTTTACTTGACTCAGAAATTTGGGAACCTAAGATCTGGTTTGGTTTTGGTTCAAATGAGAAAATAATCATCTAGTATTGTCTGAACATCAACAAGAGGAGCTGACATCCATTATTCATTACCTCCACAACATCCATTCCCCCAATTCTGCAGCCCATAGTACATGGATTTTAATTTGATGAATTTACCCTCCCCCCATCTCCACTGTGCATTTGGGTAGGAGTAATCCTACTTCCAGACCCATGGTGGACCAAGGCAGTCTAAGGCAATTAGAGGGACTCATCACCCTCACAAAGGGATGGGCACATGGCCCAAATTAAGCCAACATGAGCAAATGAATCTCAGAGCCAAGGCTTAAGCAGGAGCTACCAGGAAAAAAACAGTCTTCCCCAGGAGGGTATGGTACAGATTTTGTCAGGAACTGATGTGCCCTTTTGTTTCATGAGGGAGAGGGTGGGGTTGACAGGGGGCCAACACATGGAACATGAGGTTGAAGCAAAGACCACAGAAGGCAGAGAGGAGAGGAAGAGAGAAATGGGGGTCTTGGTAAGTTCCTTGGAGCCAATGACTCTTCTAATTACCTGAGCCAGTAACTTTGCTTTATGATGAAGTCATTTGCAGGTGGATTTTCAGCCACATTCAACATAAAGAGTCCTGGTGGAGAAGAACCAACCTTCTACACACATGTATGATTCCCCAGAGGAGTAACCAGAATGAGAAAGGGAAATGCTTATACAGTAACTCTGACATTTAAAACGTTTAAAACACAAAAACTAAATAGGATAACAAGAAAATTGGAAACGTCAAAATTGACTCTAGAGTGTACCTTGACCAGCAGGGTAGAAGGGTGATGGAAGAAGGAAAGAGCCATAGAATGAGATTCTGTTCCATCAATCAAGAGACTAAAACGGACAATCATTAATCAGTCAGGTGGTGGAGAGGAGTGCAGTAAAAGTGATCTAGGTATTTTTTGGAAGGAAGGTAAATATTGATAACTTCAGAGTTAGATAATTAAAATTATAATCAATTATATCATTGAAATGGAGTCTATAACTTCCAAATTAGTAGAGACTGAAAAACTGAGGAAAAAAATCAATTCAAAAGGAGGAAAAACACAGAAAAGATGGAACAAATTGAAAGGACAAAATAAAATGGAATAAATATATCCAACTATTTCCATGATCACAATGAAAATAATGGACTAAAAGCTCTAGGCAAAAGAAAAGGATTGTCAGACCAAATGTTTTCAGTTATCCAAATAAATGCTATTTATAAGGGATGCATCTAAAACATAAAGAAAAATTGAATGTACAAATTTTAAAAGGTACACCAAGTATATTCTAACAAAAAGAAAGTTGTGTAGCTATACAAATATCACGGGGAAATATACTTTAATGTAAAAAGCACTGAATTCACCCAGAAAATATAACAATTCTGAATTTATGTATTTGATCATTTGGCCTCAAAATACATAAAACAAACATTTATGGAACTACAGAAAAACACAGACAAGCCCACGCATTTAACAATTTAACAATTTAAATGTGTTAAATTTTCCTGTGTTAGTAGGAAAATGTAACACATCTCTCTGAGTAAGTAGTAGATCAAGCAGACAAAAAAAATCTGAAAGGACATTGAAAATTTGAATGACTTAATAATTATAAAATCACACCTTTTCCTAGTACATGGAACATTAATGAAAATCAACCACTTAATGGGCCATGAACACATCTGAAAGGACTTGTACCATCAAACAACATTCTTTGAGTACAATGTGATATATACTAAAAATCAGTAAAACAAAAACTTATAACGAAAATATGTCTTTTGGAAATTAAGAAACATACTTATGAATAATTGATGAATCAAAAAATAAATCATAATGGAAATTTTCAAATATGTAAAACAGAACTTTAATGAAAATACATTTCAAAATTAGTTGAATGCAATTTTAAGAAAAACAGAATAATGGAGACAAGAGCAGAAATTAAAGAGAAAATAAACATACACCAGATAAGATTTTTAAAAAGACAAAAGTTGATCCTGTGAAAACAATTAAAACTGATAAACCTCTAGCAGGATTGGACAAAAAGAGACAGAAAAGGAAGGGAGGGAGAGGGAGAGAGAAAGAAAACACAAAGCAATCTTAGGAATGATGCTACAATCACCAAAAAGATAATAGGACCGGTGTTTGGAAATAAAAGGAAAAAAATAGATTTCTAGAAAAAGACTATTTACCAAAGCTGACTCAAGAAAATAATTTAAAAATAGAATAGTCATAAAATCATTATAAATAAATAAGTAAATGCTTCAAATTTTTCCCACAAAGAAAATGCCTGGCCTGGATGATTTTACCAGCAAATTCTACCAAATATTCAAGGAGCAAGATAATTCCAATCTTACACATTTTTTACCAAAGCATAAGGAAAAAAAAAAGGGCTGTTCTCCAATTCATTTTATGAAGCTAGCATAGCATTGATATCAGATCCTGATAAGGACAGTACAAGAAAGGAAATCTGTAGACCAGTTTTATTTATGAATTTAGATGCAAACATCCTAAACATACTATTATCAAACTAAATCTAGAAATAAATGGGGAAAAATACATCATAATTAAATTAGGTTTGTCCCAAAAATGTTTGTTTAACATTAGAAAAATAATGAAATTTGCCACATTAATAGATCAAAGGAGAAAAATCACTTAATAATAATTGATTTTTAAAGAAATTAATTAAAATCAACATTGGTTAATTTTTTAAAAAAGCAACACTGAGCAAATTAGGCATAGAAGGTATAGTATAATCACCCTATGATTCATGCCTTTGTATACTCTTCACCTCTTGAGTGCGGGTGGGACTTGTGACTATGTCTAGCCAATAGAATACGGCAAAGGTAATGAGATGTCCTTCCTGTAATTAGGTTTTGTTACAGAAGACACTGTCTTAGTGGACTGAGAGAGTCTCCTGCTGACTTTGAAAAAGCAAATAGAAATGCTGTGAACTGCCCAGGGAAAGGGTCTGTGGCAAGGAACTGTGGGTGGGAGGCCTCTAGCAGCTGAGGGCAGACAATAGCCAGAAAGATGCCAGAACTCTCAGTCATATGAGGAAATGAATTCTGTCAATAATCGGAATGAGCTTAGAAAAAGAGATCCTTCCCTAGTTGAACCTCCAGATGAGACTGCAGACTGATTGCACCCTGTGAGAATCTGAGCAAATGACCCAGCTAAGCTGTGGCCACACCCCTGACCCATGGAAACTGAGATGATAAATGTGTGTTGTTCTGAGCCATTAAATTTGTAGTAGTTTGTTATGCAGCAATAGAAAATTAATACAAAGGGAACTTCCTTAACCCAATAAATGATATCTACAAAATCGTATCTTCCTAAAGCACACACCATATTTAATGATGAAATCAAGATGCCTGTTATTACCACCTCTGCAGTGGAGTTCCTAGCTGTGCAATATCAGTAGAAAATAAGAGGAAAAGGATCAGAAAGGAAGAAAATTTTGTCATTACTTGCAGCTGATATGATTGTCTGCTTGTCTACCCCAAAGCATCTGAAGATAAATTATTGGAATTCATCAGAGAGCATGGTTGCTGGATACAAATTCAATAAATAAAAATTAATTTACATGTCTATACCCTATCAATAAGAAGCTACGGAATGAAATTTTACAAAAGCAAACATTTATAATAGCATCCAAAAATATTAAAAGTCTAGCAATAGGGACTTCCCTGGTGACACAGTGGTTAAGAACCCGCCTGCCAATGCAGGAGACACGGGTTCGAGCCCCGGTCCGGGAAGATCCCACATGCCGTGGAGCAACTAAGCCCCTGCGCCACAACTACTGAGCCTGCGCTCTAGAGCCCATGAGCTGCAACTACTGAGACCACACACCACAACTACTGAAGCCCGCGCACCTAGAGCCCATGCTCTGCAACAAGAGGAGCCACCGCAATGAGAAGCCCACGCACCGCAACAAAGAACAGCCCTCGCTCGCCACAACTAGAGAAAGCCCACGTGCAGCAACGAAGACCCAACGCAGCCAAAAAAAAAAAAAAAAAATCTAGCAATAAACTAACACTATATTTTAGAGCTTTACAGAGAAAATTATGAAATGTTATTAAAGAACAATAAGGAAAACAAATAAATGGGAAAATATTCATGTTCAGGATCGTAAACATGTTTATTCTCCCCCAAATTAATCTATAAATTTAATGCTGTACCAACCAAAATCCAAACAGGTTTTTTTTGTGTGTGAAACATGACAATCTGATTGTTAAATTGATACAAAAACAAAGAGGTCTTGACATTTCTGAAGGAGAGCAAGGTAGGAGGACTTACCATAGATCAAGAAGGTTTGTCATAAAGGTAATATTAAGGTAATGTGGTTTTTGTGTAGGGAGAGGAAGACAAATTGAACAATGAAACACAACAGAGAGCTGACAAACAGACATACATTTATGGAAACTTGATCTGTTATAGAGCTGGCCTTGCAAATCAATTGGAAAAAATGGACTATTCAATGAACAGCACTGAAACAATGACTACCTAAATTTATACATAAAAATTAATGCTGGTTGAATTAAAAACATAAAGAAAAAATGTGATACTTTCAGAAGACAATAGAAAACATTCCTTAAACAAGACTCCAAAAGCTCAAACCAAGAGAGAATGACTGACAAATTTGAGTATATTGACTTTCTATTCCAAAAATGAGAAGGGAGTTACAACTTGTATGACTTACAAAGTCAAGCAAACCAATAGGGAAAAAAAAAACAGGCAAAAGAAAGGAACATGGGGACTTCCCTGGTGGTCCAGTGGGTAAGATGCCGAGCTCCCAATGCAGGGGGCCCGGGTTCAATCCCTGGTCAGGGAACTAGATACCGCATGCATGCCGCAACTAAGAGTCTGCATGCCGCAACTAAGAAGTCCGCGTGCTGCAACTAAGACCCAGCACAGCCAAAATAAATAAATATTTTTTTTAAAAGAAAGGAACATGAATTTCACAAAAAAGGAACCGCAAATGTCCATAAACATATTAAAAAGGTGGTCAGCTTCTAGTGATCAAGGAAATGCAAACAAAATCACAAGTTACTATTTCACATCCATTAGAGTGATAGAAAAAAGTTAAAAATCAGGTACTACCAAGTGTTGTAAGTATGTGGAGCAACTGGAACTGTCACCCATCGCTAGTGGGAGTATAAACTGGTATAACCACTTTGGAAATCAGTTTGTCATTATTTAGATTGGTTGAGTATGTGCATATCCAAAGACCCAGTATTATTTGTAAAACAAACAAGCAAACAAAATACCACTAGAATCAACCCAAAACGAGAATAGAATGAGTAGAAGAATTATAGATAATCACACAATGGAATGTCAGGCTGCAGTAAAAATGAAATCAATGAACTACAGCCAGGTACACCAGCAGGAATGGCTCCGGTCACATGATATTAAGGGAAGAAACAGCCCAGAAGAATACACATTGTATGTGCCTGTGATATGATGTTCAAAACCAGGCAGAACTAAATAATATCCTGCTTAAAGATACAGACATCGGTGTGTCACAGGGGAAAAAGGGAGATGAGATTGGAGAAGGGTGTCAGGGAATTCTAAGCTTCTGAACATTTCCTAGCTTTCAATCTGGGTAGATAAGATACAGATGTTCATTTTATTATTCTTCTGTAACCTGTACAAAAATGTATACATACATTCTTTTGTATACCTGCTACGCCTCATAGTTTTTTAAAGGTAATAAAGCAGCACCCAGCACATGCCAGGTTTTTCCTCTGGTCTAGTACAGCTGGTCGGCATATAGGCAGCAGTATCATCTAAGATAATTAGAAGGAATAACCCAACATCCGGGAAAGCAGGACAAAGCTGAAGGTACACCCCTGGAAGCCTCTGATGCTGTTTTAGACTTTAGGAGACAAAAGAGATGCCCATAAATGACATCCATACCTCTTCAGTTAGGAGCAGAACTTTTATCTCCAGAGAATTTTGACCGTGAGTGCATGGCAGACCCTCCTGAACACTGAGGAGAAGGGAAGAAGTAGAAAGCAGTCCTTACAGGTTTCCATAAAGAAAAAGGAGCCCTGCCAAGGATGTCTTATTTAATCAAGAACAACTGAAGTGGGACTTCCCTGGTGGTCCAGCGGCTAAGACTCCACGCTCCCAATACAGGGGCCCCACGTTCAATCCCTGGTCAGGGAACTAGATCCCACATGCAAGCTGCAACTAAAGATCCCGCACGCGGCAACAAAGATCTCGCATGCCCCAAATGCCAGAACTAAGACCCGGCCCAGCCAAATGAATAAATAAGAACAACTTAAGTACCCCACACCTAGATTTAGAGTCAGCTAGACCAGGGTTCTTATTGCTGACTTTGGTGCTTACTAGCTGGTGACATTCTGTGAGAAGAAGAGCTCCAAGCGTCCATTTCCGCATCCGTAAAATGGGAATACTAACAGTACTCCTACTGGAGGGTTGCTATGAAGATTAAATGCAGTAACATAGGTGAGGTCACCTCCCACACGCACAGGGCTAGCCCAGTCTCCAGCTGCTTGTGTAGAGTCACTTATTGCCAAGCTTTGTGTTTTACCCAGAGGGAGCTGACTTAACCAGTGCTTCTTTTCATCTAATGATGGTGCTTTCTAGTCTCTGCCATGCCTAGATTCAACCGACTCTATCAGCATAAAATAAAGAGGGCTGGAAATCCCAACACAGTGTCCCAGGGACTGCAAATCAAGAATGCAGCTCAAATGACTCTTATTACACCCGGGAGTCTAAAGCACATCATGCGCTGTGATTAAAAAGAGGCTTTACTGCCTCAAAAGTACAATCTTCCCAGTCCTCCCAATCATCAAGAAATCATAAGGACTGACAAATATCTCCTCCCAATCTCATTTTACAGAGGTCTGCATTCAGAGGGAGGCATGGATCATTCAGGAAACCCAAGGGGCCAGGGAGGCAGCAGCTCCTGGTTCCCTCGGAGGAGGATGCCGGGGAAACTCTTCCTACTGCATCTCATTCCCCTCATCCCCATGGAGCCGCTAAACACCAGCGTCCCCAGGCCGGTGGGGGCTGGGCTCCTCCCCACAGCTATGAGCCCTCCGCCTTCCCTTTGCCACCTTCCCCCAGGTAAGGCACAGCGATTGATTTCCCCTAATCGATCCTCCATATCCTCTGCTGTGAAAATACTCTCTCTTCCTCCGTTTTCTTCCAAAATGAGGTAAGTCAGTGAAATAATAGCCACTTCACAGTGCATTCAATTTTCAACAATCTACTCTCTCCTCTCACCAAAAGCGTTAAGATGCTTCTGGCTAAATTAATTATAAATTGTGATCTTCCTTTTCCTGCTTATGTTTATTTTCCTTCAATATGTCAAAATTCTTGGAATCAAAAAGACAAGCTTCGAAATAAAGACCATGTAGAGAGCGAATTACGTCCTGCCCTGCATAGAAATTCTTCAGGTGCTCTCCCTGTCTGTGGGATCAAGTCTACATTCCTTCGCACGATTTCTAATCCTATCCCACTGTGGCCCCAATCCACCTTGCAGCCTCCTTCCCTCTTTCCACCTCCCATCCTTCTTTCCTCATCCGTCCCTCCCTCTTCTGTTACCCTGTCTCACACTCACGCACACACGGCTGGGTCTCATAAACCTGAGTTTCACATACTTGTGTTCCCTAAGGGTTTACACATGCTCTTCCTCCTGCCTGGAGAGCCCTAACCTCCATTTTGCCGAGAAAACTCTACCCCATCCTTCAAGACCCACTTCTCTAGAGGCCTCTCCATTTCCCTCACTCCGAGGATAACAGCTCTCACTTGTCTGAACACCTACTGGTTCTCAACCTGCACATCAAGATCACCTGGAGAGCTCTCTAAAAATACAAATTCCTGGACCTCGTCCCAGACCTTCTAAGTCAGAATCTCCCCAGTGGGAACAAAGCACTCCAAAGCCTCACAGGTGATTCTAACGCACAGCCATGGCTGAGAAGCTGTGCTGCGTAGCAACTGCGATCATGGGCTCTGGAACCAAATACTCTGGATTTGAAGCCCGGTTCTGCTGCTAACTGGCTGCCTGACCTTGGGCAAGTCACTCAGTTTCTCTGTGCCTCCATAAACTAGGCATGATGATGGTAATAGTGTCTACCTCATAGAGTTGCTGTGAGTTTTAAGTGAGCTAATATAGGAAAAGTGCCTGGCACAGGGTCAGTGTTTAATAAGTGTTAACAATTTATCGTGTGTCTCTGGCACACACTTCAAGTAATCTTCACAATAGCCCTGAAAGAGAGTTACGATTAGTCATAACTTACAGTGAGGGATCTGCTGCTCACAGAGATAAAGCAAACCGGGATTCACACCCAGATCTGCCTGCCCTCAGGGCCGATGTTGGTTCCAGTAAACCACATGGCACTTTATGTTTGCGGTAGGCAAGTCACATTGAAATGGCCTTACCATTTGGATGGACCACTTGCCACTGGATGTCAAGTTCCTTGTAGGCTGGATACATGTCTTGAGCACCTTTGTATCCCCAATACCTAGCACAATGAAGGACCTCAGTAAATATTGGCTGAAATGTGAATTCATAAAGAAAAGAAGGAAAGGAAGGAGGGAGAGAATCAGTCATGGAACAGTGGTCCGAGTCCCTGAGCAGCTCCCAAGGCTAGAATCGTGCCATGCCCCACCCTTTGGAGAATGTCTTCACAAACGTTATCTCCTTCACAAGAACTCCCGTGGCAAGGATAGCATTCTCCCTATTTTAAAGGTAAGAAAATGGAGGCAAAGAGTAGTAATGGTTCATGAATCGCTTGATTTCTTTTCTTTTCTGTTATATATTCTATTCTCTGTGTATTTTAATGTAGTAAGTCATTTTCAAATCATCTATGAAAACAGATAGTATATAAATCGATTAACAAATGTTTGTTATTGATATTATTTTTACCCAAATTTACCTCCTTGAGAGAAGGGGTAGAAGTCTGAAATTCCTATTTGCTGATGTTCTCTAATTAACAGAAATGGAAACAATTGTGATGCATCTGCCATGGGGTCTATCTTTGGGAAGGCGTGAAGAATGTATGTTTGTTTGGGTTTTTTTTTAAACATACGTGTCAAATGGAGGAGGCACAGGGGTGAGTTGTGGGTACTTCACTCACCCAGGGGCTCCTGGAGGAGTAATTGGTCAGGGAGTAGCAGCAGAAACTGAATTTAACAAAGAGGGATCCTTCTCTGGTGGGTGGAAGTCATGTGACTTCAGCTCCTGCTGGCCAGGAGAGCAGTAGTGGCCTCCACCTGGATCTGGAAACAGAGCCCGGGGTACCTGCCCTGACCGGCAGAGCCAGAGTGCGGTGATGTGTAACAGGGACCTGTGTTGGAACTCAGTTGGTAGCAAAGAACAAAGGACCGGGAGTCAAGATCGCACCCCACCATCAGCGCCCTTGAAAGCCGTGTTTCCCCACCTCCAGGCCACCAAGTAATATTTTCAAGTATTATTTTTGCTTTGCCTGGGATAAGCTTTCTGGTTTACAGTCTTTCTTTTGTTGCATTCTGTTCCTCAAAAGCCTGAATGTCCCCCCTGTGAGCTCACATTCCCTGGGAAGCACAGTGAGTGTGTCAGCATAAGGGGCTGAAGCTCGGCCCCAGACCTGTGACCCTCCTGGTGGGCTGCAGCAGCAAGGGCAGGCTGGGAGGGCAGGTGACGGTCCTCTGGACACACAGGCTGTCTCCATCCTCCCTGTTCCCAGGGCCCTGTCAGGTGATCTCGCTGCTGCCCCAGGCAGAGGCATTTCTCTTTTCCAAGTGCTTGGTTATAGCCCCTTTGGGGGAAGGCGATAGAAGGAAACATTCAGGAACCCTCAGGTCTGGAGCAGGCTCTGGAAGTTCAGATTACACAGGTTATAGTAACCAAGTTTCTCCTTAGAGATAGTGACTCCAGGCAGCAGGTGAGAGTCACCTGGGACTAGAAGGGGACAGCATGGCGAGATCCTACCTGTCAAGGGCCCCAGCTCGCCCGCCTCTGGCCCTCCATGAACTATTCATAAGGCCTCTTCGGCAGCATTTTAAAGTCCAGGTTGAGCAAGTCTGTTCAGTATGGACCAGAGAGGTGAGACCTGATTGTTAAGGAATTAACAGGAGGCAAGCAAGAGCCTGGCCAAAGGAAGAAGACGGTTTCGTTCAGCCAGACTGGAAGCCTCAGCTTGAGCTGAGGTCTTCTCTCTCTTCCCGTCCTCCTCCTCCATGTCCCACCCCTTCTTCACAAACATTTAGAATAAAACCCATCCCTGCCTCTGAGAGATCGGGTTTACTTTTTTCTAATAACATTGAGGAGAGAGAGTTGGGGTAGAGAGAGTTGTGCCTGAGTAATAAATATAGAACAGGTTCTCAATACATCATAGGCTGACACATCAGGGACTCAACAGTGACTGGAACCTGTAGCCAAGTCATTTGCTGATTCACTTCTGGAGAAAGCCCACCAGCTTTGAATTCCTCATTAATTTCCATAAACAAACTGTGTCCTCTGTCTCCGTGGGCAAGCTAATGGAGTTGATAATTACTTCTGCCTTACTAGTCTAGTTTCAGAGTTGGAGTTTGGTGATTAAAATACCTATAACATCAATATTTCGTTTCCAAAGACATTTGAATTTTACATGAACAGTGCAAAGCTTCGGGTACCTTCATACACAAGTGCACCTGTTTATTCCAGTTTGGCGGTTTTCTTCATTACTTCTGTACCAGAGGAATTGCAAAGGTCAACTGTTATTGCTAAACTCTTAAAAATTAAAAGCATTACACTGGTAATGGGCATTGTTTCATATTCTGGGGAGCCATATGATTCAGAGAAACCCCCAAAGTACAGATTCATTCTCTTTTTCTTACAGATGGTTCAGTGGACAGAGCAAGGGTTTGGAGTCAGAATGACCAGGGTTCATATTCCAGCCCTCCACTTACTAGGATGTGTCAGTAGGCAAGTTATCTCAACTTCTGGACCTCAGTTTTCTCATCTGCAAAATGCGGAGAGTATGTGAAAGGGCTGCTGAGGATTAAATGTGATTGTTTAAAGCAGTGATTTCCTGGACCAGCAGCATCAGCACCACCTGGGAATTTGTCAAAATGCAAATTCTCAGGGCTCCATCCCAAACCTACCGAACTAGAAACTCGGGGGGTGAGGTCCAGCAATCTGTGTTTTAAACAGTCCTCCAGGCGATTCGGATGTCCACTCACGAATGAGAGCCCCTGGTTTAAAGCACAAAGCATACAGCAAGCGCTCAAGTGTTCCCGTTTCCCTCTTTCTCTTTAAATAGCAAATGTTCTTTGCATCTAATGACTTGCACGTGGAATGAGCTAGTGATTTCAGCCTACCTGCTCAGTTTTAGTTAACACAAACTCTAGACCTAAATAGTCCTTTGGGGATGGATGCCCACAGTCCAAAAACATCACATAATTCACCTCAAAGAGGTCATCTTCCAGGAAGCACACTGGAGAGAGGGTGGGCAGTTAACATTATACGTTATTTTGTGGAGGGTTTCTTCATAGGAGGGGACCTGAAGTACTCTTTTCACTTCAGGAAGAAACCAGGTACTTTCAAATTCCCATACAGCCAGGCCACTGGTGGGGCTGGAGCCTTGACTAAATGCTGCCATCCTGTGGGCAGAAGCGAGACACAGTGCATGACCACCTGGCCATCCCACCAGCACTGGCCAGGCATCTATAACACACCAGTCCCCAGACTGGGTCCAGACAGGTACAAAGGTGTAGACATTGAAGCCCCTGCCCTGATGAGCTTGCAACAGACTAATGAATAAGATGAGCCTGTAGGCAGATAAGTAGGTAGTCGGTGCAGGAGCCCAGAGGAGGGAGGTGCTCACGCATAAGTGCCTGAAAAGACTATTTAAATACACAATCTGTTCCCTAAGGGCAGCAGAGAATTTGCAGAACTATTAATAAATTTTCACAGAACAAGAAATATACGTATTTTTTAATGAGAAACTAAAAATTAAGTGTGATTTTTTAAAATGCTATTCAAAGGCTCAGGTTCTAATTATAGTCTCCTAATGGAGAAAACATGGAACGGATTCATTTCTCCTGATAGACGCTCAGTGAGAGCTCCCATTGATAAATTGGTACTCTCATTTGTATCTGTTCACGCTGCATGATTTAAAACTCTAGGAGGATATTTCATTTTAACACAAAATACCATCTTTTGAGCAAATGCAATTAACTTAAATTCTATATATACCTAATTCAATCTTTCAGATAAGTTAAAAAATACCATCTACCAAAACAAGAAATTGGGGCTTCCCTGGTGGCGCAGTGGTTGAGAATCCGCCTGCCAATGCAGGGGACACGGGTTCGTGCCCCGGTCCGGGAGGATCCCACGTGCCGCGGAGCGGCTGGGCCCGTGAGCCATGGCCGCTGGGCCTGTGC
>NC_041217.1:72668054-72670215 GCF_002837175.3 Physeter macrocephalus
CCTGTGCTCCACAGCGGGAGAGGCCACAGCAGTGAGAGGCCCGCGTACCGCAAAAAAAAACAAAAAAAAACAAGAAATTGCTTAAAAGAATGGTGGGGGATGTCAAAAAGATTTGGAAGGCAGCTTGAAAGCACTCCCAATGGACAAATCTAGAAAAATTAGGGCATCAAAATAAGTAATGAAGTAACAAATTACACCCTATTGGATAAAGTAGGAAACATGACCCTGTAGTGATGTAAATAAATTAAATGAATAAATAGAAATTTTGATGAAGAACAGGATCTTTACATAGTTTTACAATACCACCCCACAGAATGTAAATTGGTATACAGTACAGAAAATAGTATGGAGGTTCATCAGAAATTTAAAAATAGAACTACCAAATGATCCAGCAATCCCACTTCTGGGTATATACCCAAAGGAAACAAAATCTTAAACAGATTTTGTATCTTAAAGAGATATCTTTAAGATCTAGATATCTTTAAGATCTTTGTATCTTAAAGAGTATCTTAAAGAGATATCTGTACTCCCATGTTCATTGCAGCATTATTCACAGTAGCCAAGATATGGAAACCACCGAAGTATCTGTTGACAGATGAATAGATTTTTTTAAATGTGATTTACACACACAGACACACACACACACACAGGAATATTATTCAGCTTTTTTTAAAAAAAAAAAAAAAAAAAGGAAATCTTGTCATCTCTGACAACATGGGTGAACCTGAAGGGCATTATGCTAAGTAAAATAAGAGATTTTTTTAAATGTGATTTACACACACAGACACACCACACAACAATATAATATTATTCAGCTTTTTTTAAAAAAAAAAAAAAAAAAAGGAAATCTTGTCATCTCTGACAACATGGGTGAACCTGAAGGGCATTATGCTAAGTAAAATAAGCCAGACACAGAAAGACAAATACAGCATGATCTCACTTATATGTGGAATCTAAAACAGCAGAACTTATAGAAGCCGAGAATAAATTGGTGGTTGCAAGGGGCTGAGGGGTAGGGGAAATGAGATATTGGTCAAAGGGTACAGTTTCAGTTATGCACAATAAATAAGTTCTGGAGATCTAAAGTACAGCATAGTGACTATAGTTAATAATACTGTAGTATTTACAGTTCTTGAAATTTGCTGAAAGAGTAGATTTTTTTAAGCCTGCAAATGTATAATTTATTTTGTTTTGTTTTTCTTCCAGTTTTATTGAGATATAGTTGACATACATCACTGTACAAGTTTAAGGTGTACAGAATGATGATTTGACTTATATGCAACATGAAATGATGATCACAATAAGTTTAGTGAACATCCATCATCTCACATAGGCATAAAATTAAAGAAATAGAAAAAATTTTTCCTTTGTTATGAGAACTGTTGGGATTTACTCTCTTAACAATTTTCATATATAACATACATCAGTGTGAATTATATTAATCATGTTGTACATTACATTCCTAGGACTTATTTATCTTATAACTGGAGGTTTGTACCTTTTGACTGCCTTCATCCAATTCCCTGTCGCCCCACTCCCTGCCTCTGGTAAACACAAATCTGATCTCTTTTTCTTTGAGTTTGTTTCTTTGTCTTGTTTTTGAAGTATAACTGACCTACAGCACTATGTTAGTTCTTGTTACACAAAGTAGTGATTCGATATTTCTATACACTTCAAAATGACCTCCACCATAAGTCTAGTTATAATACATCACCATACAAAGATATTACATAGTTATTGACTATGTTCCCCACTCTATATTTCATACCTGTGACTCATTTATTTTGCACCTGGAAGTTTGTACATTTAATTAATTCATTTTTATTGTATTATAGTTGCTTTACAATGCTGTGTTAGTTTCTACTGTGCAGCAAAGTGAATCAGCTCTATGTATACACATATCCCCTCTTTTTTGGATTTCCTTCCCATTCAGTTCACCACAGAGCAATGAGTAGAGTTCCCTGAGCTATACAGTAGGTTCTCATTAGTTATCTATTTTACACAAAGTATCAATAGTGTATATATGTCAATCCCAATCTCCCAATTCATCCCACCCCTCCTTTCCCCCCTTGGTGTCTATACTTATGTTCTCTACGTCTGTCTCTATTTCTGCTTTGCAAATAAGATCATCTACACCATTTTTCTAGATTCCACATATATG
>NC_041217.1:72671144-72675790 GCF_002837175.3 Physeter macrocephalus
AAAAAAAAAAAAAAAAAAAGGAAATCTTGTCATCTCTGACAACATGGGTGAACCTGAAGGGCATTATGCTAAGTAAAATAAGCCAGACACAGAAAGACAAATACAGCATGATCTCACTTATATGTGGAATCTAAAACAGCAGAACTTATAGAAGCCGAGAATAAATTGGTGGTTGCAAGGGGCTGAGGGGTAGGGGAAATGAGATATTGGTCAAAGGGTACAGTTTCAGTTATGCACAATAAATAAGTTCTGGAGATCTAAAGTACAGCATAGTGACTATAGTTAATAATACTGTAGTATTTACAGTTCTTGAAATTTGCTGAAAGAGTAGATTTTTTTAAGCCTGCAAATGTATAGTTTATTTTGTTTTGTTTTTCTTCCAGTTTTATTGAGATATAGTTGACATACATCACTGTACAAGTTTAAGGTGTACAGAATGATGATTTGACTTATATGCAACATGAAATGATGATCACAATAAATTTAGTGAACATCCATCATCTCACATAGGCATAAAATTAAAGAAATAGAAAAAATTTTTCCTTTGTTATGAGAACTGTTGGGATTTACTCTTAACAATTTTCATATATAACATACATCAGTGTGAATTATATTAATCATGTTGTACATTACATTCCTAGGACTTATTTATCTTATAACTGGAGGTTTGTACCTTTTGACTGCCTTCATCCAATTCCCTGTCGCCCCACTCCCTGCCTCTGGTAAACACAAATCTGATCTCTTTTTCTTTGAGTTTGTTTCTTTGTCTTGTTTTTGAAGTATAACTGACCTACAGCACTATGTTAGTTCTTGTTACACAAAGTAGTGATTCGATATTTCTATACACTTCAAAATGACCTCCACCATAAGTCTAGTTATAATACATCACCATACAAAGATATTACATAGTTATTGACTATGTTCCCCACTCTATATTTCATACCTGTGACTCATTTATTTTGCACCTGGAAGTTTGTACATTTAATTAATTCATTTTTATTGTATTATAGTTGCTTTACAATGCTGTGTTAGTTTCTACTGTGCAGCAAAGTGAATCAGCTCTATGTATACACATATCCCCTCTTTTTTGGATTTCCTTCCCATTCAGTTCACCACAGAGCAATGAGTAGAGTTCCCTGAGCTATACAGTAGGTTCTCATTAGTTATCTATTTTACACAAAGTATCAATAGTGTATATATGTCAATCCCAATCTCCCAATTCATCCCACCCCTCCTTTCCCCCCTTGGTGTCTATACTTATGTTCTCTACGTCTGTCTCTATTTCTGCTTTGCAAATAAGATCATCTACACCATTTTTCTAGATTCCACATATATGCGTTAATATACAATATTTGTTTTTCTCTTTCTGACTTACTTCACTCTGAATGACAGTCTCTAGGTTCATCCATAAGTTCTTCTTTGTATTGATATGCTTGGTAGAATTCCCCAGTGAAGCCATCTGGTCCTGTGGTCCCATTTCTTTATTTTTACTTTTGTTTCCCTTGCCTGAGGAGACATATCCAAAAACTATTACTAAGCCTGATGTCAGAGAGCTTACTGCCTCTGTTTTCTTCTAGAAGTTTTATGCTTCAGATCTTATGCTTAAATGTTTAATCTATTTCAAATTTATTTTTGTTCATAGTGTGAGAGAGTAATCCAGTTTGATTCTTTTGCATGTAGCTGTCCAGTTTTCCCAGCACCATTTATTGAAGAGGCTGTCTTTTCCCCCATTGTATATTCTTGCCTCCTTTGTTATACTAGATTAATTGCCCTTCTAAGTGTGGATTCATTTATGAGCTCTCTATTCTGTTCCATTGACCTATGTGTCTGTTTTTGTGCTAGTATCACACTGTTTTGAGTACTGTAGTTTTATAGTAGGGTTTGAAATCAGGAAGACAAATACTGTATGATCTCACTTATATGTGGAATCTAAAACAGCAGAACTCATAGAAGCTGATAGTAAATTGGTGGTTGCAAGGGGCTGGGGAGTAGGGGAAATGAGATATTGGTCAAAGGGTACAAAGTTTGTTATGCAGGATATATAAGTTCTGGAGATCTAAAGTATAACATAGTGACTATAGTTAATAATATTGTAGTATTTACAGTACTTGAAATTTGCTGAGAGAGTAGATCGTAAGTGTCCTCAACACACACATACACACAATGGTAACCATGTGAGGTGACAGATGTATTCACTAGCTTGATTGTGGTAACCATTTCACAATGTATACCTATATCAAAATTTATAACTATATCAAATTATATCACATTGTATGCCTTAAATATATACAATTTTTATTTGTTAATTATACCTCAAGAAAGCTGGCAGGGGGTGTGTGGAGAAAGAGAAACTACAATAATCCAAAATAAAATAAAATATAATACTGCCCCACAAAATATTAATTACAGACAGGAAAAAGTGAAAGAGCCTGGCAAACACCACCTAAATCAAGTGATGGAAGTGTGTACATTATTAATAACGGGGCAAATCAGAATCTTGTCCCACCTGATAGGGTGCATAGTTATTGCACAACACCACTTCTGTATGCATAACCTGAATGTAAGCATGAGAGAACAGCCGACAAACTCAAAGTGAGGTTAAAATTCTTGTAATCTTCAAGAATGTCAAGGTCATGAAAGTCAAGGAAAGCCTGGGGAACCATTCCAGACTGAAGGAAAGTCAAGAGATTTAAGAACTAAATGCAAGATGTAGTTAGTTCTGAACGGGATTCTTCTGCTGCAAAGGTTATTATAGGGACAATTGGCAAGACTGAAGTGGGCTTTAAGGGTTATATGGTAGTTACATATCAGTGTTATTTCCTGATTTTGATGGCTGTGTTGTGGTTATGGAGGAGAATGTCCTTATTTGTAGGACAAATGCTAAATACAAAGACTAAAGTATGTGAAGGTAATAGGGTATCAGGTTGACAACTTACTCTCCAGTGATTTGGTGGTAGGATGGGGTGGTTCTTTGTACTATACTTGTAAGTTTTCTGTAAGTTTGTGATTTTAAAATTAAAAAGAAAACTACTTTTTTTTTTTTTTTTTTTTTTACAGAATATCAGTTCTGGAGTCTGGGTCCTTGGTTTGTAATCCAGTCTCTTATAGTAGTTATAGGATCTTGGATAAATTACTGAACTTCTCTGTGCCTTCATTTTCATATCTGTACAATGGTAGTATAGTAATACATACCATGTGGGGTTATTGTAGGGATTAAATGAGAACAATAAATGTTACAAGTTAATAGGGTAACAATTTATAATAGGAATCATTTAATTTATCATCCAAACAGGGATTCTTTTCAGAGTAAAAGTGTGTCAACTGCTGATTCCTCAAGGAGATCATCAAAATAAACTGTTTATCAGCAAAGTTAGGTTTATTATTTAATGAAGCAAGGGAGACCACTACCTGAGTAGTGTCTCCAAAGGAGGAGGTTGTGGGTGGGATATTCAGAAGGTTTGGAAATCGGGTTTAAATTGGATCTTTCAATACAGGGGCCCGGGAGGATGACTGGGATTGACCAAAATCATGATCTAATAGTTTAGGATTGGTGGATACAGGGAGGAGAGGATTTTGAAGGGAACATCGAGGAGTAAACAGGTGTTTCACAAGCCAGATGAGTGATCTGCTGCTGTGAGGAGGGGGCTATTATCCTGATGAGGGCTAGCTGAGTAGTCTATGTTCAAACAGATGGATTTTTCTAGAAGTTCCTGAAATAAACAACAATGCTATTTGCAGCTTTCTGGGCCGGAGTTTCCTGGAGTTCAAGTCATGTTAATGCAGTCTTGGTTCTTAATCCTATTAAACTACATGTAGTTGGTTTCCGTTCTCAGAGGACACTAACCAGACACGACTTAGGAACAACAGGCGTAAACCCGGATATATGGTTACCCTACCTACCACTAGAGACATACCAAACCCATATAATACAGGAATTATTATCCCCATTTGGCAGATAAGGAAATTGAGGTTTGTGGCCCATTGGAAAGGCAGCTCGTTGAGTCTTGGCAGATGAAGGAAAGCTTCCCAGAGGAGATTAGAGTCAAGTTTAGTTTTGAATAATTAGCAGGAGCTCATTAGGTGACAAAGGGAAAAGAGGAAGAGGTAGAGGGTAGGGGAGCAGGAGGAAGTGTACCCAGCCAAAGGAGCCAGGCCCTCCTGGGGAACTACAAGCACCTCAGCTAGGGGAGAGCTGGCGTGGGAGCAGGGAGAAGCCCTGGGATGCCTTGCTATGGAGTTTGGGCTCTATTCCAAGGATGATGTCAAATCATTGCAGGGTGGTAAGCAGGAGTGACATGCTTAGATGAGCATTTTAGAAAGTTAAACTTAGTTGCAGTTGTGGAAAGATGGATTGGAAAGGAGCCACAGTTATGAGGCTGTTTTAGTAATTCAGGAGAGGAATAAGGAGGACTTGAAATAAATTTGAATCAGTGAGAGTGGGAGAGAAGTGGGCAGATGGAAGAGAAGGAAGCAGAACCAACAGGACTTAGTGTTTTGAGTAGCAGGAGGGGGCCAAGAAGAGGGAGAAGAGAATTTTATTGGAATTGCAACTGACGTGATAGTGAGTCATCCTATCCATGAACATGTTTCATCCTATTTTTTTGTTTTGTTTTGTTTTGTTTTGTTTTGTGGTACGCGGGCCTCTC
>NC_041217.1:72675882-72683553 GCF_002837175.3 Physeter macrocephalus
ACTGTTGTGGCCTCTCCCGTTGCGGAGCACAGGCTCCGGACACACAGGCTCAGTGGCCATGGCTCACGGGCCCAGCTGCTCCGCGGCATGTGGGATCTTCCCAGACCGGGACACGAACCCGTGTCCCCTGCATTGGCAGGCGGATTCTCAACCACTGCGCCACCAGGGAAGCCCTCATCCTATTTTTTAAATTGTCATTCAATAATGTTTTACAATTTTCTTCATAGAGGAAAATTGGCCACCAACACCACACTTCCCTTTACCCTTGTTTATTCCTATATATAACTAATATTGTTTTGCTATTATACATGATATTTTAAAGCCTCAATTCTCCTTCTTGAGCTGATGAGCTGAAAGGCAGCTATTAACAAAATGACCTGTTTTATCATTTGGCCAAATGCCCAGCCACTTTGGGACGCCAGCATTTAAAGAAAGAACCGCACCACCCATGGTGGCAGCCAAGTGGCCAAATAGCAAATGGAGTGGTTCCCTGACTCCTTTCCTCAAAGGCAGCGGGACCACAGCTCCAGCCCACAGCCGGTGTCAGAGCTGTAGTCAACGCAGGGGGAGCCCTGATCGCAACCTCCAAGGTGGGTGAGAAAAACTGCCAACACCTAGCCAAGAGAAGATCCCTGAAAGAGTCTCTCCAGGAAGCAGTGTGCCACTGGTTGAAATGTAGCTTATCATTAGCATCAGGCAAGGAGGAAGGCCTTTGGCTTATAGAGAGCTCCAAATCCATGAAGGAAACACATTACCCTCGAATGTCTAAAACTGCACATTTTCACATTTCCCTAACTGGGTTTTTGTTGTTGTTGTTTACTCGGGAACTAAGTAAGGGAGTCACTCTACTGAATTTGCATAGAAGTGATTGAGTACAAACAAATTATATTTTCATAATTAGGTGTATAAGTTCGAACAAATGAAGGAATTTTTCAGAAATACTACAGAATGCTATGTGGGTGATAAAGTAACATTTTGATCTAGCCCTTTTTCATTTCCAAAGCCCTTTTCTATCCATTATATCATTTGATCCTTACAACAACCCTAGGAAGTCAGCAAGAAGAATATTACTCTCCTGGTTTTATAGATGTGGAAACCGAGGTGCTGGCAATTTCAGGACTTGCCCAAGGAGGGTTGTCGTGCTGGCACCCAACAGAGCCAGGACTCAAAGGCCTGATCTTAGGCCACCAACACCACACTGCCCTTTACTCTTGCCTGTCGTATAGAAATCTATTCTTGACTATTCCAGGTCCCTGGCCAGCTTGAAAATTGAACATAAATATTTGTTGGAGTAGAGAACAAGAACTAAACCAAAGATAAACATAGCTACAATTTTTATGCTAACCTAATGAAGTATTTTCCCTCATTTATTATGAAGTCATGGGAAAGCTTATGGTAAAAGAGACTCTGCAGATAGCTAACGTGCCATAGGAGCATAAGCGAATTTGTCCTCACCTGGCATTGTTGCGCAATAGCATTCACCGAGAAAGGACCCTCAGCTGGCTTCCCTAAGGCCATGGACAGCTGCCCAGGTTGGGTTGGATCATTTCTCAGTTGATGGAACTTTGAACGGGTCATATTTCTACGGCAGAGCATCCTTCATTCTTGGGCTGGGAAGACAGTTATATAAAGTATGTTTTGCTTTTATTTAATATGCCATTAGACAAGATGGGTTCTTCCCCATGATAACTACATTACTTCCAGTAGAATATAGACTAAATGGTTCTTCCTGAAATAAAATACACTGGAGAATGTTTGGTGCCAGCATCCAAATTAGCTTAAATCTTTTTCCAAAATATTCTAAAGATTCTCTAAGAAGAATTGTGTTTTTTTAACCGTTGGGTCATTAAAAGAAATTGTATACCAAGAACACAATAACAACTGGCTTTAATTTACACTGGCTAAGTACAAGAGAGCAATGAGGGAATCATTTGAATGATGTATTGGAACCATTTGGATTAAGTGAGTTCACTTCGGATCTATAACAGGCAATAGCTATCATTATTTCTCCTGTTTTTGGTGTTTTTATTTGTCCTAAAAAGTGGAGATTTCTTTTCACAAAAGAATATTTTATTTATATATCAATCTCATCCTTATTAATTTCTTCCCCTAATAATTTAAAGACAGACCCTAAATGTAGTCTTAGGACTTATATTTTACAAGATATTTATTTTAACTAGTGGTTACCTGTGGGGAGAGAGGGGAGGAGAGGGGCAAGATAGGGATAGGAGATTAAGAGGTACAAACTATTATATATAAAATAAATATGTTACAAGGATATATTGTACAGTACAGGGAATATAGTCAATATTTTATAACAACTATAAATGGAGTATAACCTTTAAAAATTGGGAATCACTATGTTGTTCACCTTAACTTATACAATATTGAACATCAACTATACTTCAATTTAAAAAATCAAAAAAACCCCATGACAATTCTGTATAAAATATATGCATTCAAAATTATTCACACATACATACTATATATAGAGAGAAAATTTGTTACCTCTAAAAAAAATTTTAATAAAAGACATTTTCTTTAAAAAAAAGTTAAGGGGATATGTTTGGTTGGTTAGTTGACTGGTTAGACCTCAGAGGTGGCTTTTAGTTTTTGAGACAATTGACTAAGTTATCCTGGGAACTTAAACTCATGTTCATTAAGAAACCTCAAGTCAAATTACAAAACACAATTACTTCAACCTTGAAATGTTTTCATAATATGTTTCATTTAACTTTAAAGGGACTTTAAGAAACTATCTGTTGTCAGCATTTCCTCCAGTTTCATTTAAATTTTGCTTTATTGCTACTAAATTCAAACAAAGTTCAATATAATACTTATATTAGGTAAGACTCCCTTGGATACAGATAACAGAAACTTAAGCAGTAAAAGGGAATTTGCTGACACCAAAAATTGAGATGGCCAAGGGTATATCTGGATTCCAGTGGATCTAGGCATGGATCAGAGATGTCCTCAGGGCTCTGCTCTCTTCAACTTTTAGTTTTATTTATCCCTCCTTGGCTATGAAGCCAGACATCCACTCCCCAGATGGCAGTGAGATAGCCTCTGGAAGGCCTTGTCCCGCACAATCCTAGTTTAACAACCCAGAAGAAGCAGCCATCATTAGCTCCCCCTGCAAAAGCTTAGAAAGACTCTGATTGGTCCCCTGCTTGGTTGAGTTGCATGCCCAGCTGTGAACCAATCTAGAAGGCAGAAGAGTGGAGGAGGGTTTTGACTGGCCAGACATAGGTCACAGGGCCACACCTAGAAAGAGAAGGTAGGCCCAAACTGACCATATCAGATCGATTCCTCACAGGAAAGAGGGCTTCTGTACAAGAAGAGAGCCAGAAGAAACATGAGACAGACCAAAACAGACATTCAATTCCATATTTTAGTTTATCTCTGGATGGTAGGAGTAGAGGCAAATTAATTTTTATGCTTTTATGTATATGTCAGATTTTCAGCTAAGACCATATTGTTTTCATAAACAGAAAAAAGCAATGAATATAATTTATATTTCTAAAAATGTTACAGATATATGGAAACATGGATTGCTAAGTGATAAAAGGTAACTTGTTGGACAATATCTATAGTATGATCCCATTTATGTCAAAACACTTCTTAAGTGCATAAGGAATGCTTGGTAGTATCTACCCTAGAGGGTAGGCAGGAACAGGTTAAGGTAGCCTTTTACTTTTTACTTTATGACATTTATACTGTTGAGTTTTTCCATCATGCCCATGTACGTTTTTTATAATAAATTACAAACTGTGGATAATGAATACAAGGACAGAACAATTAATATAGGCTGGTGTATTAGTTATCTATTGCTCTGTAACAAACTGTCCCACAACTTAGTGGCTAAAAAATATATATGTATTATCTCACGGTTCCTGTGGGTCAGGAATTCAGGCATGGCTTAACTGGTTCCTCTGCTTCAGAGTCTTTCACAAGCCTGCAATCAAAGTGTCAGCTAGGGCTGCAATCTCATCTAAAGACTCAACTGGGAAGGACATGCTTTCAAGTTCACTCATGTGGTGGTTGGCAGGATTCAATTCCTCATGAGTTTTTGCACTGAGGCCACCCTCCGTTCCTTGCCACGTAAGCCTCTCTGTAAAACATCTCACAATATCAAAGTGAGCAAACAAAGGGGCAAGAGAGAGCATGCTAGCAAGACAGGAGCCACGGACCTGATATCTTATTAATTTTGCTCTATTCTATTTGTTTGTTAGGAGCAAGTCACTAGGTCCAGCCTACACTCAGGGGGAGAGGACGATACAAGGGCATGAATACTAGAGGTAGGGAGTATTGGGAGCCAGGTCAGATGCTTCCTATGACCATTGCAATAGCCTGAAAGGCTTCATGGGGGAGGAACTTGAAAGGTGCAACTTGAAAGAGTGAGAAATTGGGCAGAATGAGAGAAAAATGGAGGGAAATATGGAAGGGAAGCACAGAAATAAAGAAGATACAGGGTAGAAAAGTGGATAAGCATTTTCGGGGAAGGGACTAGACCAAAGACCATATTGTTGAAAAACGTGAACTTTTCTTGGGAGTAATTAGGCTGGAAGAGTAAGTTAGGAACTAAAAGACAAACTAAGGAATTTTAAGTTTTTTCTCTGCAATGGCTAGCCATGCTAGCCATCAATATCCTCACCAAAAACTTATTCTCTGCTAGTTATGACATATTATTAATGACTTAACTGATGGCTCAGGAGGGATCATGACTTTAAGGGAAAGTATCACATCATAATACATAATTCACAAAGTAGGTAATATGCTCAGAAAAAAATGGAAAGTTGGTTACATATTTATTCTAATCTCATCATATTGCTTTTATTTTGTAGTAAATGTCAGCTGTCACATAAGGAGCCTAAAGGTTTTGGAAATATTTTTACAGTGAATGATATTGATTACCCTGCTTTCAATTAAATAAATATTTAATATATATATGTATTCGGTGTTGAGAGTGGAACAAGCAACAAGTTTGAAGCCAGGAAGAGAATTTTAATACCATTTGAATCTACTTTTACTTTCTTTAATTGATGTATAGTTGATTTACAGTGTTGTGTTAATCACTGCTGTACAGCAAAGTGATTTAGTTATACATACATATATACATTCTTTTTTTAAATTTCCTTTTCCATTATGGTTTATCATAGGATATTGAATATAGTTCCCTTTGGTATACAGTAGGACCTTGTTGTTTATCCATTCTGTATATAAAAGCTTACATCTGCTAAGCCCAACCTCCCACTCCAACCCTCCCCCAACCCCTTCCCCCTTGGCAACCACCAGTCTGTTCTCTATGTCCATGACTCTGTTTCTGTTTCATACATAGGTTCATTTGTGTCATATTTTAGTTGAATCTACTTTTTTGATGTTTCAGGGAAGCGGATGTGATAAAATGTGCTGAATATCATTGACAGGTCAACTAAGGCAAGGACACCAAAATGTCCATTAAATATGGCTACATGGAAATGGTTGATGGCTTTAACAAAAGCAGTTTTAGTAAAGTGATAGGAATGGAAATTTCAACTAGGGTTGAAGAATTAATGGGACTCCCATCCTGGCAATATGGAAGATAAGTTATTATTCAAAACACAACAAAACAAAAACACTCTTCTGCTTAAAAAAAAACCTCCGGAAAATACTAAATAAAATCTTTAAAAAAAATCTCCTTATATGCATAGCTGAGCAGCCAAGAAAGTAAGGGAATTCCTCAGAGACTAAAATAAATCAAAATCATAAAATCAGAGGGTGAATGAGCACTGAATCCAGCCACCTTCTTATGGGCATCTCATGATCCCCAGTAAACTAGAACTGGAGTTTTATCAACCATGCTAGGAAACAGATGGCCAAGTTTAATGCCCTTGCAAGCTGGAAAGTTGGTTTTAAAACCTTCCATAAAGCCAGTACTCTCAAAGGGCTATACTCTCAGTAAAGAAAAGTTTGATTCATAAAGGCAGAAGGACACAGCTCCAAATGGAGTGAGGTAAAATTTCCCCCAAATAATTCATAAGCAACAAGTTGGCCCTCACAAAGGTTTGGTACCCAAATTCATGCTACCTGCTTTGTCCAAAAAACTAAGAATTTAGTTTAAAGTGGTCCCAAATTTTGGACTGTCCCTGACATGGTAAGCAGAAGGAAAAGCAAACCCTTTCTAAGGGAATATACCCTTAATGTAGGCCTCAAATATTGCTCACAATACAGTTTCAACAAACATGAGAGCACGATAAAAATTACAGAATATGCAAGAAAACAAGACACCATACGAGAGACTCAGAAGAAAAACCAACAGCAAAATCAGACCCACAAAGGCATGCAGTATTGAAATGATCATACAAACAAAAACAAATATGTAGTAGATTTTTTTAAGACTTAGAAACATGAGTAAGGAAAAAAAGCTATAAAAACGACCTCGTTATGAAAAAGTGCCAAACTGAACTTCTAGAAATAAAAAATTGGTGAAATTAAAATTTTAAAAACCTAAAAGGTGGGAAGTTAATTAGAGACATGGAGCTCATAAAAATAATGAGCTAAATGTCCAACTTAAGAAATTAGAAAAAGAACAACAGAATAATCAAATTATGAGGAATGTAGCTGGAAGAAAATAATAAGTAGAGAAAGTAATGAAATTGAAAACAGAGGATCAACAAAGCCAAAGTTGATTGTTTGAAAATTGATAAACTTAAGGCAAACCGATTTAGTTTAAGATAGAGAGACAGAGATAGAAAAAGAGAGGCAAAGCGATATCGCTTTTTATGTCATAGCATTGGAAGTCACACCACAGCATTAGTTCTGCCAAATTTTATTCATGAGAAGCAAGTCACTACAGCAACCCTTATTCTCCCTTTGTGGGAAGAGTGTCAAAGAATTTGCAGATGTGTCTTAAAACCACTACTTGCTATATTACCGTTTCTACCCAGAACAATGAGACCAAAAAGAAAAAAGTAAATAAAATGTATACAGACTAGAAAGGGTCAAATCTGTTATTCACAGGACAGATTATTTACATGAAAAACACAAAGAATAGACAAATCAGTAGAATTTAAAAGTCTGAACATAAATATACAAAAGTTAATTGCATTGTTACATACCATTAATAACTGGTTAGAAAATGGACTTTTAGGGCTTCCCTGGTGGCACAGTGGTTAAGAATCTGCCTGCCAATGCAGGGGACACAGGTACAAGCCCTGGTCCAGGAAGACCCCACGTGCCACAGAGCAACTAAGCCTGTGCACCACAACTACTGAGCCTGCGCTCTAGAGCCCACGAGCCACAACTACTGAGGCCACATGCCACAACTGCTGAAGTCCGTGAGCCTAGAGCCTGTGCTCTGCAACAAGAGAAGCCACCACGATGAGAAGCCCGTGCACTGCAACGAAGAGTAGCCCCCACTCACCGTAACCAGAGGAAAGCCCACGTGCAGCAACAAAGACCCAACACAGCCCAAAATAAATAAATAAATAAAATAATAAAATAAATAAATTTTAAAAAAAAGAAAATGGACTTTTAGAAGGACAGCATTAAGAACTGCAGCAATTTTAAAAAGATACAGGGCTTCCCTGGTGGCGCAGTGGTTGAGAATCCGCCTGCCGATGCAGGGGACACGGGTTCGTGCCCCGGTCCGGGAAGATCCCACATGCCGCGGAGCGGCTGGGCCCGTGTGCC
>NC_041217.1:72683594-72726454 GCF_002837175.3 Physeter macrocephalus
TGTGCTCCGCAACGGGAGAGGCCACAACAGTGAGAGGCCCGCGTACAGCAAAAAAAAATAAAAAAATAAAAATAAAATTAAAAAAAATATAAAAAAGATACAATATACAGATCACCAACAAACACATGAAAGAATGCTCAACATCATTAATCATTAGAGAAATGCAAATCAAAACTACAATGAGAGGGCTTCCCTGGTGGCGCAGTGGTTGAGAATCCGCCTGCCGATGCAGGGGACACGGGTTCGTGCCCCGGTCCGGGAAGATCCCACATGCCGCGGAGCGGCTGGGCCCGTGAGCCATGGCCGCTGAGCCTGCGCGTCCGGAGCCTGTGCTGTATGCTAACACATATATATGGAATCAAGAAAAAAAAATGTCATGAAGAGATTAGTGGTAGGACGGGAATAAAACACAGACCTACTAGAGCATGGACTTGAGGACATGGGGAGGGGGAAGGGTGAGCTGTGATGAAGTGAGAGAGTGGCAGGGACATATATACACTACAAATGTAAATTAGATAGCTAGTGGGAAGCTGCCGCATAGCACAGGGAGATCACCTCTGTGCTTTGTGACCACCGAGAGGGGTGGGATAGGGAGGGTGGGAGGGAGGGAGACGCAAGAGGGAAGAGGTATGGGAACATATGTATATGTATAACTGATTCACTTTGTTGTAAAGGAGAAACTAACACACTATTGTAAAACAGTTATACTCCAATAAAGATGTTAAAAAAATTAAAAATAAAAATAAATAAAATAAATAAATAAAAATAAAAATAAAAAAGATACAGTGGGACTTCCCTGGTGGTGCAGTGGTTAAGACTCCACACTCCCAATGCAGGAGTCCCGGGTTCGATCCCTGGCCAAGGAACTAGATCCCACATGCATGCCACAACTAAGAGTTCGCATGCCACAACTAAGGAGCCCACGTGCCACAACTAAGGAGCCCTTGAGCTGCAACTAAATGAGCCTGTGCCACAACTAAGACCCAGAACAACCAAATAAATAAATATGAGGGGAAAAAAAGATACAGTGAAACCTGCTCACCAATATAGGCATCTCCTGTTAACGTCAGTAATCCAATCCTGAAAATCAGGTATTCTGCACAAAAATCCTAATCAGGGCCTATTTCCCATTATTTTAAAAGGAACAAATTATAATGCATTACATTTCAAACCAAACTCTCCAATCAATTTCCTGAAACTAAACGCGTGCCACAACTAAGGAGCCCTTGAGCTGCAACTAAATGAGCCTGTGCCACAACTAAGACCCAGCACAACCAAATAAATAAATATGAGGGGAAAAAAAAGATACAGTGAAACCTGCTCACCAATATAGGCATCTCCTGTTAACGTCAGTAATCCAATCCTGAAAATCAGGTATTCTGCACAAAAATCCTAATCAGGGCCTATTTCCCATTATTTTAAAAGGAACAAATTATAATGCATTACATTTCAAACCAAACTCTCCAATCAATTTCCTGAAACTAAACACAGTAAAACATCTGTAAGTAACAAATGATCATAGTAGGATATAGAATGCTAAACCCCGCAATAATTAATGTAATCATTAACAAATAGTTGTTCTGCATGCAGTGGCATGGCTTCTTTTAAAACCAATGTCCCCTACATGCATCTCCTTTGTTGACACTGGGCTTACTTCTCAAAACACCTGATTCTGATATTCTGCCAATGATACTGACATTCAATTGTTTTGGGAATGTAACTTGAGAATTCTCCTGCACATTGTTTTGTAAAAACAATGGATTTGAGTTGGGGGAGACATAAAAATACATTTTTAGGGCTTCCCTGGTGGCGCAGTGGTGGGGAGTCCGCCTGCCGATGCAGGGGACACGGGTTCGTGCCCCGGTCTGGGAAGATCCCACATGCCGCGGAGCGGCTGGGCCCATGAGCCATGGCCGCTGAGCCTGTGCGTCCGGAGCCTGTGCTCCGCAACGGGAGAGGCCACAACAGTGAGAGGCCCGCGTACCACAAAAAATAATAATAATAATACATTTTTACCATACAACCACTGGCCAAAACCACGGTATTTGTAATTTAATTTCTGGAACACATTCATCCCACCTATCTTAAAGTCTGTGTATGATAACTCTAATATCTGGATTTCCTGTAGACCTCCTTCTATTATTTGTCTTGTATCTGAATTTTTGGCAAAGTCTTCTCTTTTTTGCATCCCTATTTTTCATTAAATGCTAGACACACTGTATGAAAATGTAGAGATAATTTGAAGTACTGGACAATATTACTTTCTCCCAGAGGATTTATTCTTGTTTATAGGAGAGGTTAGGATAGGGGCAAACCACCTAAATACATCCAAGATTGAATTGTTTCAAGTTGGATTTCAGTCTTCATGAGAGCTAGATTTTGGTTCATCCTTACTCCTAGGGTATAGCCCTTTCGGATCCCAACTCTAAATCTGAGGTGTTCACCAGGACCCTTCTCATCAGTGAGTTCTAAACTTCAGTTATTGTCCCTCTGCGAAACTTCCAAAAGCTCTATCCAGTTTCTCATCCTCACAGCTTTGATTTCATAATTGGCAAATACATTAAGGGGGGCCAAGTGTTGGTCTCACTTCTGCGGGATTCCCTCTTCTCCAGTCTCTTGACTCCTGAATCCTTTGCTGTCTCAGTAGTTTTCCAATGCTTTTAAACAGATGTTTTTAAAATATTTTACCCAGCTTTTCTAACTGTTCTTCCTGCGAAGTTTGGTCTGATACAATCTGGTTTGAAATGTCTTTGGATGATTTTAATTTATTCTACCTAGCTCAGAGAGTCTGAAAAGGGAAGTCCTTAATAACACCCAGAGGTATTTCTCAAATGTAAAATTATGCCAATAAAAACTTCGAGAACCCACCAGAACATAACAAGACACTCTGATCGGCTCTCTTAGACATCCTGACATATTCAGCACCATTCCTGGCAGGGATGCTGAAATGGACCATTCCAAAGACTTTCTTTTGCCTTAGGTTTTTGTTTTGTTTTGTTTTGTTTTGTTTTGTTTTGTTTTGTTTTGTTTTGTTTTGTTTTGTTTTGTTTTGTTTTGTTTTGTTTTGTTTTGTTTTGTTTTGTTTTGTTTTGTTTTGTTTTGTTTTGTTTTGTTTTGTTTTGTTTTGTTTTGTTTTGTTTTGTTTTGTTTTGTTTTGTTTTGTTTTGTTTTGTTTTGTTTTGTTTTGTTTTGTTTTGTTCATCAGCAGGCGGACTCTCAACCACTGCGCCACCAGGTAAGCCCTTGCCTTAGTTTTTTGTCTCTCCCAAACTATCACAGCAAAAACATCTATGCCCACAAACATCCTTTTCCTCTTCCCAGTAGCCTGCTCCCTCTATCTGTAATTACTCCCAATGTTAGAAATTCAAATTCATGTATATCCAACCTGAAATTTGAGCATACAGAAAAGGCTCACAGAGGTAAAAATACATCTTCAAGAGTTCACATAAAGGAAATCTCCAGTTTGAAAGAAATGGCTATTCTTTCTTGCATCTCCCTAAAGGAAGAGTCCTTTCTTCCATATTGGTGCCCCTAAAATGTTGTTCCTTCTATTGAGAACATTCTCCCTCTTTATTTCTCATTATATGCTTCACTTCAGATTCCCTTGGCCTCACATTTAATCCTTGCTCCAGCCACCCCTGTTGGGGCCAACTCAGCATAGACTCCACCCACTTTCATGCAAGCACACACTGACAGGCCTCACTGTATACTAACACCACACACTTCTTCCCTCCTGCCCTGGGGCTACACAGTTGATGCAGAGAAGTCAGACACCAGGGGATGCACTGCACAGTGCAGAGGGGCCAGGGAGTTAACCCTCATGACAGAAAGAAAGCAAGAGTCAGTAGAACAACTTCTTCTTTCCCCAAAACAGTTTACTGAGTGATTGAAGACATCTTTAAAATATTCTCCCAGGCAGACTTTCCTGAGACGTACTTCATATGACTTCTTGGAGAACAGCCCATAACATCAAGCTATCCCAGTTGCAGTTAGCAGTAGGTAGTTTGTAAACACATCCTCATATTAACTCTTCTTCTTTTTCTGTATGTAAACCCAAACAAATATTGTCTGTGTAGAATAAAATGACAATGAACAATTTGTGGAGTTATAAAGAAAAGACAGAACCAAAAATTAGACAACAGTGCTGTATTAGTCAGAAGGGGTAAGAAAAGTGCTGAAGTATTCAAAAGCTCTCGTACTGTGTAGAAGAGAATGTCAACACTGTGTTTAAACTTTAGACCTCATTAAATTAGAATGCATGATGAATTTTAAGGGTGACCACTAAAAAATGTATGCATGATTCCAAATCTTTAGAAAGAAAAATATGGAATAGGAAAAAAGTTCAAAAATAACTCAGTTAATCCAAAAAAAAAAGAAAAGAAAGAGAAATAAAGCAAGCAAGAAAAAAGCCAGAAACAGAAAACATGGAACAAATAGAAATCATAAAGTAAGATAGAATCAAAGTCCAAATATATCAAAAATTACAATAAATATATGTGGACAAAAATTGACAGTTACAAGACAGAGATTATCAGAATTTTTTTATAAATCCCACTGGATTTTTTAAAAAGCAAACGAACTTGTATAGATTAAAAGTAAAAGGACTGAAAATGATATTCCAAGCAAACACTAAAAGAAAGTCGGTTTGGCCATGTTAATATCAGACAAAATAGACTTGAAGATAATGAGCAATATATGGATAGAAAGGGATAACCATGTAATGATTTAAGATTTAATCACCATAAATAACACAGTTCTAAAAATATAAGCAACTAATAAAATATGCTCAAGATATATAGAGTATAACTTGATAAAAACTTCAGGGATAAATGGACAAATATACCATCACTGCGGGAGATTTTTCAACATGTCTTTATCTGTGTCTGATGATTCAAGCAGACACCCCACCCCCCCCAAAAAAAAGCATCAGCAAAGATGTAGGATATTTGAACAACAAAATTAACAAGCTTGTAGTAATGGACATATATCAATTTTGCACCCAACAGTGAGAGAATACAAATTCTTCTCAAGCACATATGGAACATTTACAAAATTAGATCATGAATTAAGCTACAAAGCAAATATCAACAAATTTCAAAGAAAAGTATCACAAAACTATGTTCTGTTCACAATGCAAATATTTTTGAAGTTAATTTAAAATCTCCGTAGATTTTGAAATTGAAAAGCATGCTCTTTAAATAACTCATGAGTCAAAGAAGAAACCATAATACAATTTTAAATACATTTTACAACTTAATGATAATGAAAACAGTATATATTAAAACTTGTGGGATATGAAAAGTGTGCGTCAAGGGAAATTTATTGTCTTAAAGCCTTTTTATAGAAGGGGGAAAAGGCTGAAAACTAATGAACTAAATCCATAACTTGAGAAGTAGAAAACAAACAACAGAACAGACTCAAAGAAAGTGGAAGGAATATGATAATTATAAGAGCAGAAGTAGAAATTTAAAAAATGAAAAGGGGGCTTCCCTGGTAGTGCAGTGGTTAAGAATCCACCTGTCAATGCAGGGGACACAGGTTCGAGCCCTGGTCCAGGAAGATCCCACATGCCGCGGAGCAACTAAGCCTGTGCAACACAACTACTGCGCCTGCACTCTAGAGCCCGCGAGCCACAACTACTGAGCCCATGCGCCACAACTACTGAAGCCCGCGCGCCTAGAGCCCATGCTCCACAACAAGAGAAAGCCACCGCAATGAGAAGCCCGCGCACCACAACGAAGAGTAGCCCCCGCTCACCGCAACTAGAGAAAGCCTGCGCGCAGCAACGAAGACCCAAGGCAGCCAAAAATAAATAAATAAATAAATTTATTTTTTTTAAAAATGAAATAGGAAACCAAGTTACAATAGAGAGAATCAACAAGGCCAAAAGTTGGTTCTTTGAAAAGACCAACAAAATAAACAAACCTCTGCAATGATTTATCTAAGAAAAAAAGAAGAGAAGACACAGACAAATAATTTATCAGTCAGTTTTCACTATAATATGCTGTGGTAACTAACAAAATCCCAAATCTCAGTGTTTATTTTTTGCTTGCTGTGTATGCCACATATCTTCTGCATTCTCAGATCCCCAGTGGAGGACATGCCATTCTCATTGAAGAAGGAAATGAGCAAGAGAGCTAGTGGAAACACACAGAGAATATTTTTTAAAGATTCCGGTCAGATGTGAAGTCATTGTGACCAAACCCATTGTCAGTTGGGTGGATATGCATATTCCCAAAAGGGGCAGTTCAAATCACATGCCAATAGGTGGAAATGTGTAGTTCTCTTACAGGAAGGAGAGCAAATATTTGAGCAACCGTCTGTACATCAACAGATAAATGGATAAAGAAGCCACAAAAAAGAATGAAATAATGCCATTTGCAGCAACATGGATGGACCTAGAGATTATCATACTAAGTGGAGTCAGACAGTGAAAGACAAATATCATATGATATCACTTATATGTGAAATCTAAAAAAATGATACAAATGAACTTATTTACAAAACAGACATAGACCTACAGACATAGAAAACAAACTTATGGTTACCAAATTGGGGGGGGGATAAATTAGGAGTTTTGGATTAACATATACACCCTACTATATATAAAATAAGTAAACAACAAGGACCTACTGTATAGCACAGGGAAATATATTCAATAGCTTGTAATAACCTATAATGGAAAAGAATCTGAATATATATATATTATATATACATATAACTGAATCACTTTGCTGTACATGTGAAACTAACACAATATTGTAAATTAACTATACTTCAGTCTAAAAAATGGTTAAAAAGGAACCTTCTTTAATCTGACAAAGGGGATTTACAAAAAGCCTTCAAAATATTACTCTAAATTTATTTTCCAAAAATATTCTACAAAAATAATTCTAAATTTTCTTTTCAAAAATCAGGATCAAGTCAAGAGTGCCCAAGTAAGAATGTCAAGAAAATAGCACCATTTCTATTAACATTGTACTGGAGGTCCTAACCAGTGTAGTACTTTAATAGGAATAAAAGCCAATAAGGGCTGGATAGGAGGCAAAATGGACATAGATTTCAGATAACAATTGTTTACATAGAAAAATCCAAAAGAATCTAGAAATGAATTATTGGAAGAATCAATAGAAAAATTATTAGAAAGAATAATAGAAAAATTATTAGAATCAAAGACAAATTATTGTTTCCAGCAAAGTGACTGGACACAATATCAATATACAAAAGTCCGATTTCTATACTAGCAACAAACAATTACAAAGCATAATTTTTATAGGATATCATTTACAAAAGCAACAAAAACAATGTATCTATGAATAAACCCAACAAAAGATGTGCAAGATCTGGACACATAAAATAAAAAACCTCTGGGCTTTCCTGGTGGCGCAGTGGTTGAGAGTCTGCCTGCCGATGCAGGGGACACGGGTTCGTGCCCTGGTCCGGGAAGATCCCACATGACGCGGAGCGGCTAGGCCCGTGAGCCATGGCCACTGAGCCCGCGCGTCTGGAGCCTGTGCTCCGCAACGGGAGAGGCCACAACAGTGAGAGGCCCCCGTACAGCAAAACAAATAAATAAATAAATAATAAAAAACCTCTACTAAAAGACATTAATGAAGACCTAATAAAAAGATATCTATTCCTTGCTCATGAATTGGAAGACTCAAAATCATAAAGATGTCAATTCTCTCCAGATTGATCTACATATTCAACACAATGCCAGTTAAAATCCCAACAGGTGTGTGTGTGTGTGTGTGTGTGTGTGTGTGTGTGCAACTTGAGAAGCTTGTTCTAAAATATGTATGGAAAAACAAAGGACTAAGAATAGCCAAGACAAAAGATAAAGAAGAAAAATAAGGAAAATTTGCCCTACTAAATAATCAAGACTTTTTCTAAAACTATGGTAATTAAGTAGAGTGGTGTTGGCACCAAGATAAATTGTCCAGTGGAACTGAATAGACAGCTCAGAAACAGACCCATATACATAAATGGGATGTTGACACATGACAAAGCTGGCATGACAGATCAGTTGAGAAAGGTGGGGCTGGTCAACAAAGAAAACTGGAAAAAAAATCTCAGTTGTACGTAAAAAGTAAAATTGGATTTCCTACCTCACACCATAAACAAAAGTAAATTCCAGAAAGAATAAGGATTAAAATGTCAAAAGCAAAACTACATATTTTTAGAAGTAACAGTAAGTTAATATATATTCGGGTAGGAAAAACAGTATAAGTATTTATAAGTTCAAAGTTAAGTACATCTATTTATCAAAAAAAGAAAGTGAAAAGGCAAGTTACGAATGAAAGAAGAAGTTTGCAACACGTATTACTGACAAAGAATTAGTATCGGAGTATATAAAGAATTTGACAAACAATCCACTTTGAAAATAGGCAAAAGTGACTATGAAGTGACTATTATAAAAATGAGCCAATGTTGGGCTCTGTATATAGCCCCCCAAGTTGTTTATTTCTTCACAGCAGGCTAGGACCAATTAGCTCAAAAGCCTGCCTGCACTAAAGTCAAATTTTTATATATCTAGTTGTTTTAAGCATAGCCCAAATAAGCAGATTTTTAGCCATTTAGAGCTTCCTGCCTGCCATGCATACTTCACCAAAGTGCACCCAACATCTGCTAGTCATAGATAAGATAAATCCTGTGGTTATAGACCCCAAGCTGCTGCTGCCCTTTGGAGCTTTCTGACCCAGAGGCTCTCTGTTAGGCAGCTGAGCACATCACATAAACATGTAAGTCCCCTCTCCTCTGGGAATTTCCTTGTCCTCTCCTTCCAGATGCCTCCCCTCCCTGCCCCTAAGTAGTCTCTGAATTATCAGGTTCTGTGCGGGACTTCCCCTGCCTGCAAACCTGTCAAAACTTGTCCAAATAAAGCTTGCCTGTGCTACTGCCACCTCACAGTCATGCGTTTTTCCTTAATCTGCCTTGAAACCCCTGAATGCCCTACACTGACATTTCATAGAAAAAGAACTACAGATAAAATATGTAAGAGATGTTTAACTTCAGGGATATGCCAATAAAGCCAGGATGAGACACCATTTAACTCCCATTTCATTGGCAAAAATCAAGAAGTCTCAAGTATTAGGGAAGATGTGGATGCTAGTAATTGCTAGGATTGTAAACTCGTATAACCACTTTGAATAAAGATTTGGCACTATCACACAGAGTTGAACACTGACATACCCAAAACCCATCAATTCCACTCCTAGGTAAATATACCCAAGAGAAAAGTTTGTATGGAGGAACCAAAAGGCAATGCTCATAGCAGCACAGTTGGAAAAAGCAAAACAAAAACAAAAACAAAAACAACCAACTGGAAATTGCATAAATATTCAGCAGCCAGAGAATGGATAAATAATGGTACTCACAAAATGATTTGTTATATAGCAGTGAAAATGAATGAAATGCAACTTCACTCAACAAGAAGAATGAATCTTAGTGCTATGGTCAACATTTGTGTTCTCCCTCAAATTCATATGTTGAAATCCTAAGGCCCAATGGATGGTATTAGGAGGTGGGGCCTTTGGGAAGGGCTTAAGTCATGAGGGTGGAACCCTCATGAATGGGATTGGAGTTCTTATAAAAGAGACCACACAGAGATTCCTAACTCTTTCTGCCATACAAGGAGAACTCTGCCAATAGGAAAAGGGCCCTCGCTATAACATGCTGGCACCCTGACTTCCAGCCTCTAGAACTGTGAGAAATAAATTTCTGTTTAAAAATCTGGTATTTGTTATAGCAGCCTGAATGGACTAAGTAACTTAGGAACGTGTTTGTTAAAATAAAAGTCCAGAACATTAGATGAAAGTTCAAACACACACACACACAAAACTAATTTTAAAAAAACATAGTGTTTAATAATGCATATAACTGTAAAAAGAAATTAGAGCAATTTAAAAGTTGTGTAAACACAAATCAGGTTGGAGGTTACTTCTGAGGGGAAGGCAGAGGTAAAGGATGGCGACCACTTATAAGTACATTAAAATTATTGATAATATTTTAGTTCTTGGTTGGGGTAGCAAAATGGGGAGTTAAAGGTGATGTTCATTATAACATTTAAAAAATATTTAATTTGAACGTGCCATACAAGGAATACTGATTATAGGGTATTATTAACTAATTCTGTGTACTTGATATCCATTTAAAAAAAAAAAAAAAAAGATGGTACCCACATACCGTCTCAGGCCTTCCGGCCCAACTACGTTATAAATGACTGAGGAGTTTAATCAAGGCCATGAGCAAAAATGTAGCATCCCAAACCAAAGTACCTACTCCCCACCGTGCCTACGCCAACGCCATTAACAGACCAGTAAAAACCCAAGGAAGGCAGCTACAAAATCCTAGCTTAACTAGGACGCAAACAAAAGAGGGAGGAATCACGTGGTGCTCCCTCCCACGCCCGGCGCGCCAATGATGTCACCAATCCGCGACCGGGCCATTGATTCCCGACTGAAGGTAGAGAGGGCTACGTGGTGGGGGAGGGCGGGGGGAGGGTCCCGGCGCCACTGGCAGTCTCTGGTGTCGTGCTGTGTCCCGGAGAATTACAAGACCCGGTAAGAGGCTTTTCCCTTCCCCGCTATCACCTTCTGTGGCCTGAACGCCCGGCTCGCGCCGCCGCTCCAGTGTCCGGCGCTACTGGAAGGGGGAGCGCAGGGGCGCCCGGGTGGGCTCTGAGTGTGGCCGCAGGGCCAGGTCGGGAGGCGGGGGTCGGGGACAGCGGCGGGGCTCAGCAGCCTTGCGGGGAGGCGGGCGCCGGGGGCCAAGTGCTTGTGTGCGGGTGTTTGTGCTCCCGGGTGTGCGCGGGTGTGGGCGGCGGAGGCTGCGCACGGATGCTCTGGCGCTCGTGCCAGCCGGAGCCGAACAGCTGGGTACCAAAGGCCCTTGTCTCCCTCTCGCCAACTCCCTCCCCTGGGGGAGAGTGACTGGAGAGCTAGGCGCCTGGGACTCGTTTAGGTCCGCGCCTTCCTGCGCCTTCTCCCCAGACTGCATAGGCCCGCGCCTCATCCCTGGGATAATATCCGCAGCCCTTGGCGTGCCTTATACAGGGAAAGCGTAGGCGTCCGCGGTGGAGAGCCCACTGCGGGGTCACGGCCACTGCGTTCTGCCTCGGTCTGGCCTTGGTGCAGGAAGCCTAGTTGCGTCACCTCCCCTTCCTTCACATGCTTGGCTTGATTCTTGGGTCCCGCTAGAGGGTAAGCCTGCCTCAGGTGTGCGGTGTTGGTGTCAGAGTTTGGGAAACTTGCCTTTCAAAGAGGCATACGCACCTGTCATTGGATTTTAAACGCAGTGTCGGGGAGTCCCAGCCTGCGGTTGGGGAGGGAACAGAGCCTAAGCTGCTAAGGGAGAAGATTTGCACACAGAGGCCTACTCAGTGGCTGCTGTTGGAGAGGGAGGCCGGATTGCTAGAACAGGTCACTGGGAGCCGAGAACGTCGGAGCAACAAATTGTCGAGCAAATGCGAGTGATGATGCCAGTTTCTTTCTTTACTAAAGAAGGCCCGTTCCCATCGTTTCAGGGATTTTGAGATATCTTTTCCGTTATTTCATTATTTCACAGACAGCTGCGTGTTCTTGCTGTATGGGAGGCAGGGAACAGAGTGGAAAGGGGGCATGACTTTTGGGAGTCTGGTCTGCGTTTACCAGCTGTGTGACAGTGAGTGAGTTATTTAACCTTTCTACTCCTACTTGGTCTTATCTACAAAATGAGGATAATTTTATCTACCTTGCAGGGTTGTTGTCAGAATTTGAAGTGTCTAGCTATTATTAGTAAGGGCCCAGCACCCATGACTTGAACTTGCTCCCTTGCTGAAGGTTTCCCATTGGTACAGCTGCTTGAAAAGCAGGGGAATGTTTTGCTATTCTGTGTGCTTGCTATTCTGCCAGATATGATAAAGCAGACTTGGGGTGGCAGGGGAGACTCAAAACCCATAATCTCTCTACAATAGACCATAACATTTTAGAACTGGAAAAAACCTCACTTTACTCTCTTAATTATAGCTTCTCTTTATTGAGCACATGCTATGTGTGTGACCCTGTACTGAGCTCTCAACATACACTAATTTCTTTAATCCCTCCGGCAGCCCAGTGCTATAATAAGTATTATCCCCATTTTACAGATGCAGAAGGTGAGCTTAGCCAAGTTCCTGACACTATTTAATGGCAGAGCTGAAACTTGAACCCAGGCCCTCAGGCTATGTAGGGTTTGGGTCTTGTTATTTCTCAGTGACTAGAATCCTGGCAGTGTGAGGTGTAGTGGGGGAAGGGAGGCATAAGCAGAGTTTAGAGGGCCGGTATTTGCTGTAAGAATAACATCTCAAATTGTCCAGTGATAAATTACCTTTTATTTTACATTTTACCCAGCATTGTCCAGAAGCAAGATTTAGCCTTTTCACCCAGGGAAAAAGGAAAGGCTCATGGGCGCACAGTGCTGGGATAGTGGGCAAACAGTAGGTATTTGGTAAATGTCTGTGGAAAGAAAAAAAAATCTTGAGGTACTGTTAGGTCTGCCAGAAAGAGACCCATTGCTAACACACAGTTTCCTTTAAGCTAGCTATTTTTATACTGTAACACAGTGTAATATGAGCATCTTTCTGATTCATGGATTTAAAGATTTGAAGCTGTGTTTCAGACCAAGACTGGTATTATCTGTGACCAACTGATTTGAGTTTATGTGAACAACAGGGTCTGAGCCCCTTTTGGGCTTCTGTAGTGATCTCTTGAGATACAGCAGTTTATTTTGCTATAACATCTGTTAGACTTGGACCATAGTGGGTACAGCTGCTTGAGTTAAGTTTCCTGGAGAACACTGGATGATGGTTTGGTATCAGGGATAAAGAGTTCAAAATATTAAGTTTGTCACAAAATTAAGTATTTGAGAAAGATCTGTGACGGATGTGCATTAATGTGGTAATGGTAAATGGGTTTTAAACAGATGATATTCTTGGTGTTTTTGATGAGCCATTCTATGTTGGTTCTCAGTCTGAAGATGACTTAGGGCTGTATAATGAATTATTAGGAATGCAGAAAGGTTTATATAACCCATCCATATAGATTGTGACAAGTAAACATTCAGTTCCTCCACCCAAGGAGCTTTCATTGCTGCTTCTATACCCTCACAGATGCCTTGAAGCCACCTATTTCATCCTGTTTATCAAACTTAATGGGAGAGACCCTTTAACATAATTTATCCTCCCTTTCCCTCTGTACCCCACCACCACCACACACAGAGTGAAGTTCTCTCCCCAGAAGGGGGTATATTAATCTAGTTGCAAATGGCAGAAACCTAATGTAAACTAACATAAGCTTTGATCATTTAACTAGGAGGTCCAAATGTGAGCTTCAGGCATGACTGGATCATGAGGCTGAAATGATGTCATGAGGACTCTCTTTGCCCTGCCTTTCTCTGCTTCTTTTTGTTTATTTCCCTCATTCTTTCCTTCTGTTTTCTCCATACATACTGAAAAAGGTGACTCTTGGCAGCCCCAAGCCTATGACCTTACAGCTCTCTTCTAGCATTGTAAACTAATCATGTGGACAAGGAGCTAGGGATGCCATGTTTAGACAGATCTGTGTCACAGGACCACTTTTGAGATGAAGGAGTAAAATTTCCTTCCATAACCACATGGGATGGGGAAGTGCAGAGGTACTAGGCAGGTGAAAACAACAGATGATTACTGTTAAGTGTGTGTGTATACATAGGCATATGTGCTGACATGTGTGCTTATATCCCACTTCTTTGAGGCCTTTCCAGAGCCTTCCAACTGGAATGGATCCATGTGGTTTTGTTTGTCCATCACACGTTGTTATTTTGTTGTGGCATTGATCATGTTCTTTTCACCCCTTCCGCTCCTTTGCATCTGCTGTTTGTATGTGCACGCGTGTACACACTCACACACACTGTTTTGTCTGACTGACTTCCTTTTGGATTCAGGTCATGATTCTCTTCTCAGAAGCCTTCCTTGACCTCCATCAACAAGGAAGTCACATCCCCTGAGCACAACCCTACTGTGGATTTGATTTCTGTTGGATAACTGTCTATTTTCTAGTCAGTTCTCCACTAGACTGAGAGCCCCTTGAATACAGAGGTGCTCTTTGCTTTGTATTCCTTACCTCCTTCTTAGCTGCATTATTTTTCTTCTTAGCACTTACAACAAGTTGACACTGTATATTTGTTTGTTGCCTGACTTCTCACTAAAACATCAGCTTCATGAAAATAATGAGGAAAGGAATTTTTATTTTATTTACTGCTGTATCTCTAGGGCCTAGGATGTGCCTGGCACATAGTATGTGCTTAATAAATGTTTATTTATTAAGAGAGAACCTCTCTCCCCATGTGCATCTGAACCTACAGAGGTAAAGGGTCAGGCCCCAAGGAGCAGCCACCTGGAAATTCCACCCTGTGAGATATTTCACCCCCCTCAAACTCTTCTGAACTATGATAGGTTGTATATTAAGGCTTTTTTTGGTAGTTTGAGTCTTTTTTTTCCTTAGAGTATTTATCTTTTTTTTTTTCCTAATTTTTTTTATTTTTGGCTGTGCCAGGTCCTCATTGCTGCACGCGGGCTTTCTCTAGTTGCGGTGCGCGGGCTTCTCACTGCGGTGGCCTCTTCCTTTGAGGAGCATGGCCTCTAGGAGCGCGGGCTTCAGTAGTTGCAGCACGCGGGTCCTAGAGTGCGCAGGCTTCAGTAGTTGTGGCTGGTGGGCTTAGTTGCTCCGCGGCATGTGGGAATCCTCCCGGACCAAGGCTCGAACCCGTGTCCCCTGCATTGGCAGGCGGATTCTTAACCATTGCGCCACAAGGGAAGTCCCGGAGTATTTATCTTTAAAATATTCCCTTGAGTGCTTACACTGTGCCAGGCATGGTTTTAAGTCCCTTAACAACTTATTCTTTGACTGGAGTTTGGGGATCAAGGTTGTGAACTTTAAAACTTTTTTTTTCTTTTTAAATACAAAAACACTCAAAAGAGGCTAAAAAAAATCCAAACTAGAAAATTATAAAAGAAATGACACCCCTCTCCATCCAGCTCATCTCACCCTCCAGAAGTAGAGCTACTACTAGTAGCTTCGTGTGTGTCTCCTCCCTTACCTTTTCTTAGGCTTTTATAGTCAAAAGCTATTAAATAAAATACACTCCATCTTGTTGTCATTGTTTGATTTTCACCCAGATGCAGCCATGTTCTACATGCTGATCTGCACCTTTCCTTTTCCATAGCTGTCTTCAATGTGCTTCTGCTGCACCCACCACTACTCCCCAGGGAGAGCACCCGTCCTCGGGGTGAGTGGGATAGCCGGATGGGGGACTTGCAGCCCAGAGTGCAGTCTGTCCTTCAGGACAGGGGCTGCTTGGGTGTTCTTCTTCTGCCCTCTCCCAGGGAGGGCCCAAATCCACATCCATCTTCCTGGGTACTGTTGTGCCTTATCTTATCTTAAGCTACCCATGCCACACCCACCCCCCCAACAAAAATAGCAGAGGGGGGATACCCTTTTGTTTCTTGTTTTAACACACAAAAAGTAGTTCTCATACAATTAGAGGCTTGAGGTGAAAGGGCTATTGTTTAACTCCACACTCACCCACAAACATCTTGGCCCCCCGCTTCTACCCAGCTGCAATACCTTCTTGTAGTGCTTAGTCCTCATTTGCTTCCTAAAAAGTGAATATGAGTTTATACTGCAATGCCTGACCATTCGCTGTGCCTCTGTCTCACCCTGCCTTCTCCAGGACTGGGTATTTTAACTGAAAGAGGAAAATCTTAGCTAGATTGAAAAACAGTGTCTCATTTTAATTTGCTTTTTTTGTTATAATTGTTTGAACTTTTTTTTTTGCATATGCATATTAACCATTTTTATTTCCATTTTTAAAAATCTGTTAATTCCTGATTTTGTCTATTCGCTTATTGTATCTAAGTGATTTTTTAAATAAATTATTCAAATACTCTAAAAAATATGAGTATATGCTGATTGTAAGAAACAAACAAAAAACTCTTATTTGCTGTAAATATTCTTCCAGTTGGTTGTTTGCCATCTAATTTTGGCTTTATCATTAAACATACAAAACCTGTTTTTCATTCTTCTGCAGACAAATTTTGTCCTTTTTGATTTCTTCCTTTGCTTGTAAGCTTAAAAATATTTTTTCTTCATTTTGTGTTCTAAAGGTTTGCTTTTTGACATATGACTTTGAAAAGCTAATATTCAGTTTTATTTCAGATTTAAACAAGATATTTGATGAAAATATTGTACAATGTTTAAAATAAAAGCAGTTTTAATTAGATAAAGGTCTATGTTTTGTTTTTTTGTAAATTTATTTATTTATTTTTGGCTGTGTTGGGTCTTCGTTGCTGCACGCGGGCTTTCTCTAGTTGCGGCGAGTGGGGCTACTCTTCACTGCTGTGTACGGGCTTCTCATTGCGGTGGCTTCTCTTGTTGCGGAGCATGGTCTTTTGGCGCGCAGGCTTCGGTAGTTGTGGCACACGGGCTCAGTAGTTGTGGCTCGTGAGCTCTAGAGTGCAGGCTCAGTAGTTGTAGCGCACGGGCTTAGTTGCTCCGTTGCATGTGGGATCTTCCCGGACCAGGGCTTCAATCCGTGTCCCCTGCATTGGCAGGCAGATTCTTAACCACTGTGCCACCAGGGAAGTCCTATGTTTTGTTTTAAAGATACTTACATTAGTGCATATGTATCATTTATTTTTCCTTTTTTAAATTTAGCAGACTATCAAAGCTTGCTCCACAAAACTGAGTTCGAATGTATGTATAATTCTCATCATTTTAATGTTCTTAAGCGCTTCCATAAATTGCTTCATGAGATGTTTATCTGTTGCTGTTGATCTGGTTTAAGGAAGCACTCTTATTCTGTTAGCAGCTTCTTGGTGTATAGCCAAGATGATGAATTTCGACTCTTCCAGTTCACCTGTCTCACCATTTCCCTAAGTCTCTTTTTGAGATGTAATTATATACAGTAAAAATATTTAATGAATATGCTATGGTATTCATTGAATACCATTCAGTAAATTTTGACAAATACATATACCCATTTAATCACCATCCAAATCAAGAAAATAAGGATTTCCATCACCCCAGAAAGTTCCCTCATGCACCTTTCTAGTTACCGCTGTCCCCAAAGGCCACCACTGTTCTGATGTCTATCACCATAGATCAGTTTGCCTATTCTAAAATATCATATAAATAGAACTACATAATATGTACTTTATGTGTGGCTTCTTTTAGTGAGGTTCAGCATGTCGCATGTGTCAGTATCCACTGTATGTATATACATTAGTCATTTATTCATTCATCAGTTGGTGTGCTTTGGGGTTGTTTCCAGTTTGCGGCTATCAAGAATAAAGCTCTAGGAACATTCTTTTTTTTTCTTCTTTTTTTTTAATTGTGGTGAAAAACACATAAAATTTACCAAATTAACCTTTTTTTTTTTTTTTTTTTGGTGGTACGCGGGCCTCTCACTGTTGTGGTCTCTCCCGTTGCGGAGCACAGGCTCCTGACGCACAGTCTCAGCAGCCATGACGGGCCCAGCTCTGCGGCACGTGGGATCTTCCCGGACCGGGGCACGAACCCGTGTCCCCTGCATCGGCAGGTGGACTCTCAACCACTGCGCCACCAGGGAAGCCCCAAATTAACCATTTTTAAGTGTACAGTTCAGTAGTATTATGTATATTCACATGGTGAAAAGTTCAGATCTCCAGAACTTTTTCATTTTGCAAATCTGAAACTCTGCACCCATTAAATAACTCCCCCTTTCCCCTTCTCCCTACCCCTGGTTCCATAAACATTCTTGTATAAGTCTTTTTGTAGCCATCTCTTTTCATTTTCCTTGGGTAAGTACCCAGAAGTATAGCAGCTGAGTCATACATAGGATGTTCACATATTTAGCCTTAGAAGAAATTGCCAAACAGTTTTCCAAAGTGGTTGTACCATTTTACATTCCCACCAACAGTGTATGAGAGGTCTACTTGCTCCATATCCTCACCATTAGATATTATGAGGGGTTTTTTTTTTAGTTTTATTTTAGCCATTCTAATAGCTATGAAGTGGTATCTCATTGTGGTTTTATCACAGCATATCTTAATCATTTATTTACATGGCTATTTCCATTATTAGACTGAGCTTCTTAAGGGCAAGGTTCATGCAATACATAGTTATCTTTTTCTTATTAACTTTCCCCCTTTATTTTGAGTGTGATAGATGCTTTATTATAGAAAACTTGAAAATTGAAGAAACTACTAAAATGAATATCCCTGGTAACCCTACTTCTCAGATATCATTATTAACATTTTGGTGTCTTTTGTGCAGTGTTGTGTTGGTTAGCCCACAGATAGGGCAGTTCAAGGGTAGATTGATTCAGCAACTCAGAGTTGTCCCAGCCCTCTACTCTGCCATCCTCAGGGCATCATTTATTCATAGCAAGGAACCTTTATGACAGAAAGCCCTTGACAGACTTCCTTTGTGTTTTGTTGGCCAGAGTTGTATCACATGTATCACTGGCAAGAGGAGTGGAATTGCCAAAACCAAGTTAGATTAGACTAATCACAGTCCTCCCTCTGGGTCTGGGGAGGGAGCCTGGCCTTCTCAGATGAATGTGGACAGAATCAGGGTTCTCTCAGAAGGAAAGGCAGAGTTCTAGGGTAGGCACTCAGCACTGTCTGCCACTTGGGCATATTGTTTTTCAAAGCCGAAATTGTTCTGTATTTAAATTTTATGTCTTTCCACTTATTATGAACTAAACATCTTCCATGACATTAACTCTCTGTAAATGTCACTTTTATGTATTGTACAATTTACTACTGTACCAGAATCTACTTGACTGTGTCTCTAGTTTTGGACAGTAAATCTATTTTCAGTTTTTTGCTATTGTAAACAATTCCATAGGGAGCTTAAATTTCTGTACTAGATTTCAGATTATCTTCCTCAAGGTAGATTTTTATGATTGGATCATTAATTACACTTATTAATAATTATGTAGCAGTATGATTACATATTAATAATGATTGTTGATTATTAAATGAGGTGTGTTTTTTTTGTTTTTTTTTTTTTGTTTTTTGTGGTATGCGGGCCTCTCTCTGTTGTGGCCTCTCCCGTTGCGGAGCACAGGCTCCGGACGCGCAGGCTCAGCGGCCATGGCTCACGGGCCCAGCCGCTCCGCGGCATGTGGGACCCTCCCAGACCGGGGCGCTACGCGGGGCTCTACACTGTTGTGGCCTCTCCCGTTGCGGAGCACAGGCTCCGGACGCGCAGGCTCAGCGGCCATGGCTCACGGGCCCAGCCGCTCCGCGGCTGTGGGACCCTCCCAGACCGGGGCGCGAACCCGGTTCCCCCGCATCGGCAGGCGGACGCGCAACCACTGCGCCACCAGGGAAGCCCTAAATGAGGTTATTAACATATTTAAGACTTCTGACACACATTGTTAATTGCTTTGTAAAAAAAAAAGCATCTTAGTCTTACCATCATAGGGTAGAATGCCTGTTTCTCCTCCTTTCCTTATTTTTTTACTTTTCTCCCTCCTCTTTCTTTCATTCAATCATTAATGTATATTCCTTTGACAGATATTTGTTGAATACCTTTTATAGCCAAAGCACTGTGCTGGGTCATGGGGGGTACAAGGCTAGTACTGCTCAGGACAGACAGACAAAGATCAGGCAATTGTGTAACTACAGCTACTGATAAGGATTATGAAGGAAGCTTCCTAGGGTTATGGATACTATAAACTCTATATGCCATCTGGCATAGGGACAGGACTGGAGGAGAAAACAGTCTATGACTTGGCTTTTTCGAGGCTGCAAGAGTGCTCTGTGGCTATTGGGCAAACAGGATGGAAGGTGCCTTTTGTGAAGTATGGGAGGATAGGCTTGGCTGGAGAGTGGGAGTGCACAGCCGACCTTGTTATGGACTTGGGCCTTTATCCCAAGAGTAACATGTAGCCAATAAAGGGTTAAAGGATGGAGGTGGTGGTGACCTAACCATCTTTGAGAACATTTTGGAGGGGGCCAGAAGGGATTCCTAGAGTCCAAGATTAGATTGTGAAGGTAGCCATGGAATCTCCCCACCTGACACTGGGTCATTTTTTTTTAATTGCTAATTTTATGAATGAAAACGTAAAACGTATTACAAGTGTAACTGAATATTTCCCCAAGCATTTGACAGGCATTCGCACTTCCTTTTTTGGGAATTGGCTTTTTATCTACTGCAGAGTTAGTGGGGGCAGTGTAATGGCCAAGAGCACCTGCTCTGGAGCCAAAATGCCTGAGTCTGAATCCTGGCTCAGCCTGTTACTGGCTGTGTTATCTCAAACAACTTTGGTCTACCTCAGCCTTTCATGCTGTAACATGGGGATGGTAACAGTGTACCTCTCTCATAAGGTGGTTGTGAAAATTAAAAGATAAAGTACAGGGACTTCCCTGGTGGTCCAGTGCTAAGACTCCGTGCTCCCAATGCAGGGGACCTGGGTTTGATCCCTGGTCAGGAAACTAGATCCCACATGCATGCCGCAACTAAGAGTTCGCATGCCTCAACTAAGAAGCCCGTGAGCTGCAACTAAGACCCGGTGCAGCCAGAAAAATAAATAAATAAAAAATAAAAGATAAACTACAGTGCTGGCCCATATGAGCGCTCCATATGTACATGCTGTTTTATCTAGGTATGTGGGCTTTATATATACACATATACATATTAACTCTGTCCTGTGTATGATGTGTTGTAACTGTGATTCCCTGTCCATTTTCATTTTTTTATTAATGTCTTTTTAAAAACTTTTTTCTGTGAACATTTTCAAACATCACATCACTATTTTGAAGTATAAAAATTTATCTGCAGTGAACAGATGTCAGTCTTCTCCTTTGTGATGTCTTCCATTGCTGTGAAACAGGTCAAGTCATACACAAAGACTTTGGTTTTTAGTGTTTTTATTTAAAATACTTCACAAATAATCCTTTAATCCATTTGTAATTTATTTTGGTTTATTACTGTAAGGCAAGACTGAATAGATCTTTCTTTCCTAAAAGCCTATCAATTAGCCAAGGTCCATCTTCCTTCTTCCCCTCACTGCTGCTTTTGGCTTCTGTCATGCACTGGATCTGTACACACACTTGGGTCTATTGGGGGAAAAGTGGTTCTGCTCTATTAGGCTGTAGCTCCATTCCTGTATTATACCAGTACTGCTTTGATTTAATCAGTATGGCTGTCCTCTTTTTAAAAATATTTTGGCTATTCTTGCCTGTTGTTCTTGCACTTGAACTTTAATCATTTTATAAGCTATCCACTCCTTACTGCCCCTAACCTCATTAGGATTTGCAACAAACTGTTATTTAATTTGGCACTAATTGGCATTCATAAACTATTCTGCCATCACATTTGGAGCTGGTGTATCCTTCTATTTAAGACAGGTATTCCTCAACAGAGTTTTGTACTTTTCCACATGTAGGCTCTTCACATTTCTTATTTCATATTCCCAGATGTTTCCCTTTTCTTTTTTAATGTTTTATTTGCTGTTAAGAATATAGTATTTTTCATACAAGGAAGGGTTGTGTTCTGTATATTTCTCTTATATCCCGCCATATTCCTTAACTGATGGTGGTCCAAGAGTTTTCATTTCATCTTCTTGGATCAACAAGGTTATGATATTATCATCTGCAAATAATATTTTTCTTTCCTTTTTTAATAGTTTATCTCTTATTTCTGTTTTGTGTTATAGAATATGCTAGGATTTTCAAAATAATGTTAAATACCATATTTCTTTGATTCTAAGACCATTGTGCATAAGAACATGCTATCAATTCAATAATAGCTTTTAGGGGCTACTAGTCAAAATATACCGATATATAATGTAAATGCATGTAATTCACATCCCAATATCAGAAATGTTTGGAGTACATCTCAGAATTGAGGAGATAAGATAACAGTGGTAATGGTGGCCCTCCTTATTTTATTTCTTATTTTAGTGGGAATGCCTAACTATTCCATTTTAAATATGATATTGGCCGTCAGTTTATGATAGGTAGTCTTTCTTATATTACAGAAATATCCTTTTCTTCAAATAAAACAAAAAGCTCTCGTTCTGCTGGACAGTAATGAGAAGGCTGTACTGTTTGGTTTAACAAAAAAGTGGAAATTGTGGCTGTGCACATCGTCTGTGCCAGCTGGTCTGCTGGTCTGTTGCTGCCTTTTTCCTTGATAGCCCCAAATGCAGAAATCCCTGGCTGCACAGCAAGGTCTGTGCTAGTCCTGTACCCGGAGCTCCCTGATGTGCACAGCCTGTCGAGGATGGTGTATTAGTTTCCTACAGCTGCAATAACAAATTACCACAGATTTGGTGGCTTAAAACCATAGAAATTTATTCTCTCACAGTTCTGGAGGCTAGAAATCTGAAGTCAGTTCACTGGGAAGAAGTCGAGGTGTTGCAGGGCTGTGCTCCCTCCAGAGCCTCTACGGGAGAATCGGTCCTTGCCCCTGCCAGCTTCTGGTGGCTGCCTGCATTGCTTGACTTGTGGCCTTATCACTCCAGCCTTCAAGGCCAGTGTCTTCAAATCTCTCTCTGCTACGTCTTCACTGTCTTCACTCACCGTCTTCACGCACCTTCACCTCTGTGTGCGTAGATGGAAATTTTTCTGAACTTGTCGATGCTGAAGGAAATGCTTTTAAAGTCATATGTTAGGAATAGCAAAGCCTTATTCATTCCCTTTGGGAAGAAGATTGTGGTCACCTGGAAATAACTCTAGGTCAATTCTCAGAAAATCAATACGCTGAAATTCAGTTCCACAAAAGCCCCTCAACCTTGCCCCCTCGCACTGTCCCCCGGTCTCCTCCTCAATCTCCAGCTCTTCAGCTTCAGGGAGATGGGCAGAGTACATTTCCTCTAATACTGTTGTGAAGAAAGAGTAAAAACTGGTAAATTAAGACTAGAGAGCTTAAAGAAAAAGGTAAAAGTCAGCATATTGGTAGTTTAGTAAATTGGTTCTTCAGGGAATTGGCCACTTGGCAAGTCAGCTTTCTGCAATTGGCTGTTGCTGAAATCGGCCCACTTCCCCAGGAAGCACTGCAGAACTTGGAGGCAGAGGCTGCCCTCGGGCCTGCCTAGAACAGGACTGCACTTGTCCCCTCTGCTTCCTACAAGCCATGGAGATGGGGACATTGCCCTTGCAGGAAGCTGGGATTGAGCCCAGCTACTCATAGGCTAGGTCCTGGGGTGAGAAGAAAGAGAAGGCAAGAGTGAGAGGGAAGTCCCCCCTTTGGACTCTGGCTCAGCGGAACCCAAGTGTGGCCCAGTAGCTGAACCTCTTTGCTGGCCAGAGCCAAACTAGACGTCAGTCAGGTACTGCATGCCAGACCAATCTAGCATGGAAGAGGTGGTTTCAGGGTGTCAGGACTTACTGCATGAGACCACAAGCTATGTAGAGTCATCCTGTGGGGTGGTTATGAGACTAAACGTACATTCCCTGTTTAAACTTGCATGTAAAATATTCAGCACAGGCATGTTAGCCATTATTAGTAGTATTGTTTTGACATTATTACTAATATATCTTTAAAATATGGTAATACTTATCACAATGCCTATAAATGGTTGATAAATACCATTTTCTTCTTTCATTTACTGGGTAACTTTGGGTAGAGGCACTTAACCCACTTCTGGAGACCTCTTTCTTCTGGGGGTACCTGAGGCATCTCTTGCTTTCTTGTAACTTCAAAAGCCATTCTTCATTAACCTCAATAGAATATAAATGAGCATAAAGACAGCTGTGGGGCACTGCTCAGCCAGTTGAGCAACTTTGCTATTCTGCCTTATAGGTTATCAAAGCAAGTCGGGTTATTATAGGAAGACCCTGTAAATTGTGAAAATTATGTTCATGTGGCAGTAGCTGTTTAGTGGAATAAAAAACCCAATGATAATATTGAAAGAGAAACAACAAAAAAAGGAAGGCAATAAATTTATGCCTAGCAACTCTATGAATTGCTTGTTATGTATTTCCTAGGAGTTAAGATAAGAACATGAGTTTATTTTTGTACAGATCCTATTCTAAAATAGTGCCCTAGTACTTAAAAATACCTCAGTAATTCATTACTTTTTTGATAATGTGTTGCAAGTTCAGTAGCACACATTCACAGTCAGTACATTTCTGTTGCAGTATCTGCTGTATGAGCAAATATTGAAGGAGTTTGCAGACATCTGCTTTACAGTAGGTAGATAGATGATCCAATTGGATGTAGCCCATATGTGCAGTAAAGTCTGGTTATAGGAAATTACAGACTAAAAAGACTATTGTTGTAAACATGCACCCCTGCACACAGTAAGGTTAAACAGAATATCCGCAAGACAAATTAATCATTACAAAGAAGACTAACAGTTATATTTATAGTTTAAAAGAAAGAATAGCAGGGACTGGAAACTAAAACCAACCCAGTAGCCCAGATGATAATGCGTCCTTCCCCATAATTGGTGAAGTCCAGGCCCCTGAAGGCACACATGGAGCCAGAGCTTGGCAGTGTTATGTGGCAGCCAGATTTCTGAGAACACTGAATGGGGGGCTTTTTCTGTAATACCTAATTTTAGATGGTAACTCTTAATCACCTAGGTGATTGTTAGCAAGTAGCCCTAGGTAGTATGTTCACAGGAGGTCTTGCATTTGGGGTTACTTCACAGCTGAGCAGCAGACACTCACAGGCTCCTGGGGAGGTGAGCCCCAGTGTTAGGAGAGCTGCGCCTGTGTGTCCATGGAGGCTTTATGCACAGGGGAAACAGCAAGGGTGGACACCAGTGAATTAACAATGGAGATTTAGGGGTAACTTTGACAGTGTTTGCCATCTGTATTTTCTGAAACTTTTTGCAATCAACCCGTTACTTTTGGTTAATTTTTAAAAGAGCTTCATCCAACTCCTCAGGCCCCTACGATAGAACAGCACAAAGACTGATGTCACCACCTCACAACCCTGTGGGAGCTGAAACAATCCCTGATGGGGAGGAGATGAAATGTTTATGAATAACTCTCTGCAGTTACTCGAGCTGCTGAGATTAAATGACAAGAGCAGTTGTTGTTCTTTCAAGGCATGAACCGAACCTCTGTTTAGGAAACATATTTCCCCTCCCTGCTTCACCCCTGCATCCTAGGTTCGATTCACAGCCATGGAGGCAGCAGCGGTGCAGCTTCCCGTGCACAGTAGCTGTGATTACTGCTTCTCTGGATCTTCTTTTTTTTTTTTTTAATTTTTAAAAATTTATTTATTTATTTGGCTGTGTCAGGTCTTAGTTGCGGCATGCGGGATCTTTCATTGTGGCACACGGGCTTCTCTCTAGTTGTGGCGCGCGGGCTCTAGAGCGCGTAGGCTCAGTAGTAGTGGCGTGCGGGCTTAGTTGTCCCGCGGCATGTGGGATCTTAGTTCCCAGACCAGGGATTGACCCCGCGTCCCCTGCATTGGAATGCAGATTCTCAACCACTGGACCACCAGAGAAGTCCCTGGATCATTCTTGTAGAAGGGTTAAAGGCTTTGGGATTGTTTAGCTTGAAGGCAAGAAAGCAGAGGTAAGACGTAACTCATTTCATCATACTTAAATGAAAAGTAGAACATGGAGAGGTAAGCTGGAATTGCTACAGGGAGAGTTTGCTGTTGTTTTTAACCTTTTAAAATTGTGAAGTACAGCACATACATACAGAAAGGTACATAAAGCGTCAGTGTATAACTTAATTATTGGAGAGCCATATATGTGGCCACCACCCAAATCAAGAACTAGAACATCACCAGCACCCAGAACATTCCTTCCCAGGCAAAACCCCTCCTCCCTCCCTAGAGATAACCACCGTCCTGTCTTTTATGCAGTGTATACTGTAGTTGTTTTGCCTGGTTTGGGACTTTATGTAAGTGGAACAATGTAGTATGTATATGGCTTCTTTCACTCAGTGTCATGTTTAGATAATTAGCCACCTTGTTGCATGTGGTTATAGTTCTTTCATTTTTGCTGCTGTATAATATTCTATCATAGGCAAATGCCACCATTTATCTATTTTCCTTTTGATGAACATTTGGGTTGTTTCAGGTTGGGAGCTATTACGAATAATGCAACTACCAACTTCTTGTATGTGTATCCTGGTCTAGGAGTGGAATTGCTGAATTGCAGGGCGTGTACATTCACACCTTTCCCAGGTTTCCTGTGGCGACTAGGAGCTGCTCTGCTTTCCCCCCTGCTCCCACCTGCTCTGATCAGATGGTTAGTGTGCCTGTTTGACGGATGGACAGTAACTCACTGAGGCTTTGCTGTGCATTTCCCTAACATGATGAGATTGAGCACTGTTTCTTATGTGTGCTGATATTTTTAATTTCTTCTTGTGACATTCCCGTGTCACTGTTTTGCCCATTGTTTTTTCTACTGAGCAGTCGGTTATTCAGTCAACTAACTATAACTCTGAAGGTCACTATGCAGGGGATGTGGGGATGTTCCCTGCCCCAAGGAGTATACTTTACAGCTCTAAAGGCAGATACTTAAACAAGTAGTTCATAACATTGTGATAATCGTTGACGCATCAGTCTCCTCCACTAGGCTGACTGTTAGCTGAAGGGACAGGACTTTTATTTGTGTCATGTCCTCAGTGCTTTACACAGTATCTGGCACACATTAGGTGCTTAGTAAATAAAGTCTCTGTTAAATGAATGAATGAGGCATTTTTGGAGGATGGTGAAAGTGCTCTAGTAGGGGTAAGTGTTGAGTAAGAGAGAAGCACAAAATAAGGAACCACGCACAAATTGCACCCACTCCCCCACCCAGAGTGGGGCAAAGCTTCCCTAGGAGGTAATATTTGAAGCAGATCTTGAAAGACTTTCACCGGAAGCAGTGGAGGAAGTACATTCAAGGCAAAGAAATAGAATGCGCAAAGGCATGGAGAGGGAAACTACATGCCACACTAGAAATGAGAAGTTGGGGAGGGGGGCTAACACTTAGGGTGAATGGAGTGAGAGGACAGTGAGAAAGGGCATCAGCTGGAGACAGTGCTGTGAAGGGACTGCCTTGTAAATCTCATAAGCGGTTGTCGACTGAAAAAAATGCACAACCTAAAAGTTGAGAGTTATGTTTTATTTGGTGAACAAAACTGAGGACTTAAGCCCAGGACACAGCATCTAAGATAACTCTGAGAGGCTGCTCCAAAGAGGCAAGGGAGGGAGCCAGGATATATAGGAGTTTTTGCAACAAAGACCAGGTAGTCAGAACATCAACAGATTACTGTTAATTAAAGAAAACCAGATATATCCTGTGTTTTCTCATCCTGAGTTCCCTCAGGGCTCACTGTCGTGGTGGCTGTAATATGATGGCTTGATGGCTGCAACATCCTTTGTTTACTGATATGGCAGGCAATATTTTTCATTCACACAGTGGGGATAAAATTGAAATTAAATACAGAAAAAGAAGTTTCTCACAGATGAGGGGGGAGGGGAGCTGTTGAGCAATAGAATTGATCTACAGAATCTTTTCCTAGACATCTTGGACAAAACAGAGCAGATATAAAAGCCTGATCATGAAGTCCATTGATAACAAAAGTTATCTTTTGGAAAGCCATGGTGTAACCTGATCAAGTGTAGAGTGACTTTCCGCAGTCAGACCTGGATTTAGCAGCAGCATGGTCCCAGTGGAGCCTCCATTTCCACATCTGTAATTTGGGAATAATGCCTACCTGGCAGAGGTGTTGTGAAGATTAAGGAGATAAGGTGGGTCTTCCCTGGAGGTCCAGCGGTTAACACTCCGCACTTGCACTGCAGGGCGCACTGGCGCGTCCAAGAAAAAAAGAGAGAGATCAGGCCTGTAAAGGATTTGACCCTTGCCTGGATGGTGGATGCTGAAAGGTGGGATGGTTTTATGATGTAGATCCTTTACTGTTCAGTTGCTGGTATCATTATCTTGCTACTATATACTGGCTGTTAAGTGGTCGCGTCAGTTAATATGCTAGAGTATGAGTAAAGTCCACAGTGAGTACGTAGGTCACGTTAGTGTGGACCTGGGAGTAAGAGGACAGAACCTGAGGCTGTTTCTCCAGCGCTAGGCTTCGCAGGGTGGCTTTGTTCTCCGTTTGAAGGCCGTGAGGGGAATAATGAGCTCAGTATTTATAGCTGTTTTCCTAAAAAAGAGTATCTTGCCCAGTTCTCATGCAAGGACGGGATTAAACTTGTTACCGGAGTGAAACCAGACGGCTCACGCTAGCTTTGCCCAAGCGCCGCCCCTCGGCCAAACTTTCCAAAGAGGGAGGTCCTTCTGAAGAAACGAAAGTGAAATTGAACCGGAGCCATTTCACAGCCCTGCTCCCTGCCTGCCTGGGTTTGTCCCGATTCCAGAGGCGCCTCTTGGGTCTTGGAGGCTGACGACCCGCGTTGGGAAGGGTCCCTCTCGGGGAGGGTCACGGCGGGCGGACACCGGGACATGCCTCGGGCGCGCCATGGACCCGAGGCAGGTAAGCCGCTGGGGTCAGATCCCAGAGCGGGCCACCTGCAACTTGCTCGCCCTGGCTCATCTTATACCTCCCTACGCTCCTGTTTTCATGCATGATATATGCGCATTGTGTGTGTGTGTGTGTGTGTGTGTGTGTGTGTGTGTGTGTGTGTGTGTGTGAGAGAGAGAGAGAGAGAGAGAGTGTGTGTGTGTGTGTGTGTGTGTGTTTTCTTGCCAAGCAAAATTTATGTTCTAGGAATTTAGGAATTTGTATCTTGCTAATTAATTGTGTCGAGCAAGGCGTGGAAGAGGGTTTGTGGGGAAAATGCACTCCCCTCCCCCCTTCTGAGGAACAAGGCCTGAGCCCAGGTCAAGACAGTCCCCCTCTGCTTCTCTGCTAGGACCCCATGGCTGCCCACGCCTCCTTTAGCCCCACTTGGACAACATGCTTTACTTTTAGCGTCTCCGCTCCTTCTTAACCTGTAGGAGAAAGTTTATAGTGGCTTTATTCATTATCTCTAAAAACTGGTATATCAGTATAATGGAAAACTTCTCGGCAAAAAAGGGCAGTAACTATTGCTATATGCAACAACATGGACAAATTTCAGATTCATGATGTTAAGCAAAAGAAGCTGGACTCAAAAGACTGCATACTGTATGAATCCATTTAGATGATATTCTGGAAAAAGCAAAGCTAAAGACAGAAGACAGATCAGTGGTTGACAGGGGCTGTGTGTGGGGAAAGGAATTGATTGCAAAGTGCATGAGAAAACGTTTTTGGGAAATGGAAATGTTCTACATCTTGATCTGAGTGGTAGTTATAAGGCTGTGTGTGCTTTGAATCTATATGGTCAAAACTCATAGAATTATACACTAAACAGTACATTTTACTGTATGTAAATATACCTCGATTTTAAATATTTATAAAGTATATGTACACACGTATATATGTGTGTGTGTGTGTGTGGTATGTATACATACATATGTGTGTGCATGTGTATATATATTTTTCCCTTCTTTAAAAGGATTAGGGACACCTGACTTACAGGAAAAGCATTTCTTTATGCAAACCAATATATTACCCTTTGGAGCCCATGCGGTAAAGGTGGGGGGCTTGTCTCTTAATCCTAAATATATGAGAATAGATTAAAGTGAAATTTTGCAGAGCACTGAATGTTAAGTGGCTTGTTACATAGTTTGTATAGTATATAGGCATGAAGTTGGGTGAGTGGAGATGTTGAGGGATTTAGGAATGATCACCATGGAGGTTGGTTTCTCACTTTCTTTGCTCTCACCTGCCATTCAGTGGCTCTCCTCCAAATGGCTGTTCTCAAGTGGTGGTTTGGCTTGGTTTCGCTTTTAGGAGATTTTAGGGGGTATAAAGAAAAAATAATCTCCCTCTAATTTTTCCCTAAAATAACTATTGTTAACAAATTTGTGTATCCTTTTGAGTCCTGTGAGCCAGGCACTTACTGTCTGTACTCACATATACCTCGGCCCCAGGTGGGGGTAGGGGGGTTGTGTGCAGCAAGAGGAGCAAGAAAAGAGATGGAATTCATGTCTAGTGATGTCTTGTTCGTGCAGACATTGGTTCAGGATCAGCTTTGTTCCAGGTGCTGCCTTAGGTGCTAGGGATGCAAAGATAACTGAAGTGTAGTCCTTGTCCCCCAGGGGCTTACTGTCGAGTTGACTGCAGCCCCCCATCAATACTACATGGGGAATATTGAGAGTGGAAAGCTGAATATAATTTCTAGGGCACCTAATAATTGTTAATCACCTTTCAGACACACTACAATCTATATGTGCCATTTAAAAAAATCAGTAGCTGGGCTTCCCTGGTGGCACAGTGGTTGAGAGTCCGCCTGCCGATGCAGGGGACACGGGTTCGTGCCCCGGTCCGGGAAGATCCCACATGCCGCGGAGCGGCTGGGCCCTTGAGCCATGGCGGCTGAGCCTGCGCGTCCGGAGCCTGTGCTCCACAATGGGAGAGGCCACAACAGTGAGAGGCCCGCGTACCACAAAAAGAAAAAAAAAAAAAAAAAATCAGCTATGATAAAAGGTAAAGTAAGTGGTGTAACAGGTGGTGGATGGGAGGAGTTCAAGGAGCGGAAACTCTCATGGAGGGGGGGAGTCGGAAGTCTCCTGAAGAAGGTGGCATTTAGAGAGATCTGTAGCGAGTTGTAATAGGTGGCAGGAGGGGGAAAAGCAGGCACGTTGCACTGGAATGTAGTGGTGGTGAAGGGAACTGACCATGAGATCCAGGCTGAATGAGGAGGTGTGTGAAGCCAGAATGGAGACAAACCAGGGGTGCCTGACCCGCAGCTACAGGGGTGGAGGTAGAAACAGGAAAGTTGCTGGCTGAGAAGAGCAGGAGTCTGCAAACTGTGGCCTGCGGGCCACGTGCAGCCTTCCCCTTGGTTTTGTAAAGGAAGTTTTACACTTTGCCTGTGGCTGCTTTTGTGCTACAGTTGAATGCCCCTCCGGCCCTTTACAGAAAGTTCACTGACCCTGGAAAAGTTTCAGGGTTTGAGGTTTGATAATGACCTGGCTCAAGTAACAGTGAGATTGAATGAGGAGCCAGTTATGTGGCTGAAAAGGTGGAGGTGGCCATCATTGGAGCCGCAGTAAGGAGATGTGCAGCGAGCATGCTGTGAGCTTGACCAGCAAGAGTGCTAAAATCCCCTCATTGTGACAGGGGGCAGGGGTTGGGGAGTAGAAGGCTGAAGTTATTGAAGAAAGGCTGCCTGCAGGTCCCTGTAGCCTTCAGGAGAATCAGACAAGGGGAATGTGAGCCTGAGGAATCACTGTTCCTAGATATGCAAGCCCCGGGGTCGGACAGCAAGATATTTACTGACACCCCCAGGGTCCCTTTTGTCCTTAGAAAAAAGGCACATGGTTCTCGTCCTTCAGTGTGGTGCCCGGGCTTGGAAGGGACACTGGGCACTTCTACCCAAACCACCAGGCTCCCCTGGCTGTGCGAAGTTGGCAGCGTCTCTTCCTGGACACCTCAGCCCTAGCCTCCCACACCCCCTTAGCTACTTCCCAATAGCCGCTTCCACAGCGTGTCTTCAGAACCCCGTTCTGTAGGCCACAAGCTATGCCATCTTCTCTCAGACCGCCACCCATTTACCAGAACGGCGAGCACTGTGACTCTATACGTTTTGCTTCCTGCTCTTCCATCTCTTCCCTCTGTCGGGTCCACAGGTAGTACTTATGAGGTGGGCGGGCCACCCTAGCTAGGTCACAAGCCCCCGTCTCACTTGCCTTCTCAGCTTATTAGGAATCAGGTGCAGCCCTCACACCCACCCCAGGCAGGGGGGAGGGACAGGCTCGCTGCTGCAGTCCTAATTCACTTTCTTTTCCATCTTGTTCTGCAGGGGTGTTCCCTCTACAGATACCAAACGCATCCCGTTCAAGGCTATGAGCACAGCAAGCTCAGACACCAGCAGCCAGGGCTGGGATCTTATCCTAATGGTTTCCGGCTCCAGCAAATAGAGTTTCTCAAGGGGCAACTCCCAGAAGCACCCCTAATTGGAAAGCAGGCACCATCACTGCCACTGTTCCTCCCTGGACTCGGGCCAAGGTTTCCAGGACCACCTGCCAGAGGCGGGTACCTTGAGATCCCGGGTGTTCCCAGGGGCGTGCCTCTCAGAAGCCAGGTGCTCCCAAGAGGGTTCCAGCATCCTTTCCCACGTGGCCGGGTTCGGCCATGGAGAGGTGTTGATAGGCTCTCCTCACGTTTCCAGGAACTGACTATCAGCCAGGATCAGGAACAAAGGATCTTAGAGCTCTTGGAGGAGCTTGGGGAAGGGAAGGCCACCACAGCGCATGATCTGGCCAGGAAGCTCCAAACCCAAAAGAAGGAAATCAATCGAGTTTTATACTCTCTGGCAAAGAAGGGTAAGCTGCATCGGGAGGCAGGAACGCCCCCTTTGTGGAGACTTTCAGTTCCGGTTCAGGCTTGGAACCAGCCCAGCCAAGTAGCGAGAGCAGACAGTCATAGCCAGGGAGCTCCAAGCTCAGACTTCAGTTTGGAAACTGAAGACAGAAGCCTCACATCTGGCTTGGAAGATCCTCCTGAGCCTCTCGACATGGCTGAGATCAAGGAAAAGATCTGCGATTACCTGTTTAATGTGTCCAACTCCTCTGCCCTGAATTTGGCTAAAAACATTGGCTTCACCAAGGCCCGAGATGTGACTGCCGTGCTGATTGACTTGGAAAGGCAGGGGGACGTCTACAGGCAAGGGACGACCCCTCCCATATGGCATTTGACCGATAAGAAGCGGGAGAGGATACAGATCAAGAGAAACACGAACAGCGTTCCAGAAACCACTCAAGCTGCTATCCAGGAGACCAGAAAAATCGCAGAGCTCCCCACCTACAACTTACCTGCGTCAGATGCCTCAAACAGCATGGTCACCACAGAAAAAGTGGAGAATGGGCAGGAACCCGTCGTAAAGTTAGAAACTAGGCAAGAGGTCACACCAGAACCAATAAAACTGAAACCACCTATTCATGACAATGGCCCCTCCAAAACAGGGTATGTTGACTTTGAAAATGGCCAGTGGGCCACAGATGACATCCCAGATGACTTGAATAGTATCCACGCGGCACCAGGTGAGTTTCGAGCCATCATGGAGATGCCCTCATTCTACAGTCATGGCTTACCACGGTGTTCACCCTACAAGAAACTGACAGAGTGCCAGCTGAAGAACCCCATCAGTGGCCTGTTAGAATATGCTCAGTTCGCTAGTCAGACCTGTGAGTTCAACCTGATAGAGCAGAGTGGACCACCCCATGAACCTCGGTAAGAGACCACCCAGGATTTGTGCCTAAGGTTGGGGTCAGGCACTCTTGCTCCTGATGGAGTCTCGGCTGACTCGTGAGCAGTGCCAGTTGGTGGCCCCTGTCTTTTCCCTCTTTTTTTCTGGCTGTGGGCTGAATCACCCTTGTCTGGCCCTTCCTCCACATCTTGAGCAGGGAATGTAGACCTCGGCCCAGCCAAAATGTTGGCTGAGCAAGGGGGAGGTTGGCAGCCTTGGCTAAAATGAAGCTTCTTTGGAGATGATTAGCTGCCATGTGTCAGTGTTATGCCTGCCTCCTAAGGCCAGAGGTAATGAAGACTTGACGCCCTTCCCGCCCCCTTCCATGTGCCGTCCTCTCTCCCCCCCGAGCTGAGTCCCTCAGGGGGTGCAGGAACAGGTGGGTAGCGGCAGGCTGCACACAGAGAGTAAGGGTGGGTTGTGCTGCTAAGTAGCAGCGGGTCCAAACCGCACCTCCCCACCCCGCTCCTGCTCAGCTCCCGTAGGAAAAGGATGCTGTAGAGTGCACGGCTGCCTGCCTGTTGAAGGTGGTGGTTCTAATTTTACACACCGCCTCTGCACAGATGGGTGGGCTAGCACTTGCTGCTGCTCCTAAGCTGTGAAATCAGAAATTACCTCACTCAGACAGCTGGCCCGGCCCTGCACCATAGGCTCTTCCAAGCCAGCAGACAGATTGAGGAAGACAGGTGGGCCCAGGAGCTGCTGCAGGGCCTAGCGGAGAGCTGAAACCACTGAAGCTGAGTGACCGCACGCCAGTGGGGCAAGCAGAGAACCCCACTAACCTTTACATTAACCGTAGGCTGGTGTCTCAGGGTAAGGATTCCCAGCGGTGACCCTTCCTCCTTATCCTGACCGTCTTCATGACACTGAGATGGCATTGCAGGAGAGCTGTTAGGAAGAGGGGGTGCATCTGTCCAGAAGCTGACAGGGCCAGGACTGGTGTGCTTCTATCTGGGGTAGAGACTGGATGGCCGTCATTCTCTTTCTTCTCCCACCATCCCCCTTCCCAGAGTTGGGGAACAGCAGTGGGTTTTGTGGTTAACCTTTCTTTGGACTCCAGCTATAAGAAACATTGATGCCATGCTCAAATATTTCAGAAGACCCAGGAAATAAGAAATTTGACCTACTTTTCTAAATGAAATCCCAGATTGAGCAAAGAGCTGAACAAATATGAAAGCTTGAACAGAGGCGGTCTAAGCTAAGTCCAGGGGCCTAGAACAAATACTTTTTGGTTCTCTGCATAACAAGGGGAAATTCCTTTCATCTCAGGCATCAGACAAATAGAGCTGTAGGATGACTCAAAAGAAACCATGAGAGTGGTGTATCTCTGAGGGTAGGTTGGGGACGAAAAGAGGCCCCCAAAAGGGGCAGGTATCTGATCCCTGTAGGTGTCTGGGGAGTGTGAGACTGCGCTGTAAGAAGCCTTCGCTTTCCTTAGGAGCTGCCCTTGAGGTGGCCAGGTCTACCACCATGGCTTTAGGGTAAAGCCTCTTTGGTTGCTAACAAGACTGTAATGGTGATTTTAGCTCATCATTTTTTGTACAGACTTGATCTTAATTCATTGCTAAAAGATAGTGGGTTTCCCTTGAGCTAGTTTCCTATCACCCGTGGCTATGTTTGCTCTAATGAGCTTGGAAAGAGAGTCACTGGCTGCTTTGTTTCCAAAAAAATAGGAACAGGCTGAGCCTCCAAAGGGACAGGAGTCCCTTGGCCTATCCTCCATCTCCTTCACAAGTCAACAAGCCCCTTAGTGTAGCAGGAAATTCCAGGGTGAAGATCTCTTTGGAGAGGGCAGAAGGGATGGCCTAGACTAGTGTTCACACATCTAATCACTTTCCATCAAGATTTAAATTCCAAGTTGTCATCAGTGGCCGAGAGTTTCCCCCAGCTGAAGCTGGCAGCAAGAAAGTGGCCAAGCAGGATGCAGCTATGAAAGCCATGACAATTCTGCTTGAGGAAGCTAAAGCCAAAGACAGTGGAAGATCAGAAGAATCATACTACTGTTCCTCGGAGAAAGAATCAGAGAAGGTAGGTGTCCTGCCCTCTGGGAGGACATCAGTTCACTCTCCAAGTCTGTGAAGTTATCAGAACTTCATCTGACCCTCTTGAAACAATCTCAGCCTACCCAACCCACTGTCTCAGAGTCAGCTTCCCACTCTCCCCTCTACCCTGCCTCACCAGCCCACCTTTCCTCTTCTCATACCCAGCTCCCCTTCTAGTGCCCCCTCCCAACCTAACTGGAATTGCAGAATTTCAGGGTTGAAAGAGACGTTAAAAATTATTGAATCCAATCTCCTTCTCTTGGCAGATAAGAAATGAGACGAAGAACATTTAAATAACTACTGTTTCCTGCGAGGCCTAGAAAACCTCCACAACCCTCTTCCTTTAGAAAGCCAGCCCCAAACATGCAGTTGACCAAAAGAAATTCTCCCATCCCCATTCCCTCTGCTGTGATGGAATAGCCAGTGTTTTCTCAGTTTGTTTTTGTTTTTTTGTCTCTCATTTTCTCCAGACTACAGAGTCCCAGACTACCATCCCTTCAGCAACATCCTTCCTTTCTGGGAAGAACCCCGTCACTACATTGCTTGAGTGTGTGCACAAGTTGGGGAGCTCCTGTGAATTCCGCCTCCTATCCAGAGAAGGCCCTGCCCATGACCCCAAGTACATCTCTTGTATCATGTATCTCTGCTGAGGTTTTCTCAAAAAAGAGAGAGATACATTTTCTTCTTTGCCTCCTCAGAGATGGCAGATTATTTCACTGAGCAATCACTCCTGTTTTCAATATGGAAAATGGGGGGCCTTGAGAGCATGGTTGCTGCTTGTGGAGCAGAGAATCTGGGATTAGGAGTTCAAAGGGCAAAGCAGGGACCAAGCACAAGGGAGATACACGGCTTGGAGGTTACTGGTGGTGGGACTAAAAGGTGCAAGACCCGGGCGTACCTGAGAAGCTCTCTGCTATGAGGCTCTGCAGACTTACATGTTCAAGAGAAGGGTTCCTGGAGGAGGTGAAATTAGGTTGATGCTTAAAAATGTTGAATAGGGGTCAGCCAGGCTAAGAGAGACTGGGGGCAGGAGGAGGGTGAAAGGCACCGGCTCTTCAAGGCAGAAGTGACTGCGTGAGCCAAGGCACAGAGGCGATGTGTGCAAGGAAATTACAAGTCGTAAAGGATGACAACCTGACAAAGGCTAGGTAAAGGTCTTCCATCAAAACTAGTTTAATCCTCTCCTTTCATCTCCTGTCAGGTTCCAGTACTGCGTTGCAATGGGAACCCATACTTTCCCCACTGCCAGTGCCCCCAGCAAGAAGGTGGCAAAGCAGATGGCTGCAGAGGAAGCCATGAAGGCCCTGCAAGGGGAGGCGACCAGCTCAACATCTTCTGATGACCAGGTGGGGCCTTTTTCTACTCAAAGGATACAGGTCATTTTTAGCAACTGAGTGTCTTAGGATTGCCCATGAGTCCCTCAGAGTTTCTGTTAAGTGCTTATGATTCCTCTTTGTCTGGATGATTCTCCTTCAGCCCGGAAGTATGAACACGGAATCATTTGATAACTTGGAATCGGTGATGCCCAACAAGGTCAGGAGGATTAGCGAGCTCGTCAGATACCTGAACACCAACCCTGTGGGCGGCCTGTTAGAGTACGCCCGCTCCCATGGCTTTGCTGCTGAGTTCAAGTTGGTCGACCAGTCCGGACCTCCTCACGAGCCCAAGTGAGTGTTCCTGTCCTGGCTACAGCCGTGTGTCACAGAGTGGGGACAGCTTGTAACCCAGGGAAAGAAAGGATGTGCATTAGCTGTGAATGACAGGAGGGGCATGTTGAGGGAGCCCTGTCCCCAGGGGCTCCGAGAAGACACTAGATCAGCCATCTTGAGAAGACAGCCACTCTTCCAGTGAGCGTGAGCCTTTTTAATTTTTTTAAACTAATTTTAATTTTTACATGTACATAGAAAATCATTCAAGCTGATTGGAAAAAATGTCTCAATGAAAAGTCTCATTTCTATCTCAGACTTCTAGTTTCCCTCACCAGATTCATACACTATTACCAGTTTCCTGAGTCCTTCTAGAAATTTCCATGCACATATTAGCACATTTTCCTTTCTCTTTGTTTTTTATTTTATTTATTTATTTATTTTATAAATTTATTTATTTATTTTTGGCTGTGTTGGGTCTTCGTTGCTGCACACGGGCTTTCTCTAGTCTAGTTGTGGTGAGTGGGGGCTACTCTTCGTTGTGGTGCATGGGCTTCTCATTGTCGTGGCTTCTCTTGTTGTGGAGCACGGGCTCTAGGCACACAGGCTTCATTAGTTGTGGCACATGGGCTCAGTAGTTGTGGCTCGTAGGCTCTAGAGCACAGGCTCTGTAGTTGTGGCTCATGGGCTTAGTTGCTCCGCGGCATGTGGGATCTTCCTGGACCAGGGCTTGAACCCGTGTCCCCTGCATTGGCAGGCGGATTCTTAACCACTGCGCCACCAGGGAAGCCCTCTCTTTGTTTTTTAAAGTAAGTATATATCATAATCTTCTGTTCTACCCCTTGACTCCTTTACTTACCAGTGTGTCTTAGAGGTCATTACAAATAAGCATGTATATATCTACCACATAATGCTTCATTGAATAGATACTTACAATTTTTGTGGTGCATGGGCTTCTCATTGTCGTGGCTTCTCTTGTTGTGGAGCACGGGCTCTAGGCACACAGGCTTCATTAGTTGTGGCACATGGGCTCAGTAGTTGTGGCTCGTAGGCTCTAGAGCACAGGCTCTGTAGTTGTGGCTCATGGGCTTAGTTGCTCCGCGGCATGTGGGATCTTCCTGGACCAGGGCTTGAACCCGTGTCCCCTGCATTGGCAGGCGGATTCTTAACCACTGCGCCACCAGGGAAGCCCTCTCTTTGTTTTTTAAAGTAAGTATATATCATAATCTTCTGTTCTACCCCTTGACTCCTTTACTTACCAGTGTGTCTTAGAGGTCATTACAAATAAGCATGTATATATCTACCACATAATGCTTCATTGAATAGATACTTACAATTTTTAAATTGCTTTATCAAGCAAGAGATGGTAAAAGGTCTTCTTAAAATGGACACCCAACTACTTACCACCTAGTTTAAGAAGGAAAATGTTGTTATTTCTGTTTGAAGCCCCACCGTGCGTAATTTATTTAACTAACTTGCAGTGACATTCAGGTTGGTTTTGGTCTTACTCTTAGAATCACTCCTGCAGTGAACATCCTTGTACTGTATGTCTTTGCTTACATGTACAAACTTGTCTGTAGTATAAATTTTCAGGAGTGGAATTTCTGGGCCATGAGTCATGTACATTGGTTTTGAAGGGTTTTTTTTTAATAGGTAATAGATTATGAAAAATAAAAAATATTATTCAAAAATAAAAATATAAAAAGCTCATTCTCACTTTGACCCAGCTCTTACCTACACACACACACACACACACACACACACACACACACACACACACACACACACACACACACACACACCCAACATGTAGTAACTTTACATTATTATACATCCTTCCAGAGTATCTTTATATAAATACAAGCAATTATATTCCCCCCTTGTGTTACACAGAAATACATATATGCATTGATTTCTAGCTTGCTTTTTACACATAAAAGTGTTATCTTAGAAAGTTTTTTATGTAACTTTATATTCTTTCTATATAACTACAAAGTATAGTGTTCCAGTGTACGGCGTTTATCAAAATAAAAAATATTATTCAAAAATAAAAATATAAAAAGCTCATTCTCACCACACACACACACACACACACACACACACACACACACACACACACACACACCCAACATGTAGTAACTTTACATTATTATACATCCTTCCAGAGTATCTTTATATAAATACAAGCAATTATATTCCCCCCTTGTGTTACACAGAAATACATATATGCATTGATTTCTAGCTTGCTTTTTACACATAAAAGTGTTATCTTAGAAAGTTTTTTATGTAACTTTATATTCTTTCTATATAACTACAAAGTATAGTGTTCCAGTGTACGGCGTTTATCATGATTTATTTAACCAGTCCCTACTGATGAATACTTGGATTGTTTCCAAACTTCTGGTATTATAAATAGGCTGCAATGAATAACATGTATATGTGCATTTAAAATTTTGGTAAATTTTGCCAAACTTCCCTCCAGTGAAATTATACCAGTTTCTGCTTCCACCAACGATGTATAAAGAATCTCTTCCTCTACACCGTGAGCATTCTAAAATGCGAAAAATAGTATCTCAATGTAGTGCAAAGACTAGTCTACATTAAGATATTTTTTTATTATTATTATTATTTACCACATTAATAGGTCAAAGGAGAAACACCACATGATCATCTCCAGAGATTGCAAAAAGGTGTGTAGTAAAATTCAGCATCCATTCAGATTAAGAAACCAAGCTGTTAAGAAAATTGAAATTATTGAATACATCCTTCACATGATAAACATACAAGTCTGAAGTCCAAAGTCAGCAGCTTACTTATTATTGAACCTAGAACTGTTCCCATTAAAGTCAGGAGGAAGATGTGGATGCCACTGTCATCGTCATTTAATATCATTCTGGAATTACCAGCTAATGCAGTCAGTTTAGAGAAAGAAGTAAATGTAAAGAGAGAAAAGGGGAGGTAAAGTTATCATTATTTGCAGATGATATGATAGTATACCTGGAATATTCATGAGAAAACTGAAGAAATGTTAGAGACAAAGGAGAATTTAGGAGAGCAGGGGACTACAAAGCGATGTATAAGAGTCAAGAACTTGTCTGTATATAGTAATAAGCAGTTAGAAAACGTAGTAGAGAATACCCTATTTGCAACATCAACTAAAAGGATAAGTGACCCAGGCGCCTTCCTAATAGGGAATATGTAGGCTTCACATTAAGTAAAATGCCAAAAACCTGGGGACCATCTCCCCTATCCCCTTCACCCCCTTCAGCCAAACCATCCTTAAGTTCTACTTATTGAACCTACCATTTCTGTCCCAGATCCCTTCCCTTCCTCCTCTTTCCACCTCGTGTCAGCACTCTCAGGTAAGCCACTGTCTTCTCTCACCTAAACCAGGCAGTAGTCTCCTGGTCTCCCTACTTTATTCATTCAACGGATATTTATAGAGGACATTGTATTTGTTAGAACAGGAGTCAGACATCAATCAATAATCATGTAAAGAAATGTAAGATCTCATACTTGATATGTATTATAAAGAGCTTGAGTTGCATGATGTGGTGAGAATCTACATAGCATGACTTGACTCTGTAAGGAGCAGGGAGAGGGCTTCCCTGAGAAGTGAAGCCTCAGCTGAGATCTTAGGGATGATCAAGAGAGAGGGAGGGTTCTAGGCAAAGGAGATAGTACCCCCAAGTCCACAGAGCTGGTAAAGAGCTGCAGGAAGGCCAGTATGGGTGGAGCAGAGAGCACAGTGGAGGCCTGATGCTAGATGAGACTGGAGGGTCGACCTTGTGGGCCATGTTATGCTCCAGCCACACAAGCAGTGGAGAGCCATTGAAGGGTTTTAAGTAAGGGAGTGTCACTTGCCCCCCACCCCCACTTTTGTCCTCTTCCTGGCATTTTTTTTTTTTTTTTTTTTTTTTTTTGGCTGTGCCATGCAGCATGTGGGATCTTAGTTCCCCAACCAGGGATCAAACCTGTGGCCCCTGCATTGGGAGCTCAGAGTCTTAACCACTGGAGCCCCAGGGAAGTCCCCGGTATTTTTCCTACTATATTTTTGTACTACATTTTCTCTCCTACTCTAAGAAAATCATTTCAGACCTTTGCCTCTTTCTTCAAATTTCCACAAAACCCCTCTTTCTCACTCTGATGACCTTACTTCACACTTAATTGAGAAATTAGCAATAACCAAATGACAAACACCTTACCTTCCCATCACCAAATCCACCTTCCTACTTCGTCTGTACATCACATCTGTACCAGTATGCAGGAAGCACCCTTCTTCCCATCCCTGTGCCCTGGATCCCTTCCCTCTCTCCTCTCCTTCAGTTATCTCCCTCTCTCATCATCGGTTGCTCCCTCTGTTGGATCATTCCCATCAGCCTACAAACATGCCCGTGCCCATCGTCTGAAAACCTTCCATTGACCCCACATCTCCCTCCAGGTACCACCTCATCTCTCTGCTCCCCTCACAGCCAGACCTCTCAAAAGAATTGTTTGTAGTCAATGTCTTCATTGTCTTCACTTCCTTAATACATTCCAATTGGGCTCTTGTCCCCAGCATTCCACTAAAAAGGCCAACCACTTGACATGCGGCTGTGTGACTGAGGAACTGAATTATTAGTTGTATTGAATTTTAATTAAAGTTAATAGCCTCGTGAGGCCAGTGGCTATCATATTGGACCGTGCAGCTCTAATGGGTTCTAGTTACACAATTAACAAACTTTATTTTATATATATACATATATATATTTGTATGTATGTGCATGTATATATGTATATATGGATGTATGTATATATCTTTGTGCATAAGAGTTCATACTCTTTTCAAACACATAGAACACTCATGAAATTCTCCTGGATCCCTCAGGTCAAGATCCTACATGGTTTGGCCCCCATCCCCTCCCTTCAACATCTTTTCATGCCACTGTTGTTTCACTCCGCTGAACGTTAACCCACTGGCCTGCACAAACCAGTCAGCATCATCAAAGAAAGAGGCAAAGGCATTCAGCTACTTAGGATAAGCAAGGAATAGTGAGAGGCTCAGTATGGCTGAACATAAAGATTGATTCCTTTCACTGCCTGAGCTGATTGATAAATCTTGATACTGAAACCTTTGTTGTATGCAGTTGGATTATCCAAAGCTGGGTTTCCCAAAGCAGATTAGGATCTGGTTAAAAGCTAGTATTCTTGAAACCTTGTCTGGTAGCTGCCCAGGCTGTTTTGCTCCATCATGTTCTGATGTGTTTGTGGAGATCCCCAGCCAGGAAGGGAGGGGAACTGCAGGGCCCCTCAGCAGCACTGCCTGCCTCGCTGCTCCACCGGTGCCCAGGGTACACTCCACTCCCCTTAGCCATCGCAAGGCCTCCAGGAATCAAAAAATAACTCCTCATAAAGGTGTGGTTCCCTGAGCTAAGGCTGACCTTGACTCTGACTTCTCCAGGTTAAGTCCTCTTGAGCTAATCAGGAAATGAATGAAGAAATGGAGTGAGGTACTTAAAAAATCAGACAGAGCATTAAAAAAGTGATGCAAGCAGGGAGAAAGTCATTCCCTTCTCATTTTTGCTTTAGTTAAGAAAGTCCACATGTGGTGTTAGTATTTCTTTAATACTTGCTAAACTATGATAAAAGACAGGCCTAGAGCCTTTACAAGCAATAGTGTCCTGTCAGAATTTAAAACATGATTTCTATCGTAGTCAGTTTTACAGCCACCTTCAGTTTATGGCAAGTGATACTCATTTTCCATTTACAGTAGTGATATGAAGTGTCCTTTTAAAACGTGTTTACATTTTAAAAGAGTCAACTTAGGGGCTTCCCTGGTGGCGCAGTGGTTGAGAGTCCGCCTGCCGATGCAGGGGACACGGGTTTGTGCCCCGGTCCGGGAGGATCCCACGTGCCGCGGAGCGGCTGGGCCCGTGAGCCATGGCCGCTGAGCCTGCGCG
>NC_041217.1:72726653-72742748 GCF_002837175.3 Physeter macrocephalus
TGCGCGTCCAGAGCCTGTGCTCCGCAACGGGAGAGGCCACAACAGTGAGAGGCCCGTGTACCGCAAAAGAAAATAAAAAATAAAAAGAGTCAACTTAGAGAAAAATATTAAGTAAGTAATACTCCAGGTGATATCTGGATCTAGCGGAGATCACACTGTGATTCATGAATATCCAAAGTCTGGGAAATGCTGCCTTAGGAACAGAGCTGTCAAGAGTGATGGGGCCACGTGTTGGCAAGACTGGCCGCATCTTGAGCGAAACCAGCCCTTTTCTGGAGCAGCTGTCGGGGTAAGGTGCTTGTCTTTATTCCCTGCTTCTCATCCCCAAGGTTCGTTTACCAAGCAAAAGTTGGGGGTCGCTGGTTCCCAGCCGTCTGCGCACACAGCAAGAAGCAAGGCAAGCAGGAAGCAGCAGATGCGGCCCTCCGCGTCTTGATTGGGGAGGACGAGAAGGCAGAGCGCATGGGTTTCACAGAGGTAACCCCAGTGACAGGGGCCAGTCTCAGAAGAACTATGCTCCTCCTCTCAAGGTCCCCAGAAGCACAGCCAAAGACAGTTAAGACGTCTACTTTTGGTGCTATCTTTTTTGGGGGTCCTGCTAACTCCTGTCTGGGTGGAGTCAGCTCTTAACTTGCTATCATGTGAACTATTCCTAGGCTTTAATATTAGCCTCAGTAGAACCTAGAACTGGGACACTAGACGTGAAAGGGGGAAAGATGACCCACCAGTCCAGTAGAACTCGACTTCCCTGCCCACTCTGAAACATGGTGGACACAGACGAGGCTCGGTGGCCCTGACATGGCCTCCTGTCCCCACAGCTTCCTCTCACAGGCAGCACCTTCCATGACCAGATAGCCATGCTGAGCCACCGGTGCTTCAATGCTCTCACCAACAGTTTCCAGCCCTCCTTGCTTGGCCGCAAGATCCTGGCTGCCATCATTATGAAGAAAGACTCTGAAGACCTGGGTGTCGTGGTCAGCTTGGGGACAGGTAAGTGGGCTCTGCAATGTGTCCCAACTCTCCACCCCCCGCAGTGACTGGAAGCACCTCCTCATTCTCTCCTGGGGTCCTGGGTGGGTGAATTTAAGGCAGAGAGAAGACTCTTCTTAATTTTTCATTTTAGCTACAGTTAATTCAGAGCAGGGAATGAATTCTCATTTCCTAGTGAAAAGAATACAGGAGTCAGGATCTGATAAATTGAGGTTGTTTCTGCCTTCAAGCTTTAAGAACAAACAGCCTCTACCCTATTCATCATCGTTTTCCTTTGGAAATTTCACATCTGCTTTAACTGCCTTCCCAGGGAATCGCTGTGTGAAAGGAGATTCTCTAAGCCTAAAGGGAGAAACCGTCAATGACTGCCACGCAGAGATCATCTCCCGGAGAGGCTTCATCAGGTGAGTGAGATCGCAGGGCGTGGCGGCTCTGACACCCACCTGACGGGCAGGTCCTCCTCGACCCTGCAGTGTCAGCCTTTGCCTCACCTGTCCATTTGAACCTGTCTTACGGAATCAATCCCTTCTGTGACCCGGCTGCATGCCCCTACTCAGCCTGCTGTTTAAGAGCTCTTTTTCTGCTAACTCTGCTTCAAGCCCTTTTTTAAAAGCACACAATGATCTCTTGATCTTCAGTGCTGTAGGGATGAGGAGGCCTTCCATCTCCATTTGAGGACCTACAAACAAACCCATTGCCCTGCCAGCTTTCCCCTCCAGTTCACCTTTTCTTTATGAAGGGAGAGAAGCAACAGCCTTCTATAGTCCTTGAATCAGTTTGTTCTGCCCTAGAATCCCTGCAGCTGCCAGAGCGAGAAGCTCTTGGCAGAAATGGAACTGACCTGAAAGGCTAACTTAGTTTTAAGAAATGCTGAGGTCTCCCATGGGGAATTTCCCACCAACTCTTTTCAACCTGACAAGTCTGCACTGTTAAGGCTTGTCCTTGCTTGGGATCAGATTATAGAGGCAACTGCTGTTCCCAGAATCAGTCTTCTAAACCAGACTTTCTTCTTGTAGGTTTCTCTACAGCGAGTTAATGAAGTACAACCCCCAGACTGCGAAGGATAGTATATTTGAGCCTGCTAAGGGAGGAGAAAAGCTCCAAATAAAAAAGACCGTGTCGTTCCATCTCTATATCAGGTCTGTACAGTCTCTGTTGCCACCAGAGCCAGCCCTTCGAGGCTTCCAGAGCTGGGTGTCTGAATGCTCTCCTGGTCCGTAAATCAGAGCTTCTTCGATGGGCCCCACTTGCCTCTGTGTTTGACGTCCATGCCCCGGTGTGGAGTGACTCACATGTGCTTCTACCCACTCTGGCAGCCCGTAGTAGGCTTCAGAAGAAACCCCTGTTTCTCCCACATTGAGCTGTTCTTGAGCTCCAGGAAACTGGAGAGATATATCTGCACAGGTGGGTTTTAACAGATGCCCCTGTATTGCAGCACGGCCCCATGTGGCGATGGTGCCCTCTTTGACAAGTCCTGCAGCGACCGTGCTGTGGAGAGCACAGACTCCCGCCACTACCCTGTTTTTGAGAATCCCAAACAAGGCAAGCTCCGCACCAAGGTAGAGAACGGTGAGTGACACGTCCTCGCTCTCCCACCAAAAGGCTCTGCAAAGCCCCAGGCCCGTCACAGAGCCAGGGCGCAGCTGCCAGGTTTTTGCCATTAGTTGCTGAGGTACCAGGGTCTTGTTTCCAGGGAGAGGGAAGATGTAGGTCAGAGAAGATCTGTAGGAAGATCAAGATTCCATTTTGAATTAGGTAGCTGGGGAGATCTCCAAATCAAATAGGAGGCAGAAGAGCTTAGGCACTTAGAGCTCAGAGGAGAGAAATGGCTGGAAATAAAAGTTGGGAGTCATCCTCCTATGGTTGATCTTTATAGCCATGGAAATGGATGGGATCACCTCAGGGAAGGTTGGAGAAAATGGAAAGAAAATTATGGAGAACCAAGCCTGAGATGTTGACAGGAGGATGCCAAGTGCCCAGGTCCCCTCCTGACTAGTCGGCTGCTGATTCTCCACCGTGTCTGCCAGCTCCCACTCCTCCACTGTCCTCTAATGTCTCCTCCTGTCTCCTCACATCCACTCCTATTCCCTTCAGGCCATCCTTCTACAGTTATCAGAGTGACCCTCAAACATAGATCATGTCACTTCTCTGCTCAAAACCCTAAAGTGTAAACACAGAGCTACCATACGACCCAGCAACTCACTCCTAGGAACATCCCCAAGAGAAGTGAAAACATGTATCCACACAAAAACTAATACAGGAACACTCGTAGGAACATTGTTCGTAATAGCCCAGAAGTGGAGACAACCCCAGGGTCCATCAACTGATGAATGGATAAACAAAATGAGTTCTTTCCATACAATGGGATATTATTTGTCCATAAGAAGGAATGAAGTACTGACTTCTAACGGATAGGAGGTTTCTTTTGGGGGTGATGACATGTTCTAAAATTGATTGTGGTGATGGTTGCACAACTCCGTGAATATACTAAAAATTATTGAAGTATATGCTTTAAATGGGTGAATTATATCTCAGTAAAGCTCACTAAAAACAAAAAGCCCACCATCCTATAGTGGTTTCCCACCACACTTCACATCAAAGCAAAATGTGCCATTCACCTGTGCTTCAGCCACATTGGCTCTTTGTCAGCTCTCTCAACAACTAAACCCCCTGCTGCCTCAGGGCCTTTGCTTTTGCTCTTCTGTCTGAAACACTCTTTCTCAGCTGTTCTTCTCCTCCTTCGTGTCTCAGCCCGCCTGAGAGTCCTATCCCAGGACGTTCCTGTGGCTGACCTCCATCATAGCTCCCTCAGAACCATCTAGAATTCTTACGTGTGTTGACTTAAGTGTTTAGTGTCTGCTCCGTTCCCTTTCTATCCCCTCACCCCCATAAACGTTCTAGGAAGGCAAGGATCTTATTTGGTTTTGCTCACCATTGTTTCCCAGCACCAGGCCTAGTGCCCAGCACATAGTAGTAGGTGCTATGAAATATATGAAGAACGAAGTAGCCTCTGGCCCAAGTCTAAGAAGCAGAAACGCCACGCCAGGGAGGGGCTCGGTCCAAGGGCCCCTGAGTGAGTAGCCTCTGGCCCAAGTCTAAGAAGCAGAAACGCCACGCCAGGGAGGGGCTCGGTCCAAGGGCCCCTGCGGGTCTGACCCAAGTCTCTCATCCAGGAGAAGGCACAATCCCAGTGGAGTCCAGTGACATTGTGCCCACGTGGGACGGCATTCGGCTGGGGGAGAGACTCCGAACCATGTCCTGTAGTGACAAGATCCTGCGTTGGAACGTGCTCGGCCTGCAGGGGGCGCTGTTGACCCACTTCCTTCAGCCTGTGTATCTCAAATCCGTCACACTGGGTAAGGACCTGTCTTGAGAGCTGAAACTGGACTGTCATTTTGGTGCCCAATTCCTAGCAAACCGCATGCTTCGTTGCCAGGTGCTAACATGATGTCTCCCCTTTTCAAAGTGTGCTCGATGCAGTGGTTAGTGATTGATTCTGAGTGTCTGGTGTGCTGTGATGGGAAGATTGGTTTAGGCAGTGAGCCTAGGTAACGACATGCCAGCCAAGTCTTTTCAAGATGAGTTAAAGAAACACAGCAGCTTAAAAGTGCAGTGTCTGAGTTTCCTTGCTCTCTTCAGCCCTTGGCCTTACCTGGAAGCTTATGTATTGTGCTTAAATGTTTGATGATCCCTGTATATCCTGGGCAGCCACAGTTAGAAGGTGCTTCCTAAGTAGGGAGTTGATTCTCTGTCTTGACAACTCTGTCTGTACCCTCACACTCCCCACATGCCTCTGCCACTTAACAGCATTTGGTGCAAACACAGGTGTGTGCGTTTTCTTTTTTGTACCCAGGTTACCTTTTCAGCCAAGGGCATCTGACCCGTGCCATTTGCTGTCGTGTGACAAGAGATGGGAGTGCGTTTGAGGATGGACTCCGACATCCCTTCATTGTCAACCACCCCAAGGTGCTATAACCCCATCCATTTTTCCCTTGACGTTTTCTCCTTTTCAAGTAATCCTATCAGCAGAGCAAAAGCATACAGTGTGGGCAAGGGGAGCCTTAGTTCGTTTCCCCAGAACTTACCCTTTCCTCCTCTTGAATGCCAAGGGCTTTCCTTCTTTTAGTCTGGAATTCATTTGAATTGAGGTCGAGTTAGTACGTCTGAGTCTTAGCCAAACAGAATCCTAGATAAGGGGGAAAGATCATGACCCCACAACTCCCTCTTTCCTGTGAGTCTTGAGTCCCTGCTTCAGAAGCTTTTTCCTGAAAGGTTTCCATCTTTCTCCCATCGCTCCTGGAATTCCTAGGTTGGCCGAGTCAGTGTATACGATTCCAAGAGGCAATCCGGGAAGACCAAGGAGACAAGCGTCAACTGGTGTTTGGCTGACGGCTATGACCTAGAGATCCTAGATGGGACCAGAGGCACCGTGGATGGGTAAGGAGCTGGGAGAGCACAGCAAAAGCAGAGCCAGGCATCCTGGCCTGAGCCCCAAGGGGGTGTCATGTTGCCAAACACCGGAGCTTAAAAGCTGCCACACGCACCCATGCCCCCCACCCCCCCACCCCGCAACCAGTGTCTCCACCTATTCCGTCCCAGGTGAACAGTGAGTGCTTTTGTTTCTCCAGGCCACGGAATGAATTATCCCGGGTCTCCAAAAAGAACATTTTCCTTCTATTCAAGAAGCTCTGCTCCTTCCGGTACCGCAGGGATCTACTTAGACTCTCCTATGGTGAGGCCAAGAAAGCTGCCCGTGACTACGAGATAGCCAAGAACTACTTCAAAAAAAGTCTGAAGGACATGGGCTACGGAAACTGGATAAGCAAACCCCAGGAGGAGAAGAATTTTTACCTCTGCCCAGTGTAGTGTGATACGGTGACTGATGGGTCAGGGTGTTTCACACTGGGGTGAGAGAGAGAGGTCATAGCATTCCTCATCACATTGGTCAAGGGTTTTTGGTTTTTGGTTTCCTTTTTTTTTGTTTTGTTTTGTTTTTAAATGGAACCACAATTGGTAACACTGAGAACTTTGGGTTCCTGTTTTTCGTGCTTTCTTTGGGATTACTAGGCCAGGTCTAGCCATCCCCCTTCTCTTTTCCCAGGCAGAGGGGTAGAGACCTAAGGGCAGAGAGAAGGGGGGTGTTCCTTCTTGGCACCCACTTCCTCTTCCTTCTTCGTTTTTTCCTGTTTCCGTTCCCTTTGTGTTTGCTACACTGACCTCTTGTGGTCTCGATTAGGTTCCAGTCAACAGTGTGAATCATGCCAGGGACTGATGATTTTTCACTTGTGGATTCTGAGGCCCCTCTGCTTCCCCTCCTCCCCTTCTGAGATTCTTCTTCATGATCATTATGTTTTACCTTTTCCTCCAAGAGGGTAAAGAGGTGAACTTAAAGAATTTGGTGAAACATTTATAAGGGCAGGAGTTTAAAACGGCAGTCAGCTTGTTACCAGTGCCAAGCGTGATCAGAATCTGCAGATAATGCTCAGTGATCTTCGGATTGTGCACTTTAGCCGGCTTGGGAGGGGCCAAGAGGCAGGGAAGGCTGCTGCTTGGGAAGTGCATCCCTTCTCCAGGTGGCAGGGAAGGCTGGGACCAGCCAGACGGGGCTAAAGGAATTGCCCAAGCAATAGGGGAAGTCTGCCCTGCAGGGGTGACACAGACCACTTCCTGGGGAAGCAGACATATCTTGGAATGTTGCCAAGCTCCCAGCTGTCCCTCCTAAAGCATTGCTAGGAATTTGTCCTACCAATGGGGGAAGTAGCGCCATAGACCCCAACCAACTGGTAGGAAAAAACCCAGGATAAATCCTAGAGGGAAAATCATCTCTGCTCAGATAATCAGGACCTAGCAGGAATAAGGGCAAAAAATCATGTTGGGTCAGATCACTGTTCCACGCAGCATGTTTCTTATGACAGTGACAGCAAGGGAAGGTGACTAAGTCATGGGTAAATTGGGAGTTTTAAAAAGAATGCCGTAAATGTTGATTCCTAACAGCTACAGATAACCTGTAATTGCACAGATTTAAAAGTCAGATGTCATTTTCCATTGATTAACCAAGTGCTTTTGTTTTGCCTGATAGCTTCAGAAGGTTGTGGGCGGGTCACGGACCTGAGGTCTCCCTGCCTGCTAGGGAATCTTTATAGGGTTGACATTCAACAGTAGTTCTAGGTGAAAGGGCAGGTTGTCCTAAAACTGTGAGATGGGACCCTTGGTCTACACCTCAAGGTACTGTGGACTCTTGTCAGAGCCTTCGACTCTCTGTGGAGTCTGGCTCTGGGCCTAAGCCAGCCAGACATGCTCAAGAAAAGTACAGAGGCCCTGCCACCTCCAGGCCTGAGCCTGCCTCTTTCCTCTGGATGATTCCTCTATCATCATCTGTGAACATGCCGAGCCAGTGCCCTCACGATTTTCCATCCTCCCCCACACCCCGCAAGCTACTGACTAGTTAACCCCCTGTCTGTCCCACCTCTTCAGCAGTGGATACATCCGCATCCACACATTTATTCTTGTGGTTACTGTTCTCTCTGTACTTTTGACCAAAGTGAGAAAACGTAAGTCTTTAAATACACTAAGGATATCTTTGCGGAACACCAAAGTGTCCCAGGGAACTAGGAGGGAAACAGTGCCTGTCTTCTGGGGTGGAAGGGACCTGCCCCCCAGTCCTGTGAATCTCCTGATGGCACACAAAATCAGTCCTGCCCTAGGAGGCAGCTCATCTCCCTAGTTCTTCAGGCTAGAGGCTATCACCTACTGATTCCTCGGCATGTTCGGCCCCTGTGGACCGTCTTGGGCATTGGAATCTCCTGCAGAGCTCAGACTTGGCTGCCTCTTCTTTAACCGGGAGCACGGACGCTCTCAAAAGGTCAGAGCCTCTGCTTGCCCCAAGATCTTGTCTGGTGAACTTACAGTATTCAGTTTCTGCTGTAGGGAGAGAGCAAGGCTTCCCTGTACCCATGCATCTGCTGGAAACAAGCCTATGTCAGGCCCTGCGCGGCCGTGCCCACCCCTGCCCCTCTGAGTCACATGGGACAGAGGCAGAACTCCCACCTAGAGTGTTCTCTTCACTTTTTCGTCCAATCTTTGTTTTTAGTAAGCAAGATCTCCTCCCCAGCTTTTTCTCTTTTTTTTTAAATGATCTTTGTAGTTGATTTGTCTGAACTGTGGCTCTTGTGCATTCTTTGAATAATCACTTGTAAAAACTGTCGCTGCTTCAAGCCATTTCCTTTACTCACGTTGAAGGGATTTTGCTGGTTTTTGGGGTCTTGGTAGTGACTCCAAGAGCAGAGTGGGGAAGAGCCCAAGCGTAGACTTGGGTGCCGCGATGGGTGCAGTCAGTTTTATGATTCCACTTTTATGTGTCCCTTGGTAAAAGTGACTAACAATATACATTCCTCGTAAATAAAAGAAAAAGAAGAATCTGAATTGTTAGAAAACCTCAAGTCTTGGTTTCTTGGGGGGTGAGAAAGTGGGGACAGAGGGAGCCGTGGTCCTGGGATTTCTGGCAACAGCACCAGCTGCATCTGACAACAGAACCCGAGGAGAGGGTCTCCCCCAGCCAGCAGAGAGGAGCCATTTCAAAGGGCCTGCCTGGGAGGTGAGCTTGTGTTTGGTGTGTTGGAGTACATCAGACAACCTTTAATTACTTCCCCAGGTCCACAGCACCCCCCGCTTCCCCATCAGATCCCACCATCAAATATCTTGTCCCCAGAGACTTGCTGTGCAAGATTTCAAGGCCCAGAGTAGGAAAGCGTCCCTTGAGACCACATCACAAATCACATATGCAACTCCAGCTCTCCTTGAGGGGTTTCTACAGCCTTCCACTCCCAGCTGTTTTGCCTGCAGGGAGGTGCAAGTTGCAGCCTGGACCAGAACTGGCTTGGCTGCAGTCTTAGGAGACGCAGTCTTAGGAGACAGGCCATTTGCTTTTTACTTCAGAGATGGCATCCAGAATATTTCTCCATCTTGATTTCAAAGAAAATGCACCACTTTCCAGATTGCAAATTTAGTCCAGGATTTCTACAAGACTCTTCCTTGACCTTGTAAAAATACCATACCAGAGGACACAAAATATTTGACAGTGAGGCTTCCTAAGTCACAGTGAAACCTCCCTCTTCATCCACAATACAGATGGAAATACTGAGGCCAGGAGGGCCAGCGACATGTTTGGGAGGCACATTAAATAAGGGCCAGAACTCTGCATGGGTGTCGGTCACAGTCTGTTGAAATACAGTACCTGGTGAGCTGGACAGTTTTGACACAGTGAAGGACAATGTCTCCGCCTACCGTGAGGTACCTGGAGCCTGGAGCATCTCTGTCCTCTCTGTTCTCAGGCATCTGGTCCCACCTGGAGGGAAATGTAGTATCCAGGCTTTGTAGAAAATGGACCGTTTCTTCCATACCTACAGTGAGTGCATGACGTAAGACACTCCCCCCGCCACGCAGCTCTGGGTGGGCTGGGAAGCAAGGCTACCCCACGGGAGCACAAGAGGGGTTTTCTTCAGCTCAGCATTTCAGTTGCTGTTCACCCTACATCTCATCTCAGGGGCCCACCATTTAATATTGCTTCCAGGATGTGGGCCCGGGTCAAACCTATGTTCCAGGAGCAGGAGTGCCTTCCACAGAGACAGCCCTGACTTCCCAGAGTGTAGGGGCTGTGAGAGTAGTCCCTGGCCATCCCTCCAGGAGACCGGGCCTCACGTCTGCCCTGTCCTCCAGTGCCCCTTCTTTACAGAGGGCCTCCCCAGGAGCTATTTCTGGGCTCTGTCTACTCTAGGCGCAGCCATTTGGCCCTATCTTTTCCATCAGATGAATGGACTTGTCAGGCCACAAATCACAATCATTGATGTTACCACTGATCTTTTCTTTAGATTCGTGCAATGTGTTTAACCTCTCATGAGTCCAGTTTCCCCAGTATTCTCCCTTCTTCCCTTATTCACCAACCCTGGCCCGAGAGGATTTCCCCACCCCCCAGCCCCCATCCCCACCTCCGCCCCCCAGATGTAACAGAGAGATAAAGACACCTTTGGAAACAACTTTCTTTATGAGAATCTTGAGTTCCTAATGAGTCTGGCCTGGAGTGGGCTAGGTCAGTGCAAATATTCCAGGAGCACAGACGGGGGCAGCCGAGGCCAGCGTGGGAGAGACGGGGGCACTGCGGGTGAGTGAGTGAGGTGTTCTAATGATTCCTAGACCGACAGTCCCTTAGGAACCATGTGACTATCACACTGACCTCTGAGACCTGTTAGGATGAATACTGAAGAGTGGCTGCTTATTCTCTGTCTAGTCTGGGTGGGCGACTGGCCAGCACCAGTTGGCTTGTGAGGGATGCTGTGGCGCCAGCCCAACTCTGCCTGCAAGCAGAGGGTGACGGCTGGAACTGAGTGGGGAGAGAATTCAGAGAAGACACTGAATGCCCCTCACTTCCCCCCCAAGGAGCTCTCCTCCTCCCTGCCTCAAAGGCCACAGAGAGCGTGGACTCTGGGATCAGTGTTGGGTTTCAGGTCCAGCATTACTCACCAGCTATCTCTTGGTCTCTCTGTGCCTTGTTTTTCTTCTGTCAACAGGGGCCCCTTCCCTGCAGGACAGTGAGGGGTAAAGACAGTGTATCTAAAGCAACTGGCCCAGAGCAGGCCACTGTGCACAGCAGCTAATACTGGGATTGGGAGGAGAGGCAGAACAGGAGTCAAAGCCCCACATCCTCCCTGTTTCCTTAGAGGAAATGACCTTGCCCCTTCTGCACAGATAGCCTTCCTCCACAGAAATGCCAGCTGGGTGCTGCCCGTGTCTTATTTGCTTTTAAATCTGCAATAACTTGGTACCAGCTGTTCCAGTATTAGACACCTCACTGCCAGGAGACTACCTTCCTCCTGCCGCAGTTCCAGCCGTCAAAAGCAGTCTTTCATACCCTCTTTTTCAAACAAAAAGTGGTTCTCAGTTGGCCTGTGGCCTTCTCATCTCTGATGGAGATGACCCCAACTGTTTCCTCACTGCCCTCTCCCAAGCCCACCTTGCTTGAGTGCCAGTCCAGTATCTCTCCCTCCCTCTTCAGACCTGGGGCCTTCGGTCCTGGCCTGGAGCTCAGTTGGGTACCCCATTCTCTCCAGAGATGCTCTGCCACACCCCATGGAAGTGGTCAAGAGGCTTCCCTGACAACACCAAGAGAAGAGGACGGAGGACCCAAGAGTAGAAGAGACTGGTTCTCCAAAGCTTCCCAACGCCCTTGAGGGTTCAAAGTCTGTACTGACATGTGGTAACACCTTTCCTGAGCCCTCTTTCCTCCACCCGTCCTCCCCTCCTTCCCACTGGCGTGGTCCCCTAGGGGCTGCACCCAGAGATGGAGGGAATGGTACTGCCCCCAGGGACCCTGACCGGTTAGCCCCTTCCATTGATCCCTCCCATCCTTGCTGAAGCCCTCAGCCAGCTGTCATCCCCATGTCACAGATCCGAGGATGAGCAAGTTCAGAGTTAAGTGCTTATACAAGGTCAGCCAGCAAACAACTTCTGGGCCTCCACTTCCTTGTGTGTCGGGGAGCCATGGCAAGGAGTTGGACAAGCTGCTCTCCAGCAGCCCCTCTGGCACTGTCTGGTGACTTACTTGGACAACAGCCAATTGCAGGAAGTACTGAAAGCAAGTCCAGCCACAGCAACAGCTGATGGGGCCTCCCTAGCAGCCTAGACCCTGGCAAGGAACCCGGGAAAGCTGGGCAGGAGGGCCTCAGGCCAGCACCTACCCTTCAGAGGGAGGGTTCCTTTTCATTAGCTGTTTCAGGTTCCGGGATGTTTCCTCAGGGCTATGAGTCCGAGGTGGGTCCAGCCATAATACAGGCAACTCTCCATTTGCTGTTCTAGAAGAAGGGAGTCTCCACGGTGCCGAGACACTCACCCCCCAGAAGAGACGTCTGCCAGCCCATTCCGGCAGGTGGGGAAATGCGCTGAGGCATATCTCTCACAGCTGCTGGCTTCATGTCCCAGTGGCGTTCCTCCACAGCCAGTACGGGACTAGATCACCTGGGGGCCTGGGCACACATCTGTGTCAGGAGGAGCCGATCCAGAAGGGAGGCCGGAGCCTGAGCTTAGCCCGGGAATGGAACGAACCTTTGCTGAAGAGGCTCCAGAGGACAGCCCACCTGTTAGGCTCACCCCAGCATTCCCTGTTGCTCCTCTCCGGCTCCAGCTCCCCCAGACCCCATCCCTGTTTCCGGGGGCTATCTGCTCCAGGGTATGGGTGGGTCTGGAAGGAAGAGTGACATGACAAGGCAGGTGAGCCCATACCCGTCGACTAACCACCTCTCAGACTTGACATTCACGAAGCATCTACTCTGCGCCAGGTACAGCCCTGGGCTTTTTCCCAAACATCACTCCTGCCTCACAACAACCCCACGAAGAGGGCCTTACTGTCCCCGATTTATAGATGAGGAAGCTGAGGCCCAGCCAGACTTGCCCAGGATGGCTGAGAGTAAGTGGCAGAGCAGCGACCAGAATTGGGACACTGCTCCCTCCAGCGCTCTGTGCCTGTGCTGTTCCCCCATCTCCGAGGTGCCTGCAGAAGCAGGCGTCCAGTCAGGCTCCAGAGAATAGCACGGTGTGTCGGGCAGACCCCTCAGGTGCGCTTGGCAGACGGACCCCTCTGTGACCCTGCAGGCCCAGCACTGAGCCCAGGCTGGGACCACAGATCAGAGCCAGTCACGTGGCGGGGGCCAGGGCAGGTGATCCCTGAAGAGGTCTGTTTCCTGGGCTAACAGGCAAGGTGGCCTCCAGCTGGCCCCTGGGAGCAGCGTCGGGATACACCCTCCAGGGACCCACAGGACAGGAAGCCGAAGGCTGGGCTCTGTGTATAGTCCGCTGTGCAGACCGGCAGTAGCAGACCTGTCCTTCCGAAGTTCTGCTTCAACCCTGCTCAGGTTTGCTTGGGCGGGGGAAGAGGAGGAGCCGGAGCAGGAAGAATGGAGCCAGGAACAGAAGTAGAGGGGCAGGAGCCATGCTGATGTGACAGAGTTCTGGCCACTCACACCCTGCTGGGCTGGCCTCCACAGGCAGCCCTCTCCTGCCCGGCCTGCTCTGCTGTGGGCAAGAGGGCTGGGTCTGCTTAAAGCTAATGTCCTTAGTCTACTCATTCCAATGACCAGTCGGTTCAAATTGCGGCCGAGGAACAGCCTGTGAACTTGAACTCACACAGTTCAAGAATTTGCCCCTTCAGCTCCAAGCAGGTCACCCAAAGATTCAGAACCCCGAGGCTCCCCTAATACCCAGCCTTGCCCCCCCACACCCTGGCCTGAGCAAGAAAGGAAGTCTGGGGAGAATCTTCACTGGGAGAAGGGGTTCTGGGGCTGAACTCTGGGGCCCTTAGAAGCAAGGTGCTGTGGGACTGGGCTGGAAGCCTCGCTCAGGACTCCGACCTCAGCTCCAGGCTAACCTCTGCGCAGGAACCCCTGGCTGCCGTGAGGCCCACCCAGCTAGCTGCTGTCCAGTTAAGCAGGGACAGACATCAGGTCACACCCAGGCCTCTCTCCCCTTGCTCCTCCCTTCTGAGCTGCCATTGTGTCAGGCCAGCCCAGCACTGAGTCGGAGCCCCTGTCTCGCCCCCATGCTCCTCCCTTTTCCCATGACTTGGAGGCAGCCGTTGATTCTGTCCCCTTCTTGGCCCCTTCCCCATCACACTTTCCTCAGGGTGGAAGGCTCCAACCACTCCATTCTCCACTTCTCAGCCTTCATGCTCAACCAGCAACACCATTGCCTGGGTTGGTACAAGAGGAGGAGGAGAGCAGCCAGAACACGATGCAGCTGGTCCAGCCTCCAGGTTGGCGCTGGCGGGGGGGCGGGCTCCAGGTGAAGTGAAAAGATGGGTCTGTGGGGGCAGTGCCCCTCTTTCTGGTAGCTCACTCATCCCTCCTCGACCCAAAACTACTGTACAACAGAGGGGTGAAGGAGCATGGAGCTGGGAAGGGCCTCACTTGGAGCTGGGAGCCGAGTGGTCTGCGTGGAGGAAGGTGGCAGTGGTGTAGTTCTGGAAGAGAGGCTGCAGGAACATGCCGATGGTGCCAAAGACACAGACGAAGACAAAGATCCAAAGGAACAGACGGTCGATCACCATGGCGACATACTTCCAGTCCTCACTCACCTGGACAGAGGAGAGGAAGGAGACCCAGGTATCAATCACATGATACAGGAGGGGAGTGGATCAGGTAGAAGCAGCTTCCACCACACATCACTCCTCTCACTCCATGACCCCAGAGTGACCTTTCCAAAGCATGGCCCCAGTCTTGCCTACTTAAAAGCCTCCAGTGGCCCCACTGCCTTCAGCAGCCACCCAAACTCCCAAGTCTAAAATCAAGACCCACCCATGACAAATATGAGCCAACCACCTATCTTCTACCCTCTGACCCAGCCTTACCAAACTCCAGTCTGTCCTCTCAGGTCTCTGTGCCTTTGGGTTTCCTTTTGGTCTAGAATTCCAGTCCTCCCTAGCTCTACCTGTGAACTCCTACACATCCTTCAAAGCCTAAATCAAATGTCACCTCTTCTATGAAGGCTTCCCTGATCCCCCTGATGAGAATGAACCACTGTTTCCTCTGGGTTCCCTCAGCACTGTGTACACGTCTCTATCACGGTATTTTTACTGCACTGTATTGTCATTTCAATTTGTATGCCTGTCCCCTCCTTCCTCCCTGCCCGCCTCCCGCCACTTAAGCTATGAGCTCCTAAACTACAGGGACCCGATCTGATTCATCTTTGTAATCCCAGCATCTCAAACACAGGGTTCTGGTAAATGGGTGTTGAAATAGTGAATGAATGGCTGCCTCTGCAGGCCTCACTCCTTATATGACTGCCTGGGGAGCCCCATCCAACAGCCCCAGAGGGTGAGGACTAGATCTCAGGTGTAAACAAACCCATCCAGAAGAAAATAACCTCTGTGGGTTTGGGAGCCAGTCACAGGGCCTGCAGGAGGCCTGGCCTCCACTCAGAGCTGCTCCACTCCAGCCTGAATCTGGACATTTGTACACGTGTTCATCTGTAGCCCAGCCAGCCGGGGGGATGGGAAGAGGCACTGTGCACCTTCCTTTAGTCAGCAGCTGAATAATGACTCATTCATGTCACACTTGTGCCTCCTATGTACCTGGCACCACGCTAGGCACTGGGGATGTGACTGAGAGCAAGACAAACACATCCTGCAGTTTAGTCTACTGAGGGAGATGGACGCAAAATTAGTAAAAATAAAATAATTACACATTGGTGGGTGCTTATATGGAAACAAAGGACAAAGAAATGGAGGGGGAGATATAATTCAGGGTGTGATCTGGGGAGGCCTCTTTGAGGAGGTGACACCTTAAGCTAAGATCTGATAAGTGAGAAGGAGCCAGCTGAAACAATCAGAAACAATCAGACAAACCCAAACCGAGGGATCTTCGATTGGCCTGTACCCTTCCAAAATGTTTATGCCATGAAAGACAAAGCTGAGGAACCGTTCTAGATTGAAGGAAACTGAAGAGAGAACAACTAAGTGGAATTCAAGATCCTGGATTGAGGTGGGGGAGATGCTACAAAGGACATTACTGAGACAACTAAAAAAATGTTAGTATGGACTTTATATCAGATAAAGGTATTGTATTGATGCTAAATTTCCTGAATTTCATCACTGAGCCTGGGTTATGCAAGACAATATCTCCGTTCTTAGGAGAGAAAAGCTGAGGTATTTGGGATAAGGGATCACTATGTCCACACCTTACTCTCAAACAGTAGTGCAAAAATTAATAATAGTAATAATAATTTTTAAAAGGAAAAAAAGAAGGGCATTCCAAACAGAGGGACCAATATGTGCAAAGGTCCTGAGTCAGGAAAGAGCTTAGCTGGCTTAGAACAGTTGAGCAGATAAGCCAGTGACCTGAGCAGGGGAGAGATGGTACAAAGTGAGCGGGAGACATTGTGTGTTTGGATGGAGAAGCACAAGAACTGAATCAGGGAGACCATTAGGAGTCTCTGTCCTGGTCCAGGCAAGAGCTGATAGAGGCCTACAGCCAGGGAGGCAGCATGGAGATGGTGAATAAAGAAGGAAGCTGAAAATCTCTTTGGAGGTTGGGTCCACAGGACAGGACTTCTGATGATTTGGAT
>NC_041217.1:72743248-72744376 GCF_002837175.3 Physeter macrocephalus
TCCCCAACTCCACAGGGACAGAAACTGCTGTGCTCAGGACCCTTCCAGACCTTGCCCTATGTATCTCTCTGTATCTGGCTGTTTATATCCTTTAATAAACTGGTAAACATTAAAAAAAATTGGAACTTTCCTGGTGGTCCAGTGGTAAACAATCCACTGTCCAATGCAGGGGACACAGCTTAGATCCCTGATCAAGCCCACATACCACGGGGCAACTAAGCTCACATGCCTCAACTAGAGAGAAGCCTCTGCACCACAACTAGAGAGGAGCGCACCCAACAAAGATCCTGCAGGCTGCAAGAAGATCCAATGCAGCCAAAAATTTAAAATATTAAAAAATTTTTAAAAACTGATGAATCTCTAGCCAGAAGAATCAGGAAAAAAGAGGAAAGACAAAAATTCATCAACATGAGAGGGCAGACAGCAGAAGCAAGAAGAACTACAATCCTGCAGCCTGTGGAAGGAAAACCACATTCACAGAAAGATAGACAAGATGAAAAGGCAGAGGGCTATGTACCAGATGAAGGAACAAGATAAAACCCCAGAAAAACAACTAAATGAAATGGAGATAGGCAATCTTCCAGAAAAAGAATTCAGAATAATGGTGAAGATGATCCAGGACCTCGGAAAAAGAATGGAGGCAAAGATCGAGACGATGCAAGAAAAGTTTAACAAAGATCTAGAAGAATTAAAGAACAAGCAAACAGAGATGAACAATACAATAACTGAAATGAAAAATACACTAGAAGGAATCAATAGCAGAATAACTGAGGCAGAAGAATGGATAAGTGACCTGGAAGACAGAATGGTAGAATTCACTGCTGCAGAAAAGAAAATAAAGAAAATAGAATGAAAAGAAATGAAGACAGCCTAAGCGACCTCTGGGACAACATTAAACGCAAAAACATTTGCATTATAGGGGTCCCAGGAGGAGGAGAGAGAGAGAAAGGACCCAAGAAAATATTTGAAGAGATTATAGTTGAAAACTTCCTTAACATGGGAAAGGAAATAGCCACCCAAGTCCAGGAAGCACAGAGAGTCCCAGGCAGGATAAATCCAAGGAGAAACACACCAAGACACAGTAATCAAACTGGCAAAAATTAAAGACAAAGAAAAATTATTGAAAGC
>NC_041217.1:72745288-72745979 GCF_002837175.3 Physeter macrocephalus
AGAACATTCTCCAGGATAGATCACATCTTGGGTCACAAATCAAGCCTCAGTAAATTTAAGAATACTGAAATCATATCAAGCACCTTTTCTGACCACAACGCTATGAGATTAGAAATTAATTACAGGGAAAAAGACATAAAAAACACGAATACATGGAGGCTAAAAAATACGTTACTAAATAACCAGGAAATCACTGAAGAAATCAAAGAGGAAATCAAAAAATACCTAGAGACGAAATCATAAAGATCAGATCAGAAATAAATGAAAAAGAAATGAAGGAAACAATAGCAAAGATCAATAAAACTAAAAGCTGGTTCTTTGAGAAGATAAACAAAATTGATAAACCATTAGCCAGACTCATCAAGAAAAAGAGGGAGAGGACTCAAATCAATAAAATTAGAAATGAAAAGGAGAAGTTACAACAGACATGGCAGAAATACAAAATCCTAAGAGACTACTACAAGCAACGCTATGCCAATAAAATGGACAACCCGGAAGAAATGGACAAATTCTTAGAAAGGTATAACCTTCCAAGTCTGAACCAGGAAGAAACAGAAAATATGAACAGACCAATCACAAGTAATGAAATTGAAACTGTGATTAAAAATCTTCCAACAAACAAAAGTCCAGGACCAGATGGCTTCACAAGTGAATTCTATCAAACATTTAGAGAAGAGCTAACACCCACCCT
>NC_041217.1:72748156-72751236 GCF_002837175.3 Physeter macrocephalus
TATGTGGAACCTAGAAAATGGTACAGATGAACCGGTTTGCAGAGCAGAAATTGAGACACAGAAGTAAAGAAAAAGAGTATGGACTCCAAGGGAGGAAAGCGGTGGGGGGTGGGGGTGGGGGGGATGAATTGGGCGATTGGGATTGACATGTATACACTGATGTGTATAAAATGGATGACTAATAAGAAAAAAAAAATATATATATATATATATATATAATTAGTGGATAATAATTTAAGTACTCAGGCTAAGTGGGACATTCTATTAGGGGCTTTTCCATTCCGTGCTTGAACAGAGAAGTATCCCTATTTGTTCCTTCATGTGTATGAAGAACAAGTAGTCAAAACTGTCTCCCACTATAAGGGGAAAAATTACAGCAGATGGCTATTACACTACTTCTGAACACTGGTACTTCCTTTTATGGGGGTTAATGTTTGAATGTGGCATGAGAATTATTACAAGACTTATATTAATACTGAAATATTGAGCTAACTTTCTGTATAAAATTTTATTTTCTACTGAATTTCTTATTCTATCTGATCATTAAAACAATATGTATTTATGGGAATGCCAAAGCAAGGAGCATATAAATTTATTTGTCTTTGTGTAATTGAGTGTGAGGGAATTCAGTTTTTCTCACAGTATGTACTTTTAACTTTTTTTAAAAAATGAACTTTTTGAATCTTTCTTTTTATTGGAAGAGATGTTATTCCAAAGAAACATTAATTTAAAAAATTCATCAACATCAGGAATGTAACTAACTTCCATATTCTTAGATATTAAGAAGCTATCTAAGGAAATATTGTAAGAAACTCTATGCCAATAAATTAGACAACTTAGATGAAATGGACAAATTCCTTGAAAGACAGAAACTACCAAAGTTCACACAAAAATAAACATATAATGTGAATAATCAATTCTATATCTATTAAGAAAATAGAATTTATAGTTTAAAACCTTCCCACAAAGAAACCCCAGCCCCACATGGCTTGACTGATGAATTCTACCAAGTATTTAAGGAAGAAATAATACCAGTTTTATACAAACTCTTCCAGATAATTGAAGAGGAGGAAATATTCCCAACTCATTCTATGAGGCTAGAATTACCATGATACCAAACAAGACAAAGACGTTATAAGAAAAGAAAACACAGGCCAAAATTCCTCATAAACATAGGTACAAAAATTCTAAACCAAAATTTAGCAAATTGAATCCAACAATATATAAAAAGGATAAAACACCATGATCAAGTGAGATTGAGCCAAGGAAAGCAAAGTTTAACATTTGAAAATCAATCAATATAATTCACCATATTAACAAACTAAAAAAGAGAAAAAAGATGATATTTATAGATGATTTATAGATTGATATTAAAGATATTTGATAAAATCCAACACACATTCCTGATTAAAAACCTTCAGCAAACTATGAATAGAACAAACCTCCTCAACCTGATAAAGGGCATCTACAAAAAAAACTACAGTTAACAGCATACATAATGGTTAAAGTCTAAGGGCTTTTCCCTAAGACTGAGTCATATCCAAACTCATCACCTATTCAACACTGTACTGAAGGTTCTAGCCAGTGCAACAAGATAAGAAATAAAAGGCATCTAGATTAGAAAGAAAGAACTAAAACTGTCTTTATTCAGAGATGACACAATCAATCATCTATGGAGAAAATTTGATGAAACTCTCTAAAAAAGCTACTAGAACTGATAAGTGAGTTCAACAAGGTTGCAGGATACCAGATCAATGTACAAAACTCAATTGTATTTCTACTTATTAGCAATAAACCATCAAAGATGGAAATAAACAGTGACAATTACAATAGTATTAAAACTATGAAATAGGGATAGATCTGATTAAAGACATGCAACATCTGCACACTGAAAATTACAAAACATTGCTGAGAAAAATTAAAGATCTAAATAAATAAAGAGATATATACCACGGTCATGGGTCAGAGACTCAAGATTGTTCAGATGCCAATTCTCCCCAAATTATCTATAGATTCAATGTAATCTCAATCAAAATCCCAGCAGGCTTTTTTATAGATATTTATGAGCTTATTCCAAAGTTTATGTGGAAATGCAAAGGACCTAGAGGAGCCAGAACAACCTTGAAAAAGGAAGTTGGAGGATTTACACTACCTGATTTCAAGACTAATTATCAAGCTAAAATAATTAAGCCAGTGTGGAGTTGGCATAAAAATAGACAAATAGATCAATGGAACAGAATAGAGAGTCCAGAAATAGGTCCACACATATGTGCACTACTGATTTTCAACAAGTGTGCAAAGGCAATTCAGTAGAGAAGGGATAGTATTTTCAATAAATGATGCCAGAATATTCGGATAACTAGATGCAAAAAAAGAAAAAATTTAACAATCCATAACTCACACCACATACAGAAATCAACTTAAAATGATTGCAGACTTAAATGTAAAACCTAAATCTATGAAACTTCTAGAAGGGAACGTAGGAGAAAACCTTTGTGACCTTGGTTAGACTGGGGTTTTAACTGGGATTTCACTGACTCTATAGATCAATAGATACAATACTAAAAACAAAGTCCATAAAAGAAAAAATGATAAATTGGACTTCATCAGAATTAAGAGGGATTGGAGAGCCTAACAAAATGCGCGTGACTTTAGTACATTATACCAAGTGCCATGGGAGTATAGTGGGCATTAGTTGGTTACATTCCCAGCAATAATTGCCCTCTTCTCTGTCCTAAAAACTCTCCCTCTGGGAACCACCCCACTCGTACTTTGTAGGAACCACATGCTTGGGTAAGATCGATCTCACCCCAGTTCCATGGTGGTCCCTGTCTGGCATAATTTCATCATTTGTACCACACACTGACTGATTCAAGAAGAGAAGCTAATGTCAGTCGGTGCATGGATTCTCTTGTCCCTTCAGGTCAGTCTAACCACAGTGAGGCTTACGGTTTTTTGCTCTATGGCTGGGGGAGAAGACATTCTCTCTTTCTGCCCATAAGTCAAGAAGGATGAATGTGGGCTTCCCTGGTGGCGCAGTGGTTGAGAGTCCGCCTGCCGATGCAGGGGACACGGGTTCA
>NC_041217.1:72751267-72768248 GCF_002837175.3 Physeter macrocephalus
GAAGATCCCACATGCCGCAGAGCGGCTGGGCCCATGAGCCATGGCCGCTGAGCCTGCACGTCCGGAGCCTGTGCTCCACAACAGGAGAGGCCACAACAGTGAGAGGCCCGCATACCGCCAAAAAAAAAAAAAAAAAAAAGAAGGATGAATGTAGTCTCCATCGCTGGTGGCAGCCATCTTACCTCCTTGGGAGAAGTCAATCTGAAAACAAAGTCAACACATCTGAGGAGGATAGAGTCTAGAAAACTAATGATAAACAGAGCCAGAGTCCTGGGACTTCCCTTGGTGGTCCAGTGGTTAAGACTGCCTGCCAATGCAGGGGGTGCGGGTTCGATCCCTGGTCGGGGAGCTAAGATCCCGCATGCCTCACGGCCAAAAAACCAAAACATAAAACAGAAGCAATATTGTAAAAAATTCAATAAAGACTTTAAAAATGGTCCACATCAAAAACAAAAACAAAAAACAAAACAAAAAAAAAAGAGCCAAAGTCCTGATCAAACCATGCCTGAAGCTATTACTTCTGAAATTCTCAGTCATCTGAAATAATGAATTCTCTTTGTTGTTTAAGTCCATTTGAATGGAATTTCCTCTTACTTGCAACCAAAAGCATCCTTACTGATATAGGAGCATGGAAGAGAGCTCATTAATTTTGTCTGATAATACTGAAGAAGTCTTCCCAAAGGGGATATCATTTGACCTTTCATTTATAGGTTGAGAAGGAGTTCACCAGCAAACAAGAGAGCTAAGAATGATCAGGGTTGAATCGGTCAGGCAGCAGGGCAGGCCTTCCATGACCTCCAGGTCACCTTGAAGATAGCCTGACTTCCCTCCAGCCCTGCAGCTGAGATCCTTTCATTCAGTCCTCTCTCCCCCACGAATCTGCACATTCTCATCTCCGTTCACCAGGCAGCAGCTTATTGCCAGTGAGGGGAGATATTAAAGCCGACTCCTTCTGCCCAGGAAATGGAAAGAACCCAGGAGAATTAGCTGGAGAAAACCTATTAAGCAACAAAGAACATACCCAGCTGTCAAGTCATCTTTAGAATTTTAAATCATGCAAGTTGCCTTCTGAGTGGCTTTCCCAGCCCGTAAGAGCTCTCCACTTCAAGAAGGCCTTGGAGACCAGCAGGGTGCGGAATTTTCCCAGCCTGCGCACACCTCATCCATCTCCCCTGTGTGCCCTTCAGTCACAAGACTTTAACAACAAAATCCACAGAGTCATGAAGCCCCCAAATAAGTACAATGAATCCTCTTTCTTTTTGAGAAGCAATCCTTTCCCTCTTGGGCTGAGATAAAAATACAGCCTTTGATGTGGCCTTATAGCTTCACATTGATAAGAGTTCCTTCTTGCGCAGTGCTTTCCAGCACATTATCTCATCCGAGCTGAGAACCATTTGGGGATTACCCGGCCCCAGTAGCAGATGAGGACCCGGAGGCTCCCAGAGATTAAATGGCTTGCTCAAGGTCACGAGGCTAACACCTGGTGAGGCCCATTCTTGGACCCCTGCGCTGCCTCTCTTCTTACACGAATTCTCAGAAAAGCATCTCCACTGTGCCTACATAGTCTGCCATACAAACAGCAGCAAACCTCACCAGGACAACAAAATATTCTGTCCTTCCAGAAATCTAGGAATCCCCCAGTGGACCATGACAGGGCTCAGCTACCAAAGTGAGGCCTTGGGCAGTCACTGGATGAGTCCAAGCCTCAAATCCCTCCATGTGAACTGGACATCAGCTGCCTCACTGGCAGTGGGGACAATCACACAGGGTCACTGCATTCCTTTACCCTTCACCAGCCTGAAAGCCCGCTGCGGGGCAACGATGCTGGAGCAGGTGTGGGAGCTGAGGGTTCTAGCCGACCCCATGCTCAGCGGGACGATGGAAAAGCTACTAATGGCAGAAAGCAGTCAGGGGAGGGGTGGCTTCCTACCTGCCCCATGGAAACCGAGGCAGAATGTCCCCAGGGCTGAAACTTGCACACCACCCTCAGAGTTTCCATCCTTCTAACACGAAGCCACGCTTCCTTTCCCACACTGGTATCACCGCGCAAAGCCGCCTCCTCTACTGCCCAGCCTTACCCGGAACAATAGAACCTGGAGGCCTTCTAAAATTAGCTAGCTCGGCCTCCAGTCCTGCCCGGGAGGGCCCTGCCAGACCTCCTGCTGCTGTCCAGGGTCACTGACTTCCTGAGCTGGGGACAGGGACTGGCTTGGTTTTCTTCCACTGTGCGCCCTCCCTCCTTGCCTACCTCCTCCTTCCAGCTCTCCTGGTTGGGACTCCACCTTGGTTTCTACCTAGTGCTCCCAACTGAGGAGGTGAATAAGCAAAGCTAGGAGTGGGACAGCTGGGCCTGGAAGGACAGAAGGCTTCCCTCTGCGTGAACAGCTGGGGACAGTTGTAAGTTAATCTCAGATGGGCACCCGCACGCCCATGCTTCCGCAGAATGACATTTCCCCCATCTCCAAGATGATAAACGCTCTCCTCCTCTCCCTCTTCACACCTCCTACGTTCTCCCCCGACCGCCGCCACCCCACACCACTACCACTACCACCACGCCAAAGGTCTTGCTTCATATTTCCTGGGGAAAAACCTGGTGCAATCTGACAGAAACCCCCTCCTCTCCTTACCACAAACCACTGGCCTACTCACATCACGACCACCCTGTCTGCTTCCCTCCTGTGAGGAGGGATAATGTCCCTGGGCCCATCGGTGCCCAGATCCCACCCTTCCCTGCTCCTTAAGGACATGGGTCCTGCCCAGGACCTCACTCTTGCATCACAATCTTCTTCTCTTCTACCAAATCCACCCATCAGCATGTAAACACACTTTAGCATCTCCTATCTTTAAAAATCCTCCCTTGACCTCATGTCCCCTTCCAGGTGCTCGACCCTTGCTTTCCTCCCCGTCCACAGCAAAACTGTAGGACAGTGGCTGCAGCCCAGACTCCACCCACTCATCCCTCCTTCTCTCTCCACGCCCCCCATCCCCACTAACACTGCTCAGGTTAAGGACACTCACGACCATCATGTTGCCAAATCTTATGGTCACCTGCCATCAGTATTTTACACAGTTGACCATTCCCTCCTTTATTCATATTATTCTCTTGGTTTCTCTACTCCCTGTTTTCCTGATGGATTTCCTTCAACCTCCAAGGCTGCTCCTTCTCAGCCTCCTCCTAAGTTCTTCCTCCTTTGTTTGATTTTTCAGCATTGGAGGATCTCAGGGCTCGGTCCTAGGATCTCTTCTCCTGTCTATACACTCTCCCTAGGTGACTGCATCCTGTCCCAAGGTTTTAACTTCCATCTGTATGCTTATGGCTCCCAAATCTACATTTATAGCAGAGAACTCTGGATGTCTCTGGAATTCTAGACTCAAATATCCAACTACCTACATGACACCTTCATGTGAATTTTTTTATTTTATTTTATTTTTTGCGGTACGCGGGCCTCTCACTGTTGTGGTCTCTCCCATTGCGGAGCACAGGCTCCGGATGCGCAGGCTCAGCGGCCATGGCTCACGGGCCTAGCCGCTCCGCGGCATGTGGGATCTTCCCGGACCGCGGCACGAACCCGTATCCTCTGCATCGGCAGGCGGACTCTCAACCACCGTGCCACCAGGAAAGCCCCATGTGAATGTTTAATAAGCATCTCAAAATTTGCCTTGGACAGAATGGTTCTCTGGATTTCCTACCCCTAAATCCATTCCTCCTTCAGTCTTCCCCATCTTATAAATACCACCACCCTCTACCTAGTTACTCCATCCAAAATCTGTTGTCTTCTCTCCATCTACACTGCTTCCACCCTTGCCCATGATGGGTCTCTTGCCCAGTTATAATCCATGTTCCACACCCAGTAAGAGTGATTTCTAAAAACATAACTTAGATCAGGTCACTTCCATGATTAAAATCCTCCAGTGGCTTCTCATCACACTTAAAATTCAAACTCCTCACCCTGGTTCATAAAACTGTACCGGTCCAACCCCTAACCAAGCCTCAACTCTCATCACATCCTATCCTGCCCAGTACCCTCTCCACTCTACTCTGCCACGCTGGCTTCTTTTAACTCCTTACCATGCCATGCTCCTTCCTACTTTCTGGCCTTTGCACATTCTGTTCTCTCTGCCTAGCATGCTCTTCCCCAATCTTTGCTCTTATCATTCGTTCATTTATGTGTTTTATCCTCACAAATTCTTTTCTCAACCACCCAATCTCAACCAGCCTCCCTGTAACCATCATGTCTCCCTATATTAATTCTCAGGATAACACAACTATCTAGTACTAGACTGACTGTCTGATCATTTTTTGCTTCTTCATTTGTTGTGATCTGTCTCCCACTACAAGAATTAAACTCCACAACAGCAGAGATCTTATCATTCTTGTTCAATGCTGTGCTTAGACAGTGCCTGGCACATGGTTAATAGTCAATGACTATTTGTTGATTGACTGCGTAAAGGTGTCCTGGACAAGCCTATTTCAATTTTTCAAAAGGGCTTTTAGAGTTGGCAAGGTCACAATCAGAACTAGGTATTAGAAGATTAATATGCAAAAGGAGAGAAGCTGGGAGTAGAGGGACCTTTAGGAGGCTGATGCCACAAGGGAGGCAAGAGGACATGCTACCAAGATTGGTAAAAGACAACAAAAGTCAATAGTATCCAGTGCTGGCAGGGGTGGGGAAACCAGCATTCTCATGAACTGATGATGATACTAGAAACTGTGGTGTGCTTTTGGAGGCAAATTTGGTAGTATCTATTTAAAATAGTCAATGTTTTCATCCTCTGACCCAACATTTTCATTTCTGGGGGTTTATCCTGCAGAAAAACTCCCACAAATGCATAAAGAGAAATGTATACAAAAACACTGCAGCATTCTTTATCATGGCAGAAATCTGGCAACAACTCAAATGTCCATAAATAGGGGACTGGTTACATAAACTACTGTACAGCCACACAGTAGACTTAAAAGAATGAGGTAGATCTATATGTGTTTTCAAGGAAAGATGTCTAATATATTCCAATAGGGGAGAAAAACTATTTGCAGGATGAACCATATACACAATACTATCCTGTTTTTGTTTTTAAAAAGAAATAATAATTTGCTAATATGTGCATAAAAATTTTGGAAGAGAATACACTAAACTGTTCATGATAGTTATTTCTGGGGGTATGGGTGGGGGCTCTACTTTCTAAATTTTGTATTTCTGCAATGTTTTGGGTTTGTATATCTGTGCATTACTTCTGTGGCCAGAATTTTTTAAAGGCAAACAAGAGGTAATAAACGACAGGCAGCTGAACTAGACAGTGGCAGAAGGAGTGCAGAGAAGAGGACAGATACGAGGGCTGTTGATATGACAGGATTCACAGAACCTGTGCCGCAAAATTTAAGTCTGGATGATGGGGAGAGCGATGGCCTTAAACCAGGAGGATAACACCTCACCAGACTAGGACCACAAAATAAGGTACCATTTCATGTAAATTATCCAAATTACAATCGGCCATCTTCCACAGATGACTGCTACCACTCTGGTCCTATACTCCTTTCTGGTCACCCAGCATCAGTGTGACAAGAGCCTTTGCCTCCATTCCTCACACTGCATTGCAGAAACCAGGCTGCCAGCACCTTCCTTAGACCCAGGCAAAGGGGCCCTGCCCTGGGACCTGCACACTCACGCACGCATGCACACACACACACACGCATCTACACAAATATTGTTAAAGAACACGGGTGACCCAGCAATTCCCTTCCCTCGTAAGTACATCTCCAAGAGAACAGAAACATATGACCACACAAAAACTTGTACATGGATGTTCATAGTAGCATTATTCACAATAGCCACAAAAAGTGGAAACATCCAAATGTCCATCAACAGGTGAATGGATAAACAAAATGTGGTCTATCCATCCAAACACGGGAATCTTATTCAGCCACGGAAAGGAATGATGTCCTGCTACATGCTTCAACGTGGACAAACCTTGGGAACATTATGCTAAGTAAAGAAGTCAGTCACGGGCTTCCCTGGTGGCGCAGTGGTTGAGAGTCCACCTGCGATGCAGGGGACACAGGTTCGTGCCCCGGTCCGGGAAGAATCCCACATGCCGCGGAGCGGCTGGGCCCGTGAGTCATGGCCGCTGAGCCTGCGCGTCCGGAGCCTGTGCCACAGGTTCGTGCCCCGGTCCGGGAAGATCCCACGTGCCGCGGAGCGGCTGGGCCCGTGAGCGATGGCCGCTGAGCCTGTGCGTCCGGAGCCTGTGCTCCGCAACGGGAGAGGCCACAACAGTGAGAGGCCCACGTACCGCAAAAATAAAAAAAAAAAGAAGTCAGTCACAAAAGGCCACATGTTATGATTCTGTCTATATTAAATGTCCAAAATAGGCAAATCAGTAGAGATGGAAAGTAGATTAGTAGTTGCCAGGGACTTGGGAGAGGGGAGAATGGGAGGTGACAGTTCATGGGTATAGAATTTCTTTAGAGGTTGATAAACACTCTGAAATTAGTGGTGATGTTGCAGAACTCTGTGAACATACTAAAAACCATTGACCTATTCACTTGAAATGGGCAGGTGGTATGATATGTAAATATTGTTAGAATAAAGCTGTTAATGATAAAACAAACACACACACCCCACAGGGATACCTTCCTCTCTCAGAAGCGTAGCTCAGGACATGCTGGCCCAGGTTCAATTCCTGGTTGGGGGACTGAGATCCCGCAAGCCGCGCAGCATGGCCAAAAAAAAAAAAAAGACTTCATTGAATCTTCATAAAATAAAATGTTAAATCATCAGCTTTATTCAAAAATTTTGCTTTAAATTTTTTATATTAATTCATTTAAACTAGTACTTTGCCTTTTATTTTAATGGCAATTTTGCAAGAAATGGAATTTCTTTGAAAATATATGGAAATTAATTTTAATTTGTTTAACGTTTTACATTTATTTCAATTTACTGTACTTTTTGGAAAGTGTTTTTTGTACGTTCATCTTTTAGATCCTTGCTGTCAACAGCACACAAATTAGGGAAAATCTTGACCAGATTAATATAATTAGTGATATTGTTAAAATAAAGACAAGAAAAATAAATTTTGTGGAACATTATATAATAACTTATGAATGATATTTATCTTTATTACTTATCCAATCATTTCTGGCCTATTAACAGATATGCATGAAAATAATTAAATTCAATCAGTTTTGGTATTTTGTCAACTGTGAGTTACATATTTTCCAGTTTTGTCGTTATGAAGTTATATTTGTCAAAGTAGGAGGTTAGAAGGTATTTTATTTAAGTTTGTTTTCTTTGTAACTTTTAAATATTTAGACACGTATTATGTAGGCCTCTCGCCCCAGCCCCACAAACCTGATGGGCAGGCCCACTGGCTGTGCCTTCAGACTCTTACTGAGGGTGATGGAAGACAAGCACACAGAGGGGCTGTGGGCCCCTCCATGATGCACTCCCAGCCCACCTGCAGAGGGAAGAAAGATGGTTTCCCCGTAGCCTGGCAGATACCTGCCTTCCTTAGCCAGGAGAATCCTCTTCCCAGGATGATGGACCCTTGGGAGAAACCCCAGCCTACCAAGAGAGGGTGCTCCTGTTCTATGGTCCCAGGTACAGCAGAACACAATATTTATCCATCCATTAATTCATCTGGCAGATGCACAGTCCCCACCCTCACGCTGCCTTCAGTCTAGTAGGGAGGTGAAACCAGATCACACAGAGAGACCACCTGCAGCCCATCCAGTCCAGGTGGGGTGCACCAGGTCCAGACTGTTCTGGCTTCAGTCTCTCCTCCAGGCAAAGTGTGGGCACGCTGTGGGTCCTGCCAGCAGGCCTCTTCACTCGGCTCTGGATGCCCCACAGACTACTGGCCCAACAAGAACACTCAACACCCAAGAACAGGGACTTCCCCGGGGGTCCAGTGGTTAAGACTCTGTGTTCACAATGCAGGGGGCACAGGTTTGATCCCTGGTTGGGGAACTAAGGTCCCTCAGGCTGCACAGCACGGCCAAATAAATTTTTTTTTTAATTAAAACGCCCAAGAACAAACAGCAGTCTGCAGCTCAGTGTCCTCTATATTCACACAGATTCAAGAAATACTTCCCCCTGCAACCACCCCTCCACCGCCCCCCAAAATGACAACGTCTCAAAGGCAGAGCTCTGACTCAACTATATGCAAGAGCTGCTGTTACCAAACAGAATGACTGCACAGCTGTGAGTGCACTCAGGGAACCCGTGACTTCACCTCTCCCTGAGAACAATGGGTAAATGCTTACTTCACATGTGTGTAATGAAAGGGCTGCTTTGGGCAATTTTCCTGAAACAAAGGAATTGCCTGATCCAAAAGTGAATTGAAGTCACCACCTCTAAAGACAAAAACTTCTTGTGACCTTTCCGTGAGAGTTTTTCATCAAGGTTTCAGAAGTCTGAGGGATTGGTTTCAGCCAGGGCATCCTGTTATAGTTTGAGCAATGGAACAGAGCATGTTCAGGAAGAAGCAGGCTTTAGGGGGTGATGACAAGGCTGGTCTGAGTATAACTAGTGGAACATCCATGTAGCAAAGCAAGAAAGTTTGGGAGTCATCCATATCAAGACGAGCTCACCAATGGAGGGGGGAAGAGAGAGAACAGAAGGCGAGGGCCTGAGAAACACCTGTATTTCTAGGACAAGAAGAGAAGAGGGGTCAGAAATAGAAAAGGCAGGAGCAGAGAGGCAGGAGAGCCAAAAAAAAAAGTGAATTCAAGAAAGAGGGGGCTTCCCTGGTGGCTCAGTGGTTAAGAATCCGCCTGCCAATGCAGGGGACATGGGTTCAAGCCCTGTTCGGGGAAGAGCCCACATGCCGTGGAGCAACTAAGCCCATGTGCCACAACTACTGAGCCTGCGCTCTAGAGCCCGCGAGCCACAATTGCTGAGCCCACTTGCCAAAACTTCTGAAGCCCGCACACCTAGAGCCCGTGCTCCACAACGAGAAGCCACTGCAATGAGAAGCCTGCGCACCGCAACAAAGAGTAGCCCCCGCTTGCCACAACTAGAGAAAGCCCGCGCGCAGCAACGAAGACCCAACACAGCCATAAATAAATAAAAAGAAAGAGGGAGTGGGTGGTCGTATCTGCTGATGCAGGCAGGTCATGAGTGAGAACTGAAAACACTGTGTGCATGGTGGGTCACCTGTAAGAAGCAGTTTCATGAGATGGGAGCAGAGGTCCAATTGTAGAGTGTTAAGGAGTGAAGGGAGGAGAGAACCGAGATGGTACTTGAGGGGTCAGCAGATGGAAGGGAAGCTGTTTCAGGATAGTGGAAGATGGAGAAACTGGGAAATCCAAGGGAGAGGAGCTAATTGATGCAGCCAAGCCCTAGATGGAGGCATGGGACACTAGTGGGGAGTGAAGCATTGAAGAGAACCGGGACAGGCCCTCCACCACCAAGGCAGGAGGGGCGGGAGAAGAAGAATGGAGTTGAGGAGGGGAGGTGGGGGACACAGGTTGGGGCTCTGCCACGCTGGCTGCCATCACCTCCCCAGCCTGGAATAGAGACAACATCAGCATGGCCAAACCACCACTGTGTGCCTGACATCTGAGCTAAGGGACCCGTATGCCCCAGAGCCTGGTCACTTTCATGGTCATAATCGTGGCCTCCTGACTGGCCATGGTTCACTCTCTCATTCACTCATTTGACAATATTTACTGCCTGCTACTATGTGATAGGTACCACGCTAAGTCCTGGGAGTTACATAAGTAAGAGGGACCGGCCCCAACCTCACAGAACTCAGAGGGTAGCAGGGAGCATGATTAAGCAGACCTTCACAGGGGGTGGTAAGGCTAGATCAGGGGTCTATGGAATTCCAGAGCAAGGACACCTCACCTTGGGGAGGGAGCATGGGGCAAGAAAGTGACACATAAGCAGAGAACAAAAGCCGGAGGAGAAGTGAGCCAAGAGAACAACAGGGCAACGGTGTTCCAGGCAGAGGGTACAGTACACTCAGAAGCACAGAAATGAGCAAGAGCCTGGTGATTCCAGGAACTGGGATCCATAAGTTCAGGATGGCTGGAGAGCAGAGCACAGAACATTTATTCAAGGGATGAGGCTGAAGCCATAGGAACAGGGCCTGCCTGAGATATTTAGCAAAAAATACAGAATAAAAGAAAATAATTACCTAATTATGAGTACAGGCCTCCATAGGTCACCATATCCTGGGACCAAAAAACTGTGTACATTGTGTACTGAATATAATCCATAACCCTTGCCAGGGGGCAGTGGTGGTGGGGAGAGGGGAGAATTGCTACAGCAGCTAAATCAGTGACCATCAAAATCATAGAAGGAAGGAAGGGAGGGAGGGAGGGAGGGAGGGAGAAGTGAGCCCGTACCAGCTTGGCTTAATGGAAGCTGAAAGTAACTGACAATTGGGATTTTTCTGAGTTGGTCAAGTTCAATCCCACCAGATGTCATGAAAGTGACGTCTCTGAAGACTGATTGACAGGGATTTCCCTGGTGGTGCAGTGGTTAAGAATCCACCTGCCAATGCAGGGGACACAGGTTCGAGCCCTGGTCCGGGAAGATCCCACATGCTGCGGAGCAACTAAGCCCATGTGCAACAGCTACAGAGGCTACGCTCTAGAGCCTGCGAGCCACAACTACTGAAGCCCACCTGCCTAGAGCCTGTGCTCCGCAACAAGAGAAGCCACTGCAATGAGAAGCCCGCGTACCGCAACGAAGAGTAGCCCCTGCTCTGCAACTAGAGAAAGCCCACATGCAGCAACGAAGACCCAATGCAGCCAAAAATAAATTTTAAAAATAAATTTATTTTTTTTAAAAAAAGGAATGATTGACAGAAGTAAACCAGGTCTGAACAAGCCCTGAATCGCACCTGACTTGTGCTTGCATACCCAGTACCATCCTGAGTGTGGACCTCCCAGACATGTCATTTGAAAAATGACAATCAATTAAAAAACCTCTGTGGCCTGCGTGCCAGGGTGGGAAGGGGTGGGCATCCTGAGGTGTGCTAGAAGCCGCTCTGGGCCCTGGGGCCTCCAAAGGGCACAGCTGAGCCTGTTCCAGGGCTGATTCTGGTTGAGCACTCCCTCCCAGTTCAAGGTGGGCTCAGACAATCCATCAGCGAGCCCGCCCTGAGGGCCCAACCCCAGAGCAGGTGGGAGAAACTTCTGGGAAGGCATAAGGACCCTGGAGGACCTGCCAGGGGGCCCATGCAAGTCTAGGTCAGCCAGACACACTGAGAGGGGACAAAGGGCCAGAGGTAGGTGTGGGTGAGCCCCAGGCAAGCCAGCCCGAGGCTCAGCACCACAGACTTGGCCTCAGCACTCTGCCCTTAGTTCACATACTCATTTCTGTGTTTGCGTTTCCCTTTATCTCTTAGTAAGAATTCCTTTTCCAAAAATGCCAAGTTTATCTCACACATATCAGAGGGAAAGAAACCTAAATTCCAGGCCCAACTCCCCGGTTGCCGGCCATGTGGTTTGCGACAAGGGGGTTAAAGAAGAAGTCTCATTAGCTGAGCTCCCGAAGGGCAAGCACAGTGCTACCTGCACAACCTCTGCAGTAGTAGCAAGATTCCCGTTTTACAGGTGGGAATCAAGAAAGTGACCTAACCTGCTCAAGGTTCCACAGCTGGATAATGACAGGTGGGATTCAAACCTGATGAAAGCGTGCTGGGCAAAGTCACTCACCTTTCTCTGTCCCCATTTCTTCAGTCTAAAACGGGAACAATAATAGGGCTACTGGGAGAATGGAATGAAATAATATGCATGAAGACACATGGTAAACTGTAAAGCCTGACGCCCGAGTTAATATCCTCCCTGTGCCCCTCCCCCCACTGGGGCAAGGTCTGAGCACCTCCCCTCGCTGGTGCCCCCTGGAGAGGGCAGGTGCTGAGAATGACTTTGCCAAACGGATCCAAGGTCTCAGCTCCCTGCCCTTCCTGGCTTGCTTGGCCAATACTCAACAGGACTTATCATAGTTCCTGGAACATCCCAGATCTGCTAGGACAATGATCAGCCCAGGCCAGCTCTCCTGGGGCCTCCACACCACCTTGCAGGACCAGCCAGCCACAGCAGCAGGAGACATGAGTTGCCAAAAGTATCACTGGTTCAGGTCTGGGTGTGCCTGGAAATTCACCAGAGCTTTCACGATACAGGGACACTGCTGGGAAGGTCTCCACTTAGCAGACACTGTCAACGCCCAGATGGAAAGCTGCCGTGGTGCAGGGCAGGGCCCTCCACCTCCAGCATCCCAGCCCCAGCCTCCGAGGAACGGCAGGTCCAGGTGTACACCCATCTCTCCCCTCCTCATCCCCCTCACGCCACGAGTGTTCCCTCCTGGGAAGCGGCCTCTGTGGCCTCTCCTGGTACAGCTTGACTCATCTAAACAGAACACACCAGGTGGCATAGGCAGGTGGCCCAGCCTCCTCAGGGAAGTCTGGAAAAACCCAGGAAGCAGGGAACCTGGCGGAGCTCCCAAGAGCTCAAGCTGGGCCTTCTCTGCCACCCTCTGATAAAGGGCACAAGGCTCATGCTCCCACAGGGAAACGAAGGGCAGGGGATGAGACCTGCATGGGGAGTCAGGAGCCCTGGGGCCTACTCCTGGCATTGCCACTATTGCTGTATGACGTTGAACAAAACATTTCCCCTCACTGGGCCTCAGTTTCCACATCTGTAAGTGAAGGATCTGAAGCTAGATCACTGAGTTCCACTACAGTACTTGCTTTCTATGATGTCACATATCTGGGTGACTCCCCAGAAAACCTCACACAGTCCCTAACACAGACCTTCCACAGGCCCTGAAACTGGATATCATTTAAGACAAAAACCAAGCAGGACGGACTTCCCTGGCAGTCCAGTGGTTAAGACGTCACCTTTCAATGCAGGGGGTGCGGGTTCAATCCCTGGTCAGGGAGCTAAGATCCCACATGCCTCACGGCCAAAAAACCAAAACATAAAACAGAAGCAATATTGTAACAAATTCCATAAAGACTTTAAAAATGGTGCACATCAAAAAAAAAAAAAACCACCACCAAAGCAGGAAGCAGGCAGCAGGTCCATCTCTCACCTCCTGGGGGAGCCCTCACCGCCCTCAGCTTGGGCTCCCGAGAAACTCAGCTTTGACTGGACGCTCCCTGGACACACCTGGAAGAAATAGGTTAAAACCCTAAACTGTAAAAAGGAGCGCATCACTTCATTCAGCTGTCAGACAATGAGGCACCATCCAGATCCTGAATTAGGCCAAGAAAGTGACAGCTGCTCATCCCCATATAATAAAAGTTGTGAACCTCCTTGTCACTTGTTCATCAGGTCACAAGTGAACATGACAAAGGCCAGCAAACGTCACAGCTTGGTTGCCAGCAGGGATGTCCTGGGCCAAGAACAGGTCCTTGGGTTCTTCCAGGCAGCTCACCTCAACACCAGCAAACAGAAGACTGGGCAAAGCACATATCTCTCCAGCCCCTCATGGTGCTGGCAGTGAGCTCCAGACAGAGACCAAACCCAGGAATAGACAGGAAAGCTTTGCCACCTTGGAGAAGTCCCTTAGTCTCTGAGGATAAGAGTAATAATTGGATTGATGCAAGGGATAAAATATACAATACATGTGCTGTATAAACAGCAAAAAAGCCACCCAAACAAACTGCGTAATGGTGGAAAAACAAAAGAGGTGTAGAATTTTCATGGTGATGTACTGGAGCAAGCTGGCAAGAGCTAATTTTTAAATGTTCAGGAATTTTGCTAGCCAGTTGACATGACGTTAGTAGCTTGAAATCAGCCATAGCAGGAGTATTTACATCACAGAAATGGTCAAATGGGGCCTTTCCTCCCCCCAGAGAGCCAATTTTTCAACATTTACCAGCACACCACTGTTTATAAATACGAGTAATGCAACAGGAGTCAGTGAATTGTTGCTTCAGACACACTCACCATAACTTTATATGTCCAAGCGAACATTGACGAATTCAAGATAGTAAGCTTGGGAGGTCATATTCTCTCCTAAGACTTAAAAAGCTTTTCCATTTCCACAAACATTTATTGAGACCTACTACATGCCAGGCACCAGACAAAGATTCAAAAAACAAACAAACAAAAAACCTTTCCTGAATTGCTCACAGAGTGATGGAGCAGTGAGAAAGCACACACTACGAGACACTCAGGGAATGCAGTGGTCCAACCCTTAGTTGTGAAGGTCCAAGTGCAAGCCACTGGAAAGGGCACTGCTGGCAGAGGGAATGGCATATCCAAAGGCACAGAGGCATGGACAATAAGACAACTTTTAAAAATTCCTCTCTAGAACTGGCTTTGAGGAAGTTTTAGAGTTGTTCCACTATAGGCATTATTTATTCTAGCCAAAAAGTGCATCTCTCACCTCACTCCCCTCAGAAGAATTTAGCACCAGATTTCCTTTGGCTGTTTCCAAAGCCCAAATATGCTTTCAGAGAGTGAGAATTTGTCATCCCTGAGACCAACTCCTCAAACCAAAGGGGAGCTCCCCAAGACGTTGATAGAGGCAACATCTCTGTCAAGGGGACTACTTCACGTCGCAGCAGGCACTTGGATGTATGAAACCATTTAAATTTCCATCTCGTTTCTCCATAACACTTTATAGGGAACAATGAGTGCCAACATTTTTCTCTTGAAACATGTCCACATTCTGCCTTGGAGAATGCCAGAATTTGAATTTCAAAAATGAAGGAAAAAAAAAAATCCAAAGCATCCAGACAGAAAAAGGAGGTTACCTTCAAAGGAACAAACCTTAAGGTGACCTCAGACTCTGCAATATTAAACACAAGCAGACAGTGGAACCAGGTCATGAATCCTAAGCCAGCCAAGTCATTGTCCACGTGTAGAGGCAACAGAATGTCATTCTCTCTTTCACAGGGGTTCAGAAAATTATATCACCCACATGCCCTTTTTGAAAAAAGCATTTGAAGACACATCAACTGTCTCAAGAGGAATTAAAATACAAAATTCAAACATGGGGAAGTTGAGGTATCATGAAAGAATTGAAAGTGAGCAGTAAAGCAGTTAAGTCTAAAAAATAAATTATTGTTGGGGAATTCCCTGGTGGCCCAGTAGTTAGGACTCCGCACTTTCAGTGCCATGGCTCAGGTTCAATCCCTGGTCGGGGAACTAAGACTGGCAAGCTACATGGCATGGCCAATAAATAAATAAATAATTGTAAACGTGTTTTAAAATTGGATGTTAGCCATTTATATGAAATTCCAGAATAGGCACAATTAATCTATGGTGAAAGAAATCAAAACAATAGTTGTTTCTGGGAGGACAGAGGTTGACTGGAAAGGGTTAAAAAGAAACCTAGAGTGATGGAAATGTCTCTATCTTATAAAGGAGTTTTGTTCCACAGGTGTGCACATTTTGTCAAACTTGCTGAATTGTACACTTAAGGTCAGTACATTTCACTGTATGTAATGATGTCAATAAAAATGAATATCTTGAGTCTTCTAATCTATGAATATGGTATAATCTCTGTTTTTTAGGTCTTCTTTAATTTCTCTCAGCAATGTTTTATAGATTTCAGTGTACAGGTTTGGCATGTCTTTTATCAGATTTAACTCTATTCCATGTTTTTATGCTATTTTTTTTAAGGTTTACTTTTTTTGTGTAAATTTATTTATTTATTTTTGGCTGTGCTGGGTCTTCGTTGTTGCACAAGGGCTTTCTCTAGTTGAGGTGAGTGGGGGCTACTCTTCACTGTGGTGCACGGGCTTCTCATTGTGGTGGCTTCTTTTGTTGTTGCAGAGCACGGGCTCTAAGCGTGCGGGCTTCAGCAGTTGTGGCACACGGGCTTCAGTGGTTGTGGCTCGTGGGCTCCAGAGCGCAGGCTCAGCAGTTGTGGTGCATGAGCTTAGTTGCTCCAGGGCATGTGGGATCCTCCCAGACTAGGGTCCGAACCCATGTCCCCTGCATTGGCAGGCGGATTCTTAACCACTGCGCCACCAGGGGAGCCCCAACTGATTTTTATGTATTGCTCTTGTATCCTGAAATCTTGTTGAACTCACTTATCAGTTCTAGTAGTTTTTTTGGAGATTCCATCAAATTTTCTATGTAAATGATCATGTCATATATGAATAAACACAGTTTTACTTCTTTGCTCCCAATCTGGATGCCTTCTATTTCTCTTTCTTGTCTTATTGCACTGACTAGAACCTCCAATATGATGTTGAATAGGTGATAAGAGTGGACACCCTTGCCTCATTCCCAGTCTTAGAGTGAAAGCATTTAGTATTTCACTATAAAGTGTGCTGTTAGCTATAGGGCTTTTGTAGATGTTCTTTTTCAGGTAGAGGATCTTCCATTCTATTCCTAGTTTGTTGAGAGATTTTATCAAAACTGAACATAGGATTTGTAACAAATTAATCATTAGAGAAATGCAAATAAAATGCTAATGAGGTACCACTATATGCCTACTAGAATAGGTAAAATTAAAAAGACTGACCATACCAAGTACTGGTGAGAATATGAAGCAACTGGAACTCTCATTCAGTACTGGTGGGCATGTAGTACAACCACTTTGGAAAACAATTTGGCAGTTCCTTAAAAAGTTAAGAAGGTATCTACCTACCCAAGAGAAATGAAAACACATGTCCACACAAAAACTTGTACATAAATGTTCATAGCTGCTTTATTTGTCATATCCAAACACTGGAAACAACCCAAATGTTCAACAGGTGAATGGACAGACAATGGTGGTATATTCATACCACACACCAGCAATAAAAAGAAATGAACTATTGACATGAACCTGCAATAATGTAGATGGATCTCAAATAATTATGCTAAGTGAAAGAAATCAGACCCAAAAAAATGTATACTGTATGACTCATTTATACAAAATTATTGAAAATGCAAACTAATCTATAGAGACAGAAGGCAAATCAGTGGCTGCCTGGGGACAGGGGTTGGGAGAGGCAAGAGGAGGAGACATGATGAAGATTTTGAGGGTGATGGAATATGTTCATTGTGATTGTGATACTGGTTTCA
>NC_041217.1:72768748-72792414 GCF_002837175.3 Physeter macrocephalus
GTGGTGGGGGGTCGCCGGGGCTGGAGGAGGAGGGAGTTTGAGTGTTCAACCAGGACAGGAAGGGAATTGCTGAGCTCAGGGATCCCCTCCCTTTCCCACCCCCAGCTGCCTCTGTTTCCTCCCTCATTCCCCCGCTGCCCTCCCTCAGCTTCCTGCTCCCTTTGGCCTGCCCATGTCTGGTTTGGATTGACCCAGACCTCCTCTTGCCACCCTCCTTTCCTCTCACTCCTCCATCCTTCCCTCCCACTCCCACTTTATTCCTCTCCAGATTACTTGTTGTTTGTACCGGGGCAGGAGGGCATGGATCGCTCTGCCTTGTAAGAGTTCTGGGTTGGGGCAGTGCTGGAGGCTTAGCCCCTCAGAGACTGTGAGTCAGCACTGTCCTCGGGATTGGTCTCTCCCCTTAGCTTCCCGCCCCTGGGGAGGAGCCAGTCAGCTCTAGGTCCAGCCCGTTCTCCTCACAGCCAGAGAAGAGGCTCCACGCTGGGCGGGGATGGGGCCTGAAACTCTCTGGGCCTGAGCCCGGGGAGCCAGAGCCACTTGTCCCTCTCCCTCCCCAGGACCCTTGAGATCCCTGGGCCAGAGAGGTCCGATCAGGCTAAGGGCCTGGGATGCCCCCTGCCTGGCCCCCTTGCCCTGACTGGCAGGGGGGCCAGGCTGGGCAGCAGCCTCCCTCTCACTCCAGCCATGGATCTCCTGCCCCCCAAGCCCAAGTACAACCCACTTCGGAATGAGTCTCTGTCATCGCTGGAGGAGGGAGCTTCAGGGTCCACCCCACCGGAGGAGCTGCCTTCCCCATCAGCCTCGTCTCTGGGGCCCATGCTGCCACCTCTGCCTGGGGACGATAGTCCCACTACCCTGTGCTCCTTCTTCCCCCGGATGAGCAACCTGAAGCTGGCCAACCCGTCTGGGGGGCGCTTGGGGCCGAAGGGGGAGCCAGGAAGGGCAGCCGAGGATGGGGAGGGGATCGTAGGGGCAGCCATGCCGGACTCAGGCCCCCTGCCCCTCCTCCAGGACATGAACAAGCTGAGTGGAGGCGGCGGGCGCAGGACTCGGGTGGAAGGGGGCCAGCTGGGGGGCGAGGAGTGGACCCGCCACGGGAGCTTTGTCAATAAGCCCACGCGGGGCTGGCTGCATCCCAACGACAAAGTCATGGGACCCGGGGTTTCCTACTTGGTTCGGGTGAGTGAACATCCTCCCTCCCACTCCCTCCAGTTCCTCTGCTCACTAGTCTCTTTTTTCCTGCTCTTCCCCAGCAACTCCCTTGGTTTCTATGTTCTGTTTCTTAAACCTTTCTTGCCTGTTCTCTGATTCTTTCGCCCCTTCCCTTCCAGCTCTGTCTGGGGCCCCTTCCTTCTTGTGACTCCCCCACCCCCACCCTGCCATGCTTAGCACAAAGCCCAGCACAAGCCCTTAGTAAGTGTTGGAATGAGTGACTCTTGACTGTCCCCTCCAGTCTCCTCCCCCTTTCTGGAGATGTCACTCCATCCCACCCAGTGCCTGTCACTCCCCTCCGAATTCTCTTCCCACATGCATGAGGTCCCCCAAGCTTGCCTTCTCTCCTCACCCTGTTGTTCTGCATGTCGTGGGATGTATCCACGGGCAGTGGGCAGAACTTCTGCATCCTTACGGAACAAGCAGGGAAGAGTCCTGGGCTTTGTGAAGAGGTGGGGGGCGGCGGCTGACTCTTCTCCTCCCATCCCTTCCCTCAGTACATGGGCTGTGTGGAGGTCCTGCAGTCAATGCGCGCCCTGGACTTCAACACCCGGACTCAGGTCACCAGGTTGGTGGGGTGGGGGGTGGAGTGTGGGGGTCCTGGGATTTGTGAGGGGAGGGGGGAGTGAGTCACTTGGCAGTGGCGCTAGTGATGGCTCATCTTTGGGTGGTGAAGGGGATTGAGAGAAAGTTAGGGAAGGGAGTCGAAGTCTCAGTGAAGAGAGGCAACTCTGACCTGGCTCCTTCTTGCTTATGTAGCCTGGGGGGTTGTGGGGGAGGTGGCAGAGGCAGCTGGCAGCTGGAACTTGAGTGGAAAATGGGGGTAGATGGAAGGTTGCCGCTGCCTTTGGGAAGGGGATGGGACATTTGGTAGCTGGAAGGGGGTGGGCCCAGACCCACTGAGGCTCTAACCCAATCAGCCAGGAAGCGGCCTCTCAGTGTCATCAAATATTAAAGGCCCTTAATTCAATCCACCACGACAAAGAGCCTGGAGTGCCCCTGGAGTCTGGCCTGGCCTTCCCCTCCCCCAGCCCTGTGGCAGCTCCAGCCTGGTGGGAGGCAGGCCATGGGTCTGAGTACCCCTCTTTCCCCAGGGAGGCCATCAGTCTGGTGTGTGACGCTGTGCCGGGTGCTAAGGGGGCAACAAGGAGGAGAAAGGTAGCTGGGGTCGATGGGGCTAGGGGTGCTGCTGGGAGAGGTGGAGGAGCAGGGGGAAGGCTGGTGTGGGGCGTGCGGGGAGAAGGCCAGAAGGCAGGAGTGTGCGGTTTCCTGGTGTGGGGAGCCCCCAGCTTCTGAGATCCTCGGGCCTTTCCCTAGCCCTGTAGCCGTCCACTCAGCTCCATCCTGGGGAGGAGTAACCTGAAATTTGCTGGAATGCCAATCACTCTCACCGTCTCCACCAGCAGCCTCAACCTCATGGCAGCAGACTGCAAACAGGTTGGTGGAGTGGGGCGGGGGGACCAGAAACATTGATGGGAGGGCTAAGTGAGGACCCGGTTATGAGGGCAAGAAATTCGGACGGAAGGCTTGGGAGCAGCAGGACGGTAGGGAAGGAGGAGATTAGGAGGACATGGGTTGAGAAGCCAAAAGGATGAGACTGGGACCCCAGGGTCCTGGGCCAATGGTGGGGGGCGCCCAGTGGGCCCTGAGGCTGCCTGACACACGTCATTCCCTTCCTTCTCCATCCCCTGCCCTAACCCTCAGATCATCGCCAACCACCACATGCAATCCATCTCGTTTGCGTCTGGCGGGGACCCGGTGAGTGGGGGAACGGAGCACGAGCACGGGGCATGGGAGAAGAGTACTGGGCTAGGGGTTGGGAAGACACTGGCTAGAGAAGGGAGCCTGCTAGGATTGAGGTGATATCTGAAAAGGACTGGGTTTGAGGGGTCAGGAGTGAGGTGGGGCTATGAAATTTAGCTAACTGGCCTCTTCTGACTCTGTCCACCCCAGGACACAGCCGAGTATGTCGCCTATGTTGCCAAAGACCCGGTGAATCAGAGAGGTGAGGCGTGGTGGGGAGCACTGGGTGGGGCCCGCTGTCCGAGAGGTAGGTGAGCAGGACCCGGCGGCTCCTGCTGTAGAGGACAAGGGCCCCTGTCTGCGCCTCCTCCTGGCCACGCTGCCCCCAAGCTCCCTGACGGCCTCTGCTGTGCCCCCAGCCTGCCACATCCTGGAGTGTCCCGAAGGGCTTGCTCAGGACGTCATCAGCACCATTGGCCAGGCCTTCGAGTTGCGTTTCAAACAATACCTCAGGAACCCTCCCAAGCTGGTCACCCCCCATGACAGGTGAGTGGGCCAGGGATGGGGGGCGGCCAGCTCTTGGGCCCCAGACCGGAATTGGAAAAGTAGGTCTGCTCTTCCCACACTTGAGCTCAGAGAGGTGCAGGGAAGGAAACAACCTGTGCGCCCCTGCTTCCCACTTCCTGCTATTCTTAAGTTTCCTGTGGCCATCAGAAAGGTCTTTCGAGGCCCTGCCTGCTGCAGGGCCAGCTCTTCCTGTCGTGTGCCCATGGTGGAGCTGTAGTCCAGGACGTCCACGCTGCAGCTCTTCCCTGGCTAGATGGGCTTTTCTTTTCCCAGCCATCTCATTGCTGGTCTGTCCTTTTGTGCGTTTCTCCATATTTAGTTTAGTTCTTCATTTTCTTGCCTCTAGAAGCCGTCAAGAATTTGGGCGAGGGAGGATGGCTCTTTCCGGAGATCCTTACCTTTCCCACCTCAGACCAGTAGTATTGAGTATTTAGAGGAGGTTAAACTATTTTGGAGCACCCCCCTCCCTGGTACTTAGTGCTCCCCCTCCCTCTTGGGAGACAGCATAACGATCAAGGGCATGACTTTAAAGGCAAATCTGAATTCACATCTCAGCTCCACCACCTTTTAGTTGTGAGACCTAAATCCTTTTACCCCGACCCTCATTTTCCTCATCTATAAAATCGAAGAAGGAAATAATATCTACCTTATAGGGTTGCCAGGAGGATGAAATGATTATGTATATGAAACACCCAGCCTCAGGCCTACCCCTCAGGGAATGCCCAATACGTGACCTCTGTTCTGTCTGTTCTCCATCCTCTTACCCATGTTCTTTTCTTCCTCCTGTCCCTCCCAGGATGGCTGGCTTTGATGGCTCAGCTTGGGATGAGGAGGAGGAAGAGCCACCTGACCATCAGTACTATAATGACTTCCCTGGGAAGGAACCCCCTCTTGGGGGGGTGGTGGACATGAGGCTTCGGGAAGGAGCCCCCCTGGGGACTGCTCGACCCACTCCACCCAGTGCCCAGACCCCTAGCCACCTGGGAGCCACGCTGGTAAGTTGCTTGCATGGAGGTGGGCTGGGCCCAGGATGGCAGCGTCTGGTTAGGGCCTCTGGTCTCACCCTATTTTTGTCCCTTCAGCCAGTGGGGCAGCCTATTGGAGGAGACCCAGAAGCCCGCAAACAGATGCTGCCCCCGCCACCCTGCCCAGGTATGAAGGGAGCTGAGAGGGGCAGAGTAGGGTGTGAGAAGCAGGGCGGGGATCACTGTAAAGCCTCCCTTTCCTCAGCAGGCAGAGAGCTCTTTGATGATCCCTCCTATGTCAACGTCCAGAACCTAGACAAGGCACGGCAAGCAGGCGGTGGGACCGGGCCCCCCAATCCTGCCATCAATGGCAGCGCGCCCCGAGACCTCTTTGACATGAGTGAGTGTGCCCCTCTCCTTTCTGCATCTGCGTCTTCCCACTTGGTTCCTCCTCTTTTCTTCCTGGCCTCCCCTCCCTGAAGGTCTGGCCCTTGAGCACGTGTTGTGCCAGCTGCCTCTTCTAGCCCTCTCTCTGTACCCCCAGAGCCCTTTGAAGATGCCCTGCGGGTGCCTCCACCTCCCCAGTTGGTGGCCATGGCTGAGCAGCTCCGAGGGGAGCCCTGGTTTCACGGGAAGCTGAGCCGGCGGGAGGCTGAGGCACTGCTACAGCTCAATGGGGACTTCCTGGTGCGGGAAAGCACGACCACGCCTGGCCAGTACGTGCTCACTGGCCTGCAGAGTGGGCAGCCCAAGCACCTGCTACTGGTGGACCCTGAGGGTGTGGTGAGTATTGCAGGGGTATGGGTGGGTGAGGCAGAAAGGAAGGTGCAGTACCCTCCTGTGCAGCCCTGTTCCTGCCTCACTGCTTCCTAGACTTCGCCCGCTGGGCACTTCTATCTGAGCCTCCCCTGCTCTCAAGGAGCCTGGCATTCCCCCTCTAGTGGCTTAGGGTTCCTTCCCTTCTCACATCCCTGAACTTGAGCTGTTTTCCCTTCAGTCCCGGCCAATCCCCAAACCTTATGCCCACGAGTGCTGGAAGGTGCTCATGTCACCTGAGTCCCTCTTTTGACAAATGAGAAAACCATCCTTAAGAGGTTGTGATGCTCCATGTCAGATGGTTAGAGGCTAGGCACCCCAAATCTCCTCTCTCAAGAGGAGCCAGGGGCCTCCCCAGCTTCTCCAGACTCAGGGCTCAGACCAGAGCTCTGTCTCCTGTCTGCACTGTCCCTCTGCCCCTCATAACTTTGGTCTCTTTTCTACAGCAACCTCAGCCTCCTTTGCTTGTCTTTGTTGTACTGTATATCCTCTTCTGAGACATACCAGCTTCTTCCAGGTCAGGGGAGGAGTAGCTGTCCCTCAGCTTCATGATTTCTGGGCTGATGTCCCCTCTGCCTTTTCCCAGTTCACTGACCTGTCCATTCCCACGGCTGTATCTCCAGCTTCTCTTTCTAGAGAAGCCTCAGTTATCAGGACTGACGGCCCTCCCACTTCTGCCATCTTTTTCTCCTGCCTCAACCCTCTTGAATATTCCAGCTTCCTCAGTTTTGGGGACTGAGGTCTTATTTGACTCTTCACCTGAATTGACCTTCTCCCTTCCCACTTCCCAGGTTCGGACAAAGGATCACCGCTTTGAGAGTGTCAGTCACCTCATCAGCTACCACATGGACAATCACTTGCCCATCATCTCTGCGGGCAGCGAACTGTGTCTCCAGCAACCTGTGGAGCGGAAACTGTGATCTGTCCCAGTGCTCTCTCCTAGAAGATGCCCTGCGACCCCTTCCACCCTATTGCCCAACTCTCAGGACCTCACTTGGGAGTGTTCTGTGGGCTTGGCCTTGTGTAGGAATGGGGGTAGTGTGGACATTGGGTTCAGCATCCAGCTGAGTGAGAGGGTTTGAGTCAGGAGCCAGGGGTAGAGTCCTACTTCTCCCCAAACCTCACCAAAGTATTAATGTACAGAGTGGCCCCCTTCCCTGGGCCTTTCCTGTGCCAACTTGATACCCCCTTCCCCAAGGTGGGTGCTGGAGGCCTGGGCAGTATGCCTCCTTGTAATGGAAAATGTCCTGTGGTGATAGGCCCAGTGGAGCAATCACCCTTCCAGGGAAGGGGGAATGAATCACACCTTTAGTCTGCCCCTGGGCTCAGGGTACCCCAGACCCCTCTCAACAACCCTCCCTCCCAGCGTTTAAACTTTGTGCCTTTGACCATCTGCTAGGTCTGAAGATATTTTATGCAAAGAGTTCTTGGGCCCCTGAAGTCAAGCATGGGGGTGCTGACACCTTGGCTTCTGGGACCCCGTCCTCTCCTTGCTCAGTACCCCCTCCCGTTTAGGTTGGGTGAACAGAGGCAGGAGTGGCAGCTGTCCCCGGGGATGCAGCCCTTAGAGATTGCCTCAGAGCCCCCTCCCAGCCAGTGGGGAGATGGACCCTCCCCTTGCTCAGTGCCTCTCGGGTAGGGCCCCTCACCCCAGGGGGTCTATATATACATTTGGCAAGTCCACCCCCCCCACCATGTTGCATGCATGTTATACTCTAGAGCCAAAGTACAGCCCTTCCTCCTGTAGCCTCTGCCCTGCCTCCCCCTGCTGGGGTGGTGGGGGGATGACTGAAGTGTCATCCTAGGTGGATTTTGTGGAGGTGGGAACAGGGGCACTGAGACTCTAAAGCAGTAGACAATCCCCAGATACCATCGGTAGATTTGGACCTGCGTTTATTTTTTATTTTATATGCATATATTTTAGGGCTGTAGATTTACTTCACTAATTTGTTTTCCATAGCTTATTCCTGAGCACAAAATGATAATAATCGATTTATACATCACCTTTTTGACTTCTCAAAGCCCTTTTACAACTATTGGCATTTTCCTCACCCCGGCCTTTGCCGGTAGCGTTGTCTTTTCTGAGAGACCAGAGGCCGAGTGTGAGCTAGGACTAGAGAAACTTGGACCTCCCACCGCGAGGCTGGGAGGCAGAAGTTTGGCTGAATGAGTGTTAGTTTCACACCGGGCGGGAGGGGGCGGGGGCTGGGGGACACTTAAAGCCTGCAGTTATTGAATCCCTTCTCCAGGCCGGGTCCTGCCGCAACGACAGAGGAGCCGGCCCTGCTCTGTCATTAGGCCTTGTGGATAAGGGAGGGTGGACTATCTAAATCCTCACCTCCCTTTTTTTTCTTTTCTTATTGTTTGGATGTTTTCACGGGTCTCACTTATACCAAAGGGAAAGAATCTTCATTAAAGTCCATATTTCTTCTACCTCGGCCTCCTGGTCCCTGTGGCTGCCTATTGTTGGCTGTGGGCCCCCCGCGGCGGGAGGCCAAGGCCGCCTCGGGGCGCGGTGCGGCCCGGCCCACCTGGCCTCGCTCGGGTCGCGCCTCCTCCCGGAGGAGGGGCGCCGGGAGGGCGCGGCGGGGTGGGGAGTGTGGGGCCATCATCCAAAGAGATGTTCGTGTCTGCCGCTGGGGCCGTGGCGGCGGGGTGGGATCGCGGCCGGCCGAACCCCAGGCGTCTCGGGCTTCCCGGGCGCGCGCTCACGCCCTCGCGCACTTCTGCGGCGGCCCCTCGGCGGGGGATGGTACGGCCCAGCCGCAGAGCCCACGGCCGCCGCCTGCCCTAGTGAGCGGGCACGCGGCGCTCCCGGGCTTGGGACGGCCCCCCGCCCCAGGGTCGTGCCTTGGTACCGCCCTGCCTGCCTGGCGCTCGGGGGAGGGTGTGACCCGGGCCTCGCTCCCCCTCCTTGCCTTGCGCAGTGGTGGCTGCCACGCCGAGTTCCGGTTCCTGTGGCTGCGGCCGCGGGCGGGCGGTGAGGCTAGGCGAGAGTGCAGTTGGCGCCCGGGCTCGTCGCCCCCGCCTCGCCGCACCTCCGGCTTGCTGCCGCGCGGGGGCCTGCGCCGCCCCTGCCTCCCCTTCCGGGCCATGGTGCAACCCCAGGGCGCGTCCGTCCCCCGCCGCCGCTGACCCCGGTCCCCCACTCCATGGCCGCCTCGGCGCCGCCCCCACCGGACAAGCTGGAGGGAGGTGGCGGCCCCGCACCGCCCCCTGCGCCACCCAGCACCGGGAGGAAGCAGGGCAAGGCCGGTGAGAGCGCTGAGGGGGCTTGGGGCTGGCGAGGCCGAGAAGTTGGGGACCTCGGAGGGAGGGCTGGCGGGCGGGGGAGGTGGTGGTCCTCTGGCTGAGGGCCCTGAAGGGAGGGGAGGCTCAGGTGAAAAGGATGGGTGGGTGAAGCCCTCCAGGGGTTGGGGGCAGGGGCTCACAGATTGCGGATCCTAGAGTTTGGGGCACCTGGAGTTCAGGAGCCACTTGGGAGTCTGAGGGTATCAAGAGATGGGGCGTCTCATTTGAAGAAAGAGGCAGCTGAGAGTGTAGCGTCCAATTTATTTTTAAAAGTGTACCATTGTTAGGATCTGTGAAGTAAATAAACAAGAGTATAATAAAGTTAGAAGAGTTCCTTATATCATGGCTGCGAGAGAGGAGGTTGGAGAAACCTCAGGGTAACTTGTGTCTGCCTTTTACTACTTTTCCAGGTCTGCAAATGAAGAGCCCAGAAAAGAAGCGAAGGAAGTCAAATACTCAGGTGAATGGTGGTTGGTAGTGGGGGTAATTCCTAGTAGCTCCTTTGGGTGCTCTGCTCTGCCTCTCCAATGTCTCTACCTTGCATAAGCCGCAGGGAGAAGAGAAAGTTGTCTTTCTTGTTCTGTTTCTGGTCCTTTCCTTCAACTTCATAACAGATTTTAGGGGTAGGAGTGGGGATGAGATAGTTTGACCAAAGGTCTTATCAGTCAGGATTAGAACCATTCTCTCCCCCGTTTGTGCTGTTGTGTTTCCCACATGATGATAACAGCTACCACTTACTGAACCTTTTCTAAGTGTCAGGGATTGTGCTAAAATGCTTTTAACAGTTTGGGGAGATGGGCATTGTCACTATTTTACAGATGAGAAATCTGAGGCTTAAAAAAGTTAAATGCCTGCTCCAGGGCCTTGAAGTTACTCAGTGTCAGAGCTAGGATTCCAGCGTAGTTCTGCCAGTTTTCAAAACACAGTTAGTGCACTATGCTGGTTCTTCTCTCCACCCTCAGTTTCTTTGTTGCATTCTAAGGTCCATCCTGATTTAAGGTCTGAGCTGGCCAGTACCAGCCTCCAAAAATGTGTATTGTGTTTCTGATGCTCTGCTGGGTTAGCTCTCCGTCTCCCTCCATGACCCTCTTTCCCTCCTCTTTTCCCCCAGGGCCCTGCATACTCACATCTGACGGAGTTTGCGCCACCCCCGACTCCCATGGTGGATCACCTGGTTGCATCCAACCCTTTTGAGGATGACTTCGGAGCCCCTAAGGTGGGGGGTGCAGCCCCTCCATTCCTGGGCAGTCCTGTCCCCTTTGGGGGCTTCCGTGTACAGGGGGGCATGGCAGGCCAGGTACCCCCAGGCTATGGCACTGGGGGTGGAGGAGGCCCCCAGCCTCTTCGTCGACAGCCCCCACCTTTCCCTCCCAACCCCATGGGCCCTGCTTTCAACATGCCCCCCCAGGGCCCTGGCTACCCTCCCCCAGGCAACATGAACTTTCCCAGCCAACCCTTCAATCAACCTCTGGGTCAGAACTTTAGCCCGCCTGGTGGGCAGATGATGCCAGGCCCCGTGGGGGGATTTGGCCCCATGATCTCACCCACCATGGGACAGCCTCCCAGAGGGGAGCTGGGCCCCCCTTCTCTCCCCCAACGCTTTGCCCAGCCAGGGGCACCTTTTGGCCCTTCTCCTCTCCAGAGACCTGGTCAGGGCCTCCCCAGCTTGCCCCCCAACACAAGTCCCTTCCCCGGTCCGGACCCTGGCTTTCCTGGCCCTGGCGGTGAGGATGGGGGGAAGCCCTTAAATGCACCTGCTCCCACTGCTTTTCCCCAGGAGCCCCACTCAGGCTCCCCGGCTGCTGCTGTTAATGGAAATCAGCCCAGTTTTCCTCCAAACAGCAGTGGGCGGGGTGGGGGCACCCCAGATGCCAATAGCCTGGCACCCCCTGGCAAGACAAGTGCGGGCTCAGGGCCCCAGCCTCCCCCAGGCCTGGTGTATCCATGTGGTGCCTGTCGGAGTGAGGTGAACGACGACCAAGATGCCATTCTGTGTGAGGCTTCCTGCCAGAAGTGGTTCCACCGCGAGTGCACGGGCATGACTGAGAGCGCCTATGGGTTGCTGACCACTGAGGCCTCTGCTGTCTGGGCCTGCGATCTCTGCCTCAAGACCAAGGAGATCCAGTCTGTCTACATCCGCGAGGGCATGGGGCAGCTGGTGGCTGCTAACGATGGGTGATGCTGGCGAGGTGCCCAGGAAGTGCATACGTTCCTCCCTGCTCTTCCAGGGTGGTTGTTTTCCTGTCTGGCTCTTGGTCCTTGTTTCCACTGGCTTCCCATCCCCATGGGGCAGAAACACAATGGCTCCTAGGGGCAGAAAAGGAACTGAGTGAGATAGGCAGGCAGAAGAGCCTGGATTGCTCACTTTTCTGGAAACTTATGTGTTGAAATCTACAGAGGTCCAGGAAACCAAAGCCCTGCCAAGCAGAGCCATTTTTGGTGGCTATCTCTGGAGGCCTAGGGGTGTGGCTGCAAGAGAAAAGAGGCTGGAGAAAGATCTGAAGGGCAGGAGTGTCCTCTCTACAGATGATGGATACCCCCAACACCTGTGCCTAACACTCCTATCTAGCCCCCCGGCCCCAGCCTTAGTTTTTGGAGTCCAGTATTAAAGGTTTCTGGCCAGAGGAGTTGGGGGTCTCTTCCCATCTCTGCAGTAGCCCTTTCATGGGTGCTGGGAAACAGCTTTAGGGAATAAATGAAGATTTTCCCCTTTTCTTACCTTCCCCTTGCCTCCTCCAAGACCTACCCAATTCCTACCCCCTCAGAGAACCAAATAGCTTGAAGAAGCAGGAGAGTACGTGGCTATGGCAGTTTCTTGGTGATTTGGGGCTTCAAGACAGTAGGTAAGAGATGCTGTCAGGACATATCTTCCTCATACCAAAGTCACTGGTCCTTTCTCAGACTCTCTTGTGCTTTTCCCGTAATGACAATATTTTTGCTAAGAATTGGGATATGTGGTCTGACAGAGCAGAATATTTGATGTTTGGACTGTCCTGGAAGCCTGGACTCTGGCTGTACACGCTCCCCCATCTGTTGCACATTATTCGCAGCACTGGTCTTCAACTTTTGGCGCCTTTACTTCCCTGCTTCCCTGGCTTGATTGAAGGAAAGCTTGAAGAGGCGGAGCCCTTATACCTCATTTTTTTCTCCTGATGAAAGGATCCCTGTCTCAGCCTGTGGGTGGGGAGGTGGCAGGACCCTTATTGCCATGGTACTAAAATGCAATCCAGAGCCTGGATGTTTTTTGTTCCTCTCTTTCCCTGTTACTCTTTATATCTTCTCCGGCCTGGTGATGTAGCTGTTCTCATTCCTCTCAGCCAGGGTCCTGCACTGGGCTTTGTTTTTATTTTATTTTGTAAGCACTGCCTGCCACAGACGGGCCAGCGGCCTGATCAGGAGCCCCTCACAGCTGCTGTCTCTTCTTTACAGCTCATGCACACATTCCTCAGTGGGGTGGGGAAGGCAGGCTTGGGGTGTGGCCCTGAGAGGAGCTGGTGTTCCCCTGCCCCCACTTCTCCCGGGACCCTAGCGTGTGAAGAAAAGACAAAGGTACACTGCAGAACTCTTTTGCCTACCCAGGTGTAGCATGCAGCCTCTGAGGCTGTGAGAAAGAAGGGAGCGGCCTCTGGGCCTCTCTCCTCCAGTGTTCCCTGCCGTGGAACAGCAGAGATGGTAGCCCCCCCCCCCCGCCCCCGCCCGCTGAGCTCTGTGTTGTGTTTGTGGTTCTGTTTGCCTCTCTTTTATCGGTTGCTATTTTTGTGGTCTCCCCCATCTCTGCATTTGGTAAGATGGCTCTTGCTGCGGGTGGGGGGGGGCGTGTCTGCTCAGTCTCTCTCTCCCTCAGTCCACTGCTTTTTGGAAGGAAGCAGGGGTGGCAGAGATGTGGTGGGGAAAGTTTTGTACGGTTGGGTTAATAAAATGACTTGGAAAATCCAGACCAGGACTCCTTGCTGTTGGGGTGTACAGGGTTGGAATGAGCCAGTCACTGCTGGTCAGGATGGTTGCAGGGTGAGGATATGTATCCCTCAGGGTCCCTGGAGGTGGGAATGGCAGAAAGACTCAGGCCCCTGAGCTGACCCTGGTACAAGCCGCAGGGCCCAGGGAGGCCTCTTGGCTCCACCTCTCCCCCTGTGTCCCTGCTGCGAGAAACAAGTTTCCTTTCTGAGCACGTTCCTGGGCCAGGCTTGGAGCCAAGCAGGAGCTTTGGCTCCAAGGCTTCAGGGAGACAACTGCCTTTAGAGCTGGGGTTAGCGCTCGCACTCCCACACCCGAGTTGTTTGGGTTAGGGGTCGAGCGTAGCTCCAGGGGTGGGGGAAGGGGCTGCCTTGGTCTAGCAGATTTCATTTTTGGATGCTTTTCAGACCCCCATCCCCCTTTAAAAAAAACAGCGGCATCCTTAATCCGCACCGGAGCAGGGTAAGGAGAGTGGCAGGAGGGCTATTTCCAACCCATAATTTGCCACTCTCCCCTCCCCCATCCTGCAGCTGTCTCTGTCTGTCCTGGAACCAACCTGCCCCCTTGTCCTGGAAATGTCACCCCTTGCCTTTCAGTTTTGGGTCTTCCCTCCAGAAATTGTTTAGACACTGGGAAAGGAGGGAAGGTGACCCAGGATTCAGTTTGCTGGAAGTCCAGTGTCCCACCGGGAGGTAAGCCCAGGTTTAGGGGCTCTGCAGGTACCCCCTCCCCTCTCCTGGCTCTCAAGTTTAGCTGTTATTGGCCAAAAGTTTCCGCCCCCTCAGGGAACTTGACTTTCCATTGGCCAGTCCCCAGTCACATGACCTTCCTTTCTCGGGGCTGTAAAGCTGGAGAGCCAGCAACAAGTTCAGCTGAAGACTGAAGCAAGAGCTGGGTCAGGTAATGCCCTAGCGGGGAAGGGGCCGTAGAGATCCGTAAGAGAGGAAGGATGGAGGAGAGAAGGGCAGAGCTCTGAAGGGTTGGGCTCCACCGAGGATCTGCAGAGCTGTTTGTTACTTCTGGGCTGGCGGAAGGGGGATCATGGGCGGCCGTTTACAAAACAGAAACTTGCTCTTGGTCCCCCAGACAAGTCCTAGGTCCGTTGCGTTAGAGGTTTGGGGGAACAACTCTTAGAGGGGTTGAAATTAGCTGGATGAGACTTCCCAGCTTTCTACAGAGAGGGAGAGCTCCCCCTTTAGCTGCCTTTTAGAAACAGCACAAGTCCCTGACAGTCCTTACAGGACGTTTTTGTTGAATCCTGCCTGAATGAAAAGAGAGGGAGTAGTGAGGAGGGGTTGGAGGTGGGTTTTCTTCCAAGAGGTTGATGAGAAGAAAGAGATCTGAAAATAGCAGGGAAGGGTGGAGATTAAACAGCAGAAGGAACTTCCTAATAAGGCGGTGAGATGCTGGCTTGGGAGAACTGGGAGATCTTTTGGAATGCTGGGTGAACCCAACCAAGAGAGAGATACCAACCAGGGTTTGGAACAGACTGTCTTCTGTTTGGGTCTCAGAAGTGTTTGTCTTGTTGACCCAAATACCGTTGCTGGTTTCCATGGAAACAGTGTGTCTGACATCACCCTGGTTGCCATGGTGCCTGGTTCTGGAGGACCTGAGCAGGCTGTACACAGCCAGGGATAAACAGGGACTTCAGACCAAGCTGCTGCTACTTCCTTCCTGCCACCACCTGTTAAGAGTCACACGCAGCAACTGGGGATGGGGAGATGATGACAGAATGGCGGGGTTGGGGCCTGAGACCAGAAGGCAGCACAGTGATGGTTCGGTGGATGCCTGTAGAAACCGGCCAGGGGTGTCCTGTTGGACGTGGTGTGGGGAAGTCACTGCAGCCATTCTCCTGTCTCCTTGTGGGATGGGTGCATGTGTCTGGGAGGCATGGGTATTGGGGGATGCTGTGAGGGGGTCCTTCATCTGTCCTGGGCTTGGATCTTGATTGGCAAGGACCACAGGAGGTTTTTAGGGCACCATGTAGGACTCACACTAGCTCAAACAGAAGGGGGAATTGTGGTGGTTTCCCAAGGTAGAACTGCCACACTTCTACCCCAGCCTCACTTCCTTTTATCAGGGTTTCCTTTCAGAGTCCTTTTCCACTTGCCACCTTTCTAGTCCGTCAACAAGCAGTCATGTAGTCTCCTCTAAAGGATCACAATCCGAGATTCGAGGGGGTCAGCTCCTCTATCCCTCCACCTTTATGCCAGGTCCCAATTGCCAGCCTGGGGGAATAGTCTAGGCCATGGATGGAGGGGTAGGTCCCTCTCTTCTTATCCTGCCTTGTGTCAGGCTTTGGAAGCTGGAGTAACTTCCCACGCCCACTCGGCCAAGTCAGAGCAGATTAGCAGGGGTTAGGACCACAACCCTGATTTTTGTCCATGCTTTGCAAACTGTAAAGTGCTTTATACATGATAGCTGCCATAAATCCCTTTTGCCAGTCACCTTCAAGTTCCCTAAGATGAAATTCTGGAGTTTACTAAGAAGGGAAACAACTTAGAATGGAGAGTGAGAGTGACAAAGAGATTTACTAAAGGTACATTCAGGTGGATCTAAGCTATGCCAGTTGTTCTCAACCCTGGCTGCACATGAGAATCATTTGGGGGATTTAAAAAAAATCCTTGCCTGAGCCTGACCCTTGAACACAGTTGTATCAGAATCTTAGGCGATTCCATTGTGTAGCCAGTGTTGAAGACCCCTGAACTAGACCACAGAAAAGACTTATGGTGGGTGATGGGTGGGTGACTTGGGGGTGAAGGAGGCCATTGAGTCTTCTTTTCTAGGCCCTGGGGAAGAAGGTGGTGATTATGGGGGAGGCTGGGGAGGTGAAGGGAGGGCTGGGTTGTTCCTCACTCTTTTTAGCTGTTCATCGTTGGCAAGTCAAGTCAGCCAATTTTCTGGCCTTCATTTCCCTTCATTTTCCCTGACTATAACATGAGAGAGTTGGCCTGGATTTTTCCCAAAGCCTTTCCAGCCCTTTGCTTCTCTGACCTTTCAAGGTCAGTTCCATTTCCCAGTTTACCAAGGGCTCTTTCGGTCCCTGGCAGAGGCAGGCTTCACTGTGGCTGTTGGTACGTTCTGATTTGAAAGGCAAATACTGCCCAGAAGAGCTGAGGTGCTGGGGTCAGAAGACTGGAACCAGGCTGGTTGTGGAAGTGGCTGCCCAGCCCTTAAACCTTGGAACCCGGTCGAGGCTGCTGTCTCCATCCTGCCTCCCCTGAAGGGAGCTGGGGTCCTTAAGAAAGACTTTCTCTGCAGGTGGCAGCCTCAGTAGCCTTGGGGACCTCAGCAACTATGGCCTCCTGCCCAGACTCGGACAATAGCTGGGTGCTTGCCGGCTCAGAGGTAGGAAAAGCAAGCCTGGGAGCCATATGGAATGGGGGTTCCTGCAGGGCTGGGCTGCTTGCTGGGTCTGTCCCCTTCCTTGGTCTTGGTGATCATGTGCATCACCTCCTGCTGGCTGTTAGAGGAACTCTAGTGGCAGGGAGAAGGCCATCAGGCCCCAGGAGTTAGGTGTTGGGACTTGGACCATGCCTTGAAAGAAGGAAATTGCTGGGGTAAGCTGTGAGAAGCAGGGAAGATATTCTGGTGGGGAGACCAGCATGAGCAAAGGTTCTGAGGCAACAACGGGAGAGCCGTGTTGGGGGAGACCAAGGAGGTCCATTGGAGGAGGTGGAGACATGGGTCAGATGGTGTTGAAGTGAGGTTGGGCCAGAGCCTGGGAACCTCCAGAAGAGGCCTGAAGGGCCTGGCTCAGGCATTCGGGCCTCCTCTTTGATGGGAAATCATGGAAGGGCTCTGAGTTGGAGGGAGTCAGGACCATCACTGCCTTGGGCAGAGGGTGCAGCCACTGTGTGGGCTGGGTGGGAACTGGGGGAAAGCGTTTTGAAGGTCCTGTAGTCCAGGTTGTAGTTGGTGGAGTGGGAGCCCAGTAGACTGCTGTGCCCTGAAGCCACTGAGAAGGGGGCCAGCGGGATTGGGGGGCTGAGTGTCTGGAGAAGGTTTATCAAGGGCTTGGTATGTTCGTACCGCAGGGAGGGAAGAAGGTGAAGAGCTTGAGTTAAAGGCGTCGGGTTTGAGTGGCCTTGAGGAGGAGACCAGTTGGGGGTGAGGGAGCTGCCCTCAGGATGATGCTGGAGCAGGACCCATGGACTAGGGCTGGCCGGCAGAGGGGACGGACACCATGCTTCCAGCCAGAGCCCTGGCCCCCTGTTGAGGTGCCTTTGCTGACAGCTGGGGGACCTTGGGCCAGTCGTTTCGCCTCTCTGTCCTCCCCTGTAAAAGGGGAGTTGTGATTCTTGCCTGGTAGAAGGGGCCATGAGAAAAAAGTAACTTGAAAATTGTAACAGTGGTCCACCGCCTTGGTCAAGTGGTGCTTCTTCATTTAACAGAAACTTGGCCTCCGAAAGTTCTCAGAGCAGCAAGTGAGGTTAGGGAATGGCCGAACACTGCGTCGAGCTGAGATGCTGCAGTGCCAGCTGACCCCCACCCCCTCCCGACTTTGGAGCAGCCCACTACTGAGTGTATTATATTTTTGTGAGATGTGGGTTGAGGTCCCTGAGCAGTGCGGCTGGTCCCAGGCACCCCAGTAGAGCACCACTTGGTTTCGTCCTGCTGTCCTTCCTCTGGAGCAGCCCTTCTGCCTGTGCCCCTCCCCCCAGAACCTGCCTGTGGAGACTCTGGGCCCTGAATCCAGGATGGACCCAGAATCTGAGAGAGCTCCCCAGGCCTCTTGGAGCCCCTCCAAGGCAGCTGCTGAGGAATTAGCTGGGACCTTGGATGGAGAAGGTAACAGGGCCCTACTGAGGGTGGAGTGCAGCCACCTCTCCTCCATGTTCTGGTGTTTCCCAGTTTCCTCAGGGAGAGGGAGGCTGGTTGGTCTTATTTCTGGCATTAATCTCAATTTAAAACCTTCCCTCGGGCTTCCCTGGTGGCGCAGTGGTTGAGAGTCCGCCTGCCGATGCAGGGGACGCGGGTTCATGTCCCGGTCCGGGAGGATCCCACATGCCGCGGAGCGGCTGGGCCCGTGAGCCGTGGCCGCTGAGCCTGCGCGTCCGGAGCCTGTGCTCCGCTATGGGAGAGACCACAACAGTGAGAGGCCCACGTACCGCAAAAAACAAAACAAACAAACAAAAAACCTTCCCTCATTCCACCCTGGCTTTCTCCTGCCCCGTCCAACCTGGTTGGGGCCTGTGGGAGCCAGAGGGCCGTGTAACACATTCCGTTGGGGGGTAGTGGTGTTTCTCCTTAGCCTTTTCTCCTGCCATAGAGACCCTGTTCCAGAGTGAGAGCTCCCAGTCCAGGCCCATTCTGCCAGAGGAGACTGAGGCCAAGGTGAGGACCTTCACTGGGGGAAGGGTGGGAAATGGGGAGGGCCGGGAGCTGCTCATGGCTGTGTCTGCATCAGGGTGTCCTGGAAGGTGATGATCGTGGAATGGAGCCCCCTGGCCCAGGAGACACAGAGGCCCAGGGAGACTTGGAGGAGACCCCCGAGGCGGTAGGCCTGGGACCGGACACACAGGACCTGGAGGATCAGAGTCCCCCCAGCAGCCTGCCCTCATCCCCGCAAACAGGTGAGAGTTCTCCTTGTCTCCCCCTGTCACTATCCTTCTAGAAGGTGTAGGAGTGGGAGTAGATATCGCTACTGAGCACAGCTCTGGGCCAGGCCCTAGGACTTAGCAGCTTGGTGCCCTCCTTAAATTGTATCAGTGGGACCTCACCACCACCCCTGGGGACACTGAGGCTCAGGTTAAGTCACACAGCCGGTAAGTGGCAGGGCCTAGGTCTGGTCGACTCTTTTGTCTCCGCCGTGGGGCCTCCTCTTTTCTTGCCTCTAGATTCAACTCTCATTCCCTGAGTCCCTTCCGTGTGTCAGCTCTGGGGAAGGAGGTTGGCTTCATGGCCTGTGTAAGAGGTGGACCAGACTGAGCCAAGATGCAAGTCAGACCTATGAGGGGTGCAAAAAAGGAGGGGAAGGGTGGTCAGTCACGGGACAGGTCGAGGGCAAGGGAGAGGCAGGGACAGCTGGGGAAAGGGGCACACTGGAGGTGTCATCTGAGTGGAGCCTTGAGCAAAGAGTAGGATTTTAGTCAGTACGGTAGGAGGAAGAGAACATTCCAGGCCAAGGCTGCGGCATCAACAAAGAGATGGGGCCCCCTGTCCTGTGCTGAGGAGGCTGTTTCCAACGCTGGTGGCAGAGGAGTGTATGAGTCCATCTCTGTTGAGGGGGGACAGGGTGGAGGAGGAGGCCGGGGGCTGGGGCCATTTAGGGGGCAACTGACAAAGCCGAGGAAGACCTGAACTAAGGCAGATACAAGGCGAGTGACGTTGAGATGTTTAGGTGTCGAGTTGTCTAACTGTCTGCGTGTGGGGTGAAGAGGGAGGGCTGAGGTTGGCTAGGTGGGAACAGTGGCGTCTTTCCCTGCAGTGGGGGAACACCAGAAGAGAACCAGTGTGTTGAGTGTTTGGTCCCCAGGGACTCCCAGGTGGGAGTGGCCAGGAGGCAGTCAGACGTCCACGCCTGGAGCTCCAGGGAGGCCAGGTTGGGAGTTACTGAGGAGGGACTCATCTGCTCTGCGGGGAAGCCAGCGGGGTGGGTGAGATAGCAGGTGACTTGTGTGTATGGTGAGAAGAGCAGAAAAGCAGAAATGGTGTCAGGAGGACCTCTGCCTCCAGGACCGGGAAGAGCCAGGGACTGAGCGGAGGCACTGGGAAGGAGTGGCCAGGGTTCGGGCAGAACCCAGAGCCGGGAAGGTGCTCCACGTGAGGCACGTGTGGGAGGAAGGAGTGCACTTTTAGGGTGAAAGCTGCTCTTGTAGTTTGCAGATTGAAAGGACTGGTCTCCCCCCAGATGTAGAGAACAAACGTATGGACACCAAGGGGGCAAAGTTGGGGGGTGGGGTGGTGGGGGGATGAACTGGGAGATTGGGATTGACATATATATACTAATATGTATAAAATAGATTACCAACAAGAACCTGCTGTATAAAAAATAAATAAAATAAAATTCAAAAATTCAAAAAAAAAAAGAAAGCACTGGTCTCCCGCCTCCAGACTGGGTGGGGGTGGTCACTGATGCCCTGGCAGACGTGGGCAGGGTCTCCAGGCGCCCCCTCTGTGGTCAGGGCTGGGGGCCTCTCGTGTTTGCTTCTGTTTCCCGTCTTTCTGTATGTCCCATCGCTTCCATTGCTTTACTGCCCTGTCCCTATCCCTTCCTCCAGCTTGGATCAGGGAGGAGGCTCACTGCTCCAGCAGTGAGGACGACACCGACATGGATGTGGCGGGTCTGCGGAGACGGCGGGGCCGGGAGCCCAGCACTCCTCAGCCTGTGGCCCCCCTGGGTGTGGAGGACCAGGCTGGGGGTGAGGGTGCGGGCAGGGAGCTGGGCATCTCCCTCAACATGTGTCTCCTCGGGGCCCTGGTTCTGCTGGGCCTGGGGATCCTCCTCTTCTCCGGTGAGTGGTCCCTCTCCTGATGAGGCCTTAAGCCTCCACTCTGGCCCCTTCTGCCCTCCTGCCGCACTTTCACTCCATTCCACCCCCTCCTCTGAGGGCCTGACCAGACTCCTCTGTCTCCATTTCAGGTGGTCTCTCAGAGGCTGAAAGTGGTGAGTGAGGACGGGCCCTGACTGGTTCGTGTCTGTCCCCTTCCAGCCCTGAGAGAGGCTGATGGGGGCAGTTCTCTGGGTCAGGAGTAGGGATGCTGGGGGCTGTACATTTTTTGCTCAGTTATAGGTCTTGTCAGCTATTCAGGGTGACCCTTGACCCTTTACCTCGCTGGACTCTCAGCCATAGGGTGGGTCCAGGGCAGGAGGGTTACTGTGTGTGTGTGGGGGGGGGGCGGGGAGGAGAGGGCTCTGTGTGCCTTGGGGCCAGTTTCAGGATTTCACTTTCCTACAGGGCCGAGGGGGGGGGGGGGGGGGGGGGGGGGGTTGGGGGGGGGGGGGGGGGGGGGGGGGGGGGGAGGAGAGGGCTCTGTGTGCCTTGGGGCCAGTTTCAGGATTTCACTTTCCTACAGGGCCCATGGAGGAAGTGGACCTGCAGGTCTTCCCAGATACCGGCTGGGATACTGAGATGCTGGAGGCTGAGGGGGATGGGCAGGCATGTGTGACACTCTCCATTGGTGTGAGGGGCCTGGTGGGGGAGATTCAGGGCTGCGGGGATGACTGACTCCTTTGCCCTTAGGATGGGCTAAAGCAGCAGCTGCAGACCTCAGCGCCCCCTGACAGTGTTCCCAGCCTGCAGAACATGGCCCTTCTGCTGGACAAGCTGGCCAAGGAGAACCAGGATATCCGGCTGCTGCAGGCCCAGCTGCAGGTGGGCACAAGCAGGAGGGGTGGGCTAGACACCCTCCCTAGGCCAGGTGTCTGTCTGTCCTAGTGTCCTCCCCCAAAAGAAGTTTCCTGTGTTCACCCACACACCTTGATCCCCTCCCTTTCCCACTATAGTGAAGTCATCTTCTCAGTTCTCTGTTCATGTCCTGCATGCTAAGGGTTAGGCCAGGACTGGCATACCTGCTTCACGTGGCATGCCACCTCTGCTTGATTGGCATGGTCCGCTTGGAGCATTGTGTGGAGAAGGATTTGAAGAACATGCCAAGGCTCAATGGGAAAGAAATGCTGAGATCAATTAGTAATGTCTGTTCTGGGTATGGGAGGTGGAAATTGGGCAACGACAGCCACATCTTGGCTATCTTTTGGTGAATCGGAGAAGTGTGTGCTTAAAAGGGACATAGAAGCTGAGGCCTGTGATGGAATTTGGGGATCCCAGGGCCTGGTGAAGGGTGCAGATGGGGCAGGGGATGAGAACCAAATCCTCTGAGTTTCCCAGGCCATAAAGTCTATGATGGAATGGAATCAGGGTAGAAGGCACTGGGGCTGTCCTTGACTCCTCCTTGTGCTCTCCATCCCTACTCCCATTCCAGGCCCAGAAGGAAGAGCTTCAGAGCCTGATGCATCAGCCCAAAGGGCTGGAAGAGGAGAATGCCCGGCTCCGAGGGGCCCTACAGCAGGGCGAGGCCTCCCAGCAGGCTCTGGAGTTAGAGCTGCAGCAGCTGCGGGCCCAGCTCCAGGGCCTGGAGGCTGACTGTGTCCGGGGCACAGATGGGGTGTGTCTCTATGGGGGCAGAGGCCTGCGGGCTGGCAAGGTCACCAAGGAGCAAGGCCCAAGGGGGCAGGTGCCAAGCCCTGGCTTCCTGGAGCAGAAGAAACAGCTAGAGGCTGAGGCCCAGGCATTAAGGCAAGAGTTGGAGAGGCAGCGGCGGCTGCTGGGGTCTGTGCAGCGGGACCTGGAGCAGAGCTTGAGGGATGCGGGCCAAGGGGACCCAGCCCATGCTGGCCTGGCTGAGGTGGGTCACAGACTGGCCCAGAAGTTGCGGGCCTTGGAGAACTGGGGCCAGCGCCCTGGGGTCCCTGCCAATGCCTCAGAGGCCTGGCATCAGGAGCCTCACTTCCAGAGTTCCAGGGAGTGGAGCAGAAAGGAAAAGTGGTGGGAGGGGCAGAGGCACTGGAAGACTGACCACTGGAAACAGAAGAAGGAGGAATCTGGCCGGGAAAAGGAGAAGAGCTGGGGGGGTGAGGAGGACAGGGAGCTGGCGGGGAGGTGGAAGGAGGGCAAGCCAAGGGTGGAGGAGTGGGCCAGCAAGAAGGATGGCAAGCGACAGGGTTCTAAGGAGCCCCCCAGGAAAAGTGGGAGCCCCCACTCCTCCAGAGAAAGGCAGAAACACCCTCAGTGGAAGGAGGGGGCTAAAGACAGGCATGACCCCGTGCCACTCTGGGCAGAGCTGTTGAGGCACAAGTACCAGGCACCCCAGGGCTGCTCGGGTGTGCACGAGTGTGCCCGCCAGGAGGGCCTGGCCTTCTTTGGCATGGAGCTGGCCCCTGTGCGGCAACAGGAGCTGGCCTCTCTGCTGAGGACGTACCTGGCGCGGCTGCCCTGGGCTGGGCAGCTGACCAAGGAGTTACCCCTTTCTCCTGCTTACTTTGGTGAGGATGGTATCTTCCGCCACGACCGCCTCCGCTTCCGGGACTTTGTAGATGCCTTGGAGGACAGCCTGGAGGAGGTGGCAGTGAGACAGACAGGTGATGACGATGAGGTGGATGACTTTGAGGACTTCATCTTCAGCCACTTCTTTGGAGACAAAGCACTGAAGAAGAGGTGGGCAAGCTGTGGGGGAGTTGGGTCGGTGGGACAGAGCAGGAGGCAGGAGGTGGTGGTAGGGGGTGTGAAGGAGCCAGGGCCCTGAGCTGGGGCGGGGTGGCGAGGTGTTCTTCGGTTTAAGGTTTTATCTTTGCTTTTAGGTCTCCCCTCCCCCCTAGCCAGTACTTTTCCTGTCTTCCCTTGGGGTCAGGAAGCTGCCTGTGCTCACCCCAGAGTGGTCCTGGGGAGTCCCCTTCTGGGCTGGGGGAATTTTTCCTCCCGAGTTACCCTGTACTGCCCATACCTGCAAGAGAGATTGCTTCCCACCTTCCCGCCTGCCCAGCTGGGGCCTTCATCCTGGGAGACCAGGTCTGGCCACACTCCCCTCCCCCCGGTATGATCGATGGTGACTGCCTGTGTCGCCTGTCTTAGGAGGAACAGGGTCCCCTCTCCTCAGGGAGCACCTTCTCATCATGTGGATGTGCCGTTGTTGTCTAAAGGCCTCTTACTGCCCACCCCCCCACCCCATGCCTCTCCACAGGTCTGGGAAGAAGGACAAACACTGGCGGAACCCCAGAGTTGTGGGACCCAGGGAGGAACACAGCCACCAGCGCCAGGGCTGAGGCCCCGTGCTGTCTGTCCCCTGGGAACCGTTAAACTGCCACCTCCCTTGGCTCGTTTGGTGTCCTTGGATATCCTTCACCGAGGAGAGCGGAAATCACCCAGCCCGGCACTGAAACCACTTTTGCTAGAAAAAGGTCTTCGCTGGACCTGCCTTGCTATCTATGCAAATGTATGCAAATGCTCAGGGCCCTGGGCCGTGACCCTTGCAGCCTGATTGTGTCACGCCAGTGTGAAGGGGGCGGGGAAGAGAAGCCTGTTTTTTGGGGGGTGGGGTGGAGGTAGGGGGGATGGGGGCAATTCTAATTCTGAAGCCAGAGAGCTTTCCTCCGTGTGTGTGTGTGTGTGTGTGTGT
>NC_041217.1:72792561-72793748 GCF_002837175.3 Physeter macrocephalus
ACTCCTATGTCTGGTGCATGGGGATGTGTGGAAGGCATATGTGTGTGTGTGTGTGTGTGTGTGTGTGTGTGTGTGTGTGTGTGTGTGTGTGTGTCGGGGAGGGTGGGGGAGTGGGCCCCTTGGCTGCACGCACTGACCCGGGTCCCCTGGCATTTGACTAGCCTGGCTGGCTGGGGGCCCAGCATGAGGGCTTCCCCTGGCGTTTTGTTAGATTTGGAAGGAGCTGGCCCCAGCGGGGTAAAACCCCCTTTTAAGCCTTGCTGCTCACCTCCCCACGTGAACTGTAGACTCAGATCCCAATAAAATGCTGTTGGAGCTGTGACATTGGGTGCAGGCTCTGTCACTTGGGGCTGTTTCTGAGCACAAGGGACATCCATACCCACCGCCTTGTAGGCACTGGTACTCACCCTCTCCCATATACTCCTCTCCCAGTCACCTCACCCTCGCAGCAAACCTCAGGCCCTCTGGGCTGGAGCTCCCCATTTTGCTCACAGCTGCCTTGGCTGCACCCCTGGGAGATGTAGAAATATGCGAATGGGTTTTGGAGTCTGAGCCTTGGGCTCAAATCCAGTTTGAGTGATTTTGGGCAAGTTAATCCCTGGGAGCCTTGGGTTTCTAATCCTCAGAAAAGGAGACTGAGGGGCTGGAGAAGAGATTAAATAAAGCAGTGTAGACCAAATACCTGTCTTGTGTTTGGCACTCAGAAGTGATTTCACTCCCTTCAGGGTGTGGAGGAGGGAGGAGAAGGGGACCCCCCAACCCACCCCCGCACCTCCCCCAGGATTGGGGAGGTGAGGGAACCACTAGGTGGTGCCTTGGCTCCACATTTGCTCCAGACATCACCTCCCTCACTACTTAGTACCCCAAATCTTGGACCCCCCCACCCCACTGACTTGGGCCGGCTCTCTGGCTAGCTCTCCCAGGAAGACCCAGATTCCCCTGGGCTTCTCTTTAGGAAGTCCTTCCTGACTGGGGTTCTTGATTGGCCTGGAAAGCCCCTTGGGAGTATAGGGGACAGAATGATGGTGTGACTTCAGGCCAGGTCAGAGGAGTGTGTTAGTAAAGCTGAGGGGGCCTGCCCAGAAGGGGGCTGTAATTGAAAGCAAGTGCTTCTGTAACACTACGACTGATGGGCCACTCACTGTTAAAAGGCTTTAAGTGTATTAGCTCATTTAATTCAGCTGTGG
>NC_041217.1:72794248-72833680 GCF_002837175.3 Physeter macrocephalus
TCTGTTAGACACCCTGTTTTCCTGCCCCTAATTGCCCCAGGGGGAGAGGTTTGCTCCTTCCCCGCTCCCCCACCGCCCACCCCACCAGGCTCGAGCAGGTAGGGCACTGAAGGAGTGAAAGTGAGGGGTCGGAATGCGCACCGGGGGCGGCGAGAGCCGGGAGAAATGAAATAACAGGGTGAGGGGGCACCCCCTCCAGATGTGGTGTGTTGACACGCCTTTCTGGAGGAGAAGTGGGAGGCTAGGAGGGGATGAAGTAGGAAGACTAGAGAACTGTTTGAAGGGGCAGGCACGACCCAGCCCCCAGATCCCAGCCTATCCTCTTCTCCCGTGGGGCGGGGGTGGGGTGTGGCTCTAGGTTAGAGAGGTGCGGCCCTGGAGGGGGGTGAGCTGTGGCGCTAAGCCGGGGCCTAGTGGCACCTCCCTCTTCAGTGCCAAGGCTGGGAGGATGACACATTCAATTAAAGCGCCCAAGCCAAGCAGACACCTCAGGTCTCCCAGGAGGTGTGGCTGGGGATTCCTGTCACCCAGCCCTTTGCCCCCTGTCCACCAGCTACCAACTGGGCACAGTCATTCCACAAGCAGTTCTTTCTCCCACATGCCCAGCTTGGGAGGGGGGAGGTGCATTTCAGGGGCTGTTCCACTCAGCCCAGGGATGGGAAAGAGGTGGCTTCTCTTCAGTGGTGGTCGCCCAGCAACCTTTGTATAAGGCTACTCCCCTCTGCGTTGAGGAAACTGAGGTACCTGTAGGGATAGCTCTGGCTTTGGCTTCCTCTCTGCTAGAGCAGGGTGTGTTGTGGAGGAACTGGGCAGTGCCCTAGGGAGGCGCTACTTCAGAGGAGGGCTGGAAACCCGGGCGAAGCTCAAGGACAGAGGCCCCAGTGTGCTTGTGCAGCTGCTCCAGGCCTGGCACTGGTGGCCCCCTCCTCAAAGCCTGTGGAGAAAACAGTAGACTTTGGGCTTGGGGATAGAGAGGCAAACTTGGGGTGGTGGCTGGGAGCTATAGGCCTGGTCTAACCCGTTTTCCTGCTCCCAGTGCCCCAGGCAGAGACTCCTGCCCACCTGAGTGCCAGGGCCAAGGAGGGGCCAGAGTGACCCATCACTCCCATGGGAACCGAGTGGGGCTGGTGGCATTCCTGATGATTCAGGGAGGCTGTGCCCATTCTTACTGGGGTGCTCAAGCACCAGCTCTTACCTATCTGCCTTACTGCTAGGCTTGGAAGGGAGTGTCGGGGGCGGGGCTGGTGGCACAGGCAAGGCCAAGGAAGTAGGGTGAGGTGAGGAGGGCCCCTCAAGGCCCCATGCCATCCAAAGGCCTCCAAGCTCGTTTCCCTAATGGATCCAATTACTGTTTGTGGAACTGGGACGTGCCTGGCGAAATGGGGAGAGAGTCTCTCCCCTCAGGGAGTTCCAGGGACCAGGGACCCCAGTGGTTTGATATTTTGCCAAGTACCCCATGCCTTCCTGTGTCCACCACACTCCCCTCTCACTGCCAAGATGTGTGCATTCTTTTTTTTTTTTTTTTTTTTTTTTTGCGGTACACGGGCCTCTCACTGTTGTGGCCTCTCCCGTTGCGGAGCACAGGCTCCAGACGCGCAGGCTCAGCGGCCATGGCTCATGCGCCTAGCCGCTCCAGGGCATGTGGGATCCTCCCGGACCGGGGCACGAACCCGTGTCCCCTGCATCGGCAGTCGGATTCTCAACCACTGCCGCCACCAGGGAAGCCCATGTGTGCATTCTTATGCTAAGGAAATTAGGGGAAACTCTTGTCTACTTCTCTGAGTTTCTTTCTCCATTCAGATGTTTCTCCCATCCCCACACCACTCAGTACCACCATGGAGAACAGTGACACCAACACTTTGATGGTAACTAGCAAGGCAAGTGGGGATTACAAGGGACCCAGCATCTGCTTCTCTGCTCATAGAAGGATCAGGGAAGTAAGAGGCACAGCCATCTTGTCTGGGCACTATACCCACTACTCTTCACAGCATCATCATCACCTGGGGCGTTGGCGTCCAGGTTGAGGAGGGAGGTGTATAGAGACAGAAGTTTTGGCTGGTTAACATGACACCACATGGAGCCTTGGTGTTGAGTCCCTTAGCTCCCTGGTCTATTGTGTCACGTTATTGGGGACCTGATTGTCTGTGGTCTCAGGGTTCAGGTCAGTGGGACTCAATGTACAGAGGCCAGTCATAGTGTAGAGAGAGCATGTGCCAGTGTGTGTGTGTGTATGGGAAGAGCAGGAAGAGAGCTTGAGATTGCTGGGGTCAACCAATACTGGCATGCCAGTCCAGCACACATATCACCTAGTTTTTCTATGTGTATGCCGCCTATGAGTGGGCGGTGAACATATTTGTGTGTGTGCCATAGAACTTGTGCATGTATATGCATGAAGCCTCCATACATGCGTCTGTGAGGGCAGGTCCTGTCCGACTCGCCTTTGGGGGCGGACTGGCAGCAGCAGGAAAGCATGCTGGGAGAGGCGATGGAGAGGGCGCATCCCTCGAAAGGATCCCTCCCACTTTCACACTTCCATTCCTTCTATCCTTCCTCCCCACTAGTGAATTATGGGGGATGGACAGAGGAAATCCGGGCCTGGGTCTGGGAGTCGCAGAGGCCTGCGCCGTTTCTGTGGTAACCGAAGCATACGTTCCCTTCTTCCCTCCACCCTTCTCCCCCGCCTCTTTTCCTTCGGAGGCCGGCAGGGCTTCCCTGCGCCTTTGCTACCCTCTGGTGGCCACCGTGAGAATGGCAGAACAAGGAGTGGGCCTGGAAGGATAGTGGGGGGACTGGCGGCACTAGGGCCCTGGGAACAGAGACAGGGACTGAGAAGAGAGGAAGCTCCGAAGAAAAGCCGGGAGGCTCCGAGGACCCTGGGGAAGGTCTACGGAGCGGTGAGGTGGAAAGTGGGTTGGCTTTGGGTTTGTTCTCTCTGACCCGCTTCCTCTCCCCACAGCCTGCGGCGAGAGGGCTACACGGTGCAGGTGAATGTGAACGATTATTTGGATATTTACTGCCCGCACTACAACAGCTCAGGGGTGGGCCCGGGGGCGGGGCCAGGGCCCGGAGGCGGGGCGGAGCAGTACGTGCTGTATATGGTGAGCCGGGCAGGCTACCGCACCTGCAACGCCACCCAAGGCTTCAAGCGCTGGGAGTGCAACCGACCGCACGCTCCCCACAGCCCCATCAAGTTCTCGGAGAAGTTCCAGCGCTACAGCGCCTTCTCTCTGGGCTACGAGTTCCACGCGGGCCACGAGTACTACTACATCTGTAAGTGACGGCCAGGCTGCGGGCCAGGGCGGGACCTAAGAGTGCCAGGGGGTGGAGTCCCGAGGGGCCGGGGGCGGGGCAACGCTGCAAGGCACTAGGTCTCCATCGCTTGGAGTGATACCTCGGGATGAGGCGTGGGGGCTGGGCACCTCAGAGTTCCAGCTCAGAGTCTTGAGGCTAAGAAAGAGGTTTAGTGGCACTCCGAACTTTGGGTCGCAGAGTCACTGTTTCTGTGAGGGCCACTCCGGGGCCGGGACCTCAGGGGTAATCGTTTCTTGAGGGATGGGACCCAAGGGGCTTCTAGGGCTGACAGCAAAGCCACCACGACCAAGGCGCAAAGGGTGGAGGAGTTACTGAAGGACACTGCCCAAGAGGGGCAGTTTGGAGGGGGTGAGAAGGAGAGTTTCTGAGCGAGGAGGGCACGGGGTGTAAATCTGGAGAAAGTGACTCAGGCCCAGTCTCCTCCCCAGCCACGCCCACCCACAATCTGCACTGGAAGTGTCTGAGGATGAAGGTGTTCGTCTGCTGCGCCTCCAGTGAGTATAATAGGCTCCCAGCCGCGACCCCATCCTCGGCTCCCCTGCTTTGGGGCTCCCCTGGCTTCCTGGGGGTGGGGGTGGAGGGCACAGGCGAGGGGGACTCGCTCCTCAGCTGTAACAGGGAGAGGGGATCCTGGCCCTGACTATCCCCTCCTCTCTCCCCCCCTGCACCCCACCCCCCGCAGCATCGCACTCCGGGGAGAAGCCGGTCCCCACTCTCCCCCAGTTCACCATGGGCCCCAATGTGAAGATCAACGTGCTGGGTGAGTCTGCGCAGCGCCCTCTGGTGGCCACTGCTGGAACCGCAGCCCCCTCCCCGGTGCCTGCTCATCTTGCATGTCTTCCCCGGGGTCACCGATCTTTACCATCCCCGTGGGTGGTCACGTCCCCCGCTCCACTGCTGCTGCCGCTGCCGCGTGCCCCGCCCCAGCACGCAGCACAGCTCTCACCAGTCTGTCTATTCATCTATCCACAGAAGACTTTGAGGGAGAGAACCCCCAGGTGCCCAAGCTTGAGAAGAGCATCAGCGGGACCAGCCCCAAGCAGGAACACCTGCCCCTGGCGGTGGGCATCGCCTTCTTCCTTATGACACTCTTGGCCTCCTAGCTCTGCCCCCTCCCTTGGCGGAGAGAGATGGAGTGGGGCTGGCACAGAGCAGGGAGCCTTTGGCCTCTCCAAGGGAAGCCTAACCTTGGGGCCTAGACCCCTCCTCCGATGGCTGGAAGTGGGGTCTGCACCATACATCTGTGCCCACCCCTTCTGCCCCCTCCCCACCAAGTAGGACACTGTAGTGGACCAAGCGCAGGGACAGCCAAGGGTTCCAAGTGGCCTTGTGGCTCTGGTAATGTTTGGTACCAAACCCGGGGGGCTATAAGGGGCAGTGCTCAGGACTCCCTGCCCCCTGGTACCTTTCTCTGACCCCTGGTGCCCTCCCCCCTTGTGCCCCCCGAGAGAGACAAATGTGCCCCAGAGAGAGCAAATCGAAGTGTGGGAGACACCCCCAATCACTCTCTTCCAGGGACAGAACATGGGGAGGGGACTGGATGGGCAAGGGGGTGGCACCGCCTGCTGCCCCCTTCCCCTGTTTACAGCAATAAGCACGTCCTCCTCCCCCTACTCCCACTCCCAGGATTATGGTTTGGATTGAATCCAAGTTTACAAGTAGACACCCCTGGGGGGGCCGGCAGTGGACAAGGGTGACAAGGGGTGGGCATTGGGGTGCCAGGCATTCATGTACAGACTCTATATCTCTATATATAATGTACAGATGGACAGAGTCCCTCCCCCTCCTTAACTCCCTGACCTTCCTTGACATCCCCTTCCAGCTTCAGACCCCTTCCCCACCAGGCTAGGCCCCCCACTGGGGGACCACCTGGCCCCTCTTTTGTCTTCTGTGAAGACAGGACCTATGCAACGCACAGACACTTTTGGAGACCGTGAGACAACAACGCCCCCTCCCCTCCAGCCCTGAGCGGGGGACCCAGCTCCCAGGACCTTGCCCTGCCCATCCTCTGTGGTCCCCACCCATTCTCCTGGGCCTTTTTCAAGTGCTTTGGCTGTGACTTTCATACTCTGCTCTTAGTCTAAAAAAATAAACTGGAGATGAAAATAACTGAGTGTGTGTGATTTCCAGGGGCCATCACTCTTCTGTACACTGGTTAAATAAACCCCACAGGTCACAGGGCCTGGGGAGGGGACAGGACTCTAGGGCCAAAGGGTCAACTGAACACCTTGTTCTGTGGCTCATCTCCCCTAAGGAGGCAGCTCTGAGTGGAGGGAGCAACAAGGGTTTCCGACCAGGGCATGGCAACCTCTCTGAGCCTCAAGTATCTCATCAGAAAATTTAGGTTATAATACACCTCTCACAGGGTTGGTGTAAAGATTAAATGGTAGAGGGAGTATAAGGCTCAATCAGTGATGGTTTTCTCCTTCTCTTCCCATTCCATTCTGTAACCAGAAGTTCTTGACTGGGGTCTATGGATTTCAGGGGGGTGTGAACCTAGATAGGAAAAAATTATATCTTTATTTTCATTCGCCTGTAACTGAAATTTAACATTCTCCTATGTACTTGGGCAATAAGCCACAGTAGTGGGCTTCCCTGGTGGCGCAGTGGTTAAGAATTCACCTGCCAACGCAGGGGACACGGGTTTGAGCCCTGGTCGGGGAAGATTCCACATGCCGCGGAGCAACTAAGAAGATCCCACATGCCGCGGAGCAACTAAGCCCATGCGCCACAACTACTGAGCCTGCGCTCTAGAGCCCGTGAGCCACAACTACTGAGCCTACAAGCCACAACTACTGAGCCCACGCACCACAACTACTGAAGCTCACATGCCTAGAGCCGGTGCTCTTCAACAAGAGAAGCCACCGCGATGAGACGCCTGCGCACCGCAACAAAGAGTAGCCCCCGCTCACCGCAACTAGAGAAAGCCCGCGTGCAGCAACGAAGACCCAACGCAGCCAAAACTAAATAAATAAATAAATAAATTTTTTAAAAATGTGAAGGTAAAACAAAGAAGCTTTAAAAAAAAATAGCCACAGTAGTTTTAAGGGCGCCCATGACTTTGTAACAGACACAGATGTGTTCAGACTGCGTTATAGTTTTTGAAGATATCTCAAAATATCATTTACTCTCGTCACTTCTTTGAAATAACCGTAGTTGTTAGATCTTGTTTTTAATGTGTTAATAAAGAAGCATATATATTACTATACCAAAAAATGTAAATGTTTTGATAACTGTGTTTCAGTATAATTGGTTTCCTTTATAATCCTTTGTAATTTTATTTTTTTCATTTAAAACATTATGGCCGGGCTTCCCTGGTGGCGCAGTGGTTGAGAGTCCGCCTGCCGATGCAGGGGACACGGGCTCGTGCCCCGGTCTGGGAGGATCCCACATGCCGCGGAGCGGCTGGGCCCGTGAGCCATGGCCGCTTAGCCTGCGTGTCCGGAGCCTGTGCTCCGCAATGGGAGATGCCACAACAGTGAGAGGCCCGCGTACAGCAAAAAAATAAAATAAAATAAATAAAACCATTATGGCCAAAAGGCTGAGAGTTTGCTGGTGCTGGAGCCGCACATAACTACAGCACCCTACATCCATCAGGAGAGTGAGGGGACAGAAGGCAAAAGACAGGACAGTGGCTGAAGCCGTCAAAAGTCACAGCCCCACCTAAGCCCAGTGAGGTCAGGGTTGTACAGGTGGGCACTTCAGGAGAGCGGTGAGGGGTTGCTGATAGGGGCCAAAATCTATCCAGGCTTCCCTTGCCCAGCCAAGCTCCCTGGCCCAGGGAGGGGGTGCCTTTTTCCTCATTGCCAAGCGGTGACTCCAGCCCAACCAGGGCACTGTGTGGGCAGGCTGGGTCCTGGGTAAGTGCCCCTCCTGTGTGCCCTGTGGCTCTTGCCAGCTGCATTGTGAGTCTCTGAGCAGCAGGGACTGTGTCTTCTCCCCCTCTGTACTCATAAAACATGGGAAACGGAATTCCGACTGGACCGTGGAGAGTGGGTAGGTTTCCCACTGGCAGAGCTGGGAGGCGTGGGGGTGGGAGGGCAGGTGAGGAAAGCATCAGGGGCAGCCAGTGCACTAGTCTGAGGCTCCCTACGTGGAGACAAGACTTGAAAAGGTAGGCTCATAGATCTAGTCATTCATGGATTCAATCGACATTTATTGAGCACCTGCTGAGTGCCAGGCCCTAACCTGGGTACTGGGGATACAAAGAAGACAGTCTCTAGCCTCAGATAAGCTCATAATTTCGCATGTGTTGATACGTGACGAGGAATCAGTGACACACACACATATGGCAACATAACCAGGTGTAACATGGGTAAATGCCAGGAAGCTATAGGAACATGGGGGAAAAAAAATCACACTCTAGCCTGGGGACATAGGAGGAGGAGGTACACATAGCTGGGGTCCTACTAGGCAGTCTTGAGGGCCTTGAAGGCTGAGGAGTGTGGGCTTGTCCCATAAAGGAGCCCAGGCTGCAGGCTCCCTCCAACCCCAGGGCTACGTGGGGCAGGAGCTGGCCAGCTGGGATGGGGAGGATCTAGTGGGTTCAAAAATCCAAGAATGGGAAGGCTGCAAGAAGGCCAGGCATTTGGGAGCAGGAACTAGACCAAGCCAGCTTCCATTCACTGAGCGCCTACTACGTGCCAGGCACTGTGCCCAGTGCTTTACATGCATTGTGTGCATTGTGCCCTTGGAAGCCTTACTACCCCAATAGCACAGATAGGAAAACTTGAGGGTCTAAGAGGCTATGTCCCTCAAGGCTGACATTCAAAATGGGTCTGTCTGTCACTGTATTCTGACCATTGGACCCTGCACCACCACCTGGAACCCTTTCCCACAAATTCTGATTGCCTCCTGTCATCCCCTCCATCAGAGTCACTCAGAGTTTTTGGAGAAAGACATCAAAGGACTTCAGCTCTGGATTGGGGGAGCCAGTCCAAACCCCACATTTTACATATGTGAAAACCGAGGCTCAGAGAGAGCAAGTGACCTTCCCGCAGTCACTTAGATGTCCATGGAAGACCCAGGACTGGAACTCAGGTTTCCTGAGCCCCCATTTTTTCCTATCATATTGTGAAGCCCCAGAAGGGAAGATCTGCACCTTCCCAGGAATTGGAGACTGGTCTTTGAAACCCCTTAATCCCCCACAAGCAGAGATTAAGGAGGAAGCACGACTCACTTCAAAGATCTCTTTTCATTTCCCCCGAGGCTGGGGCTTCAGGAAGTTCTGGGGTGCTGCTGGGATCCCCCTCTGGCAAGGCTTAAGTTCCCAGAGCACGTAAGATGGAGTGGGGTGAGGGCTCAGCACTTAGATGCACAGATGACATGACCCTGAGCCCGCCTGGCACAGGGCCTCTGCCTTGTGGCACCAAGATCTGCATAGCCCAGGGTGTCCTGGCCAAGGCAGAGGTGAGATGATGCCAGCGGTGGGCCTGAGGGCAAGGGCTGGAGGTGCGAATGAGGGCAGGGGTGGCGGGAAAGAAGGAAGGGGGCCTACGATCCAGACTCAGTACCTGCGGGTGGAGAGGATAAAGCAGGGGAGGAGTGCACAGAACCAAATAGAACAGTTTGGGATATGGGACTGAGCAAGATACTGGGGGGAGGGGGGCAGAGGGCAACAGGACAACAGCAGGGCATGGGAAAGCCAGGCTAAGCCACCTTCTTCCTGCTGCCACATCCCAGCACCTGGGAGGCCCCTAGAATCTGCTGATGGCTGCCAGATGGTGCCCCAGGACCTGACATTCTGCTAGTGTCTTGTCCCCACCCCAAAGGACAGGGCCCTGAGGCCAGGGAAGTTCAATTCAGTGAGTTGTGCCAGCTTCAGACTGGCAAAGCCAGCTCCAGACTGGCAAAGCCAGCTCCAGATGGCAGTGTGCCCACCCTGAGCAGGGTCCTCTTCCTCCTTGTTCTCTTGTTCTGGCCGCCTCCACAAGGGCCTCAAGAGGGTTCATATCAACACACGCTGAAATTCCCAGAGGGTCCTCATAGGGACATCCCAGGACACAGCCAGACAGAGACTCTCACATGGCCCCTTCCTTCCTGCCCTCCCCAGGGTGAAAAACAGCAGCCACAACAAACAACTCAGCACAGATTTTGGCTGGTGGAGTGAAGTTCAGAGCCAGCTGCGTCCTCCCCTTCTGGACACGAGGTCAGCAGGGCCGTTTGCAATCCAGGCTGGGTTCAAAGCCTTGTGCCCTGGGTTGGGGGCCTGCAAGGGTGGGTGCCGGCCCTTGAGGGGAGCAGAGAGCTGCGCTGGAGGGTGCTTTAGGCTCAGCCTATTCTGGAGCCTGGGGCAGAGTGGAGACAACCCAGTCCATCCTCCATCTCAGAATTTCTCTGACCTCTTACCCCCTTCTCTCCCTCCCTTCAGTTCTAGATGCTATGGGGTTGAGAGTGTACTTGGGCCAAGTCCACACCTGTCCAGCTTAGAGCTACTCAGCCCCAAAGCCTTACGCAGTGTCCCTTGCCATCCTTGTTCTGCCTTATTGGCAAACCCAGGAGCATGGGCTGAGCTGGGGGGACACGGGTCATGGGTTAGATGTGGTGATGACATGGGCTGGGATGGGACAGAGATTGAAATGGAGGGAAGAGCTAGGACCAGGAGACATGGACTTGGATGGGGGGACACAGGTGTGGATGAAGGACATGAGCTAGGTCGGGGGGTTGGGCGAGGGCTAGCATGAGGGACAGAGGTGGGAAGTGCTGGGGACACATAGGCTGGGTAGCTCAGCCCCTGGATGACACACTGGCAAGTGTGGTGCTGACACAGGGAACAGCCCAGATGTGCTGGGGCCAGGCCAGCCAGGACACTTTGGGCCCAGAGCAGGAAGAGCAGCTGCAAGCAGAACCCAGCGATGCTGGCCTGAGATCTGAGCCGGGGAGGCCTGGCCTCTGGCTTAAACAGAGGTTGGGGGAAGCGGGGGCAGATACAGCCCCTCCTCCAGAGGGTCAGCGTCACATTCTTGGCTTTCACCACAGCACCTGGCCGGGGTTAATTACAGGGCTGTCGCCAAGCCTGGCTATAAGAGGGTGGATGAACCGGCCTGGGGACCTGTGAGAGCTCAGCTCAAGTGGCTTGGGGTCCCCCAACCTGTTCCTGAGAGGCTGGTGTTGGCCAGGGGACTCTTCGGCTTCACATTCGCGCTCATACACAATTTTGCACACTTCAGTTCACACCCGGTCATAGAACCTCACAACCTTGCAACCCCACGCATTCAAATTCCCTGCTCTGAGATGGGGTTGTGGGGGGAATGACAACCCTGAAGGGGCCTCAGAAAGGAAGTCTGGGGCTTTGTTTACACAGCTGAAATGGAAGGGTCCTCCCTGGGCCAAGGGAGCAGCTCAGGCAGCACGGGCCCACCGGCGCCCCCCGCCCCTGCAGCCGCCCCTGCGGGCAGGCCCCTGACACACACCGCTTCGCCACTTCCACACACATTCCGGCATGCGAGCTCAACACACTTCAAAGCCACACCCCTACCCTTCACGGGCACCAGGCACGCACAGGAAGGTCACACTGTCTAACACACTCTACAAACGAGAGCCCACACACAGGTGGAGGGGCTCACAGGCACCCAAGCGACACTTGCACCCAGGGTCACACAGGGTGACACGCTTGAGGACTGGCATCCGACAGATGGCAGTTGCCAACAAAGACCACGCTGACGGTCCCAACTAAACAAACAGTGTTTCGTGCCGGGAAGGGCAGCAGCCAAACCGGCTGGACAAAGTCTGGAGTCCGGGAAAATCTAGGGGAGGGAGAGGGTGGGGTGTGGGAGAGAGCAGTGCCACATTCACACCCTCTGGAACCTACAGGTTCCTAGGACCCCAAGGATATGTCCAGACACACTCACAGACACAGGGCGAGGCAGGGGCTTCTCACCCACGTCCATATGTACACAGAGACATGAGTCCACACTGGCATTAGACACAGATGCCCACCGCAATTCCTCCCAGGGGCCCTGAACAACCCTCCCACTCCTGCCATATGCTGATCAATAAGGAGACAACAGTGAAAGGGACCCCTCTCTGCACACCACGGACACGCCTTCACACACACGCACCAGACCCTGAGCCTGGGGTAGGGACCCGGGGAGAGACCAACAGAGCCTGCCCCGCTCTTTGTGGGCCATGTCCCCACACCTATGACCCTGGGCACCAGCTCTGCCCACTCTGGGCACAGACCCCACAGACCCAGCCCTGGGCCTGGAGGGTGATCCTGGCACCCCTCTGTGTCCTGAGGCCGTCACCTGGCGCCTCTTCTAGGCCTGCCAGCACCTGGTCTGACCCCTAGAAAGGGCTCACAACGCGCCTTGGGAGCATTCTTCACTCCTTGAGGGCTAAGCACACCCCAGGCCCTGTGCTAAGCCCTGGGTGTACAACCCAGAGGGAAAGGGCCACTTGGCTGGGCCTGTGGGAAGGGCCATCAGGGAAGGCTTTTGGAGAGATGAGAGGCTTGAGGGATGGGTGGTGGATTGCCAGCTAGTGTGTGGGAGTTGGCTGGCCCACTAGGATGGAAGACAGGCCCGGCAGAGGGGGCGGCTGACCAAAAGGGCAGAGGCTGTTAAGTTTATGTTTCATAGCATAAGCAGTCACAAAAACATTCACACTCGCAGCAGAGCACACCCTTTTCACCCAGTGCACCTTCATGCACACACACCACCACCACCCCCTTGGGCACGAGTCTGCGGTCCCATTCCGTCCCGGGACTACCCTGCCGGCGCCGCTCCCACAGTCTCTGTGTGCATGGCGCCCCCTAGAGGTTATCTCGCACATCTGCGCCCGGACTGAGGGGCCGCCTATCGTGCGTGGGTGTTCGCTGTGACACCAGCAGCGAAGGAGCCTCTTCTCCTGGGACAGGTGGCTGGGCAGCTGGGAGCATCGGAGCAGCCCGTGAGCCTCCCGGCGCTGGGGACAGCGAAGAAGCCAGGGAGGCTGTGGCCGCCCGGAGCCTCAGAAGCGGCAGGTTCTCTTGTAGCCAGGAGCACTTAAGCAGAGGCCTGAGTTTAAAATAAGCTGGATTTACTGCCAGAAGGTGGCAGGAGAGGAAGCGCTTTTCTGACAGTACTTATTCTGTCCTAAACACCTGGAGGCTCTGTGGGACATCCCCCCTGCGCCCCCTCCCACCCCTTTGGCCTGAGGAACCCAACCCAAGCGCTCAGTCTGCAGAGCCGGCAGCCAACATGCCCCTGTGGATGCTTGTGACCGTGATTCCATTTTTTGTCTCCTTTATTATCTTATTAAGCTATACTTTTAAACGTGTGTGTGTGTGTGGTTCCATAAGATTACAGAATGTATCTTTATCATAGACTATCTTCTTCAAGTAATATTATACCACTTATAGTGTAAGCACCTTACTTTGTCTATTTCCCACCTCCTAGCCTCTGTGCTATTGTTGTCCTGCATTTTATTTCTACATATCCCATAAATCCCACACACATTATTGTTTCTGTTTTAATCCCTCCACTATCATTTAAAGAGAATTTTAAAATAAGAAAATAGTCTTTATATTTACCCATATATTTACCATTTCTGGTGCTCTTCATTCCTTTGTGTAGGTGGAGATTTCCATCTGGTATCATTTTTCTTCTGCTTGAAGGACTTGAAATTTTTTCTTATAGTGTAGGTCTGCTGGTGATGAATTCCTTCAGCTTGTGAATGTCTGAAGCATCTCGATTTCATCTTCAGTTTAGAAAGACATCTCCACTGAATTCTAGGTTGACAGCTTTATCTTTTAGTACTTTAAAGACGTTGCTCCACTGTCTTCAGGCTTGCGTTGTTTCTGACGAGAAGTCTGCTTCTCTTTTTCTTCTTTACTAACATGTTTTTTGCTCTGGCTGCTCTTAAGATTTCCTGTTCATCACTGATGTTCAGCAGTGATTAAGGCAGATTATGATGTGCTTTCATATTTCTTGTGGGTTTGTTGAGCTTCTTGGATATATGCATTTATAGTTTTAATCAAAAACACAAAGTCTGGGCTTCCCTGGTGGCGCAGTGGTTGAGAATCCGCCTGCCGATGCAGGGGACACGGGTTCGTGCCCCGGTCCGGGAAGACCCCACATCCCACATGCCGCGGAGCGGCTGGGCCTGTGAGCCACGGCCGCTGAGCCTGCGCGTCTGGAGCCTGTGCTCCACAACGGGAGAGGCCACAACAGTGAGAGGCCCGCATACCGCAAAAACAAAAAAAACACAAAGTCTTTTGGCCATTATTTCTTCACATATTTTTCTGTCACCTCTCTTCCCACCTTTCTGGTTCTCCAAACAGGTATATATGCTGCTTGATATTATTCCAGAGCTCACTGATTACTGCTACTACTACTACTACATCCTCCTCCTCTCCTTCTTTTTCTTCTTCTGTTTTTTTCCTCTCTGTGTTTCATTTTAGCTACTTTCTATTGCTAAGTCTTCAAGTTCACCCAGCTGTTTTCTGCAGTGTCTAATCTGCTTTTAATCCCATCCAGTATATTTTTCATCCCAGGCACTGTAATTTTCAATTCTAGATGATCAATTGATGTCTTATTTTATATCTTTCACATCTATCCTTATCATGTTCCTGTGTTTCTTTATCTTCCCGAACATAAGGAATATATTAATAATAGCTATTTAAAATGCTTTGTCTACTAATTTTATCATCTGTGTCATTTCTGGATCTGTTTCGATTGGTTGATTTTTCTCATTTTAGGTCATATTTTCCTGCTTTTTTTCATGTGTGGTAGTTATTGGTTGGATGCCAGACCCTGTGAATTTTATGTTGTTTGGTGCTGGACTTTTTTTTTTTTTTAATTGCTTTGAATATTTTTGAGCCTTGTTCAGGGACACAGTTAAGTTACTTGGAAACAGATTGATCTTTTAAAACTTGCTTTTAAGTGCCATTTGGCAAGACCAAAACAGCCTTTCATTTAGGGCCAATTTGGTCTGGCCACTGAGGCAATACTCTTCTGAGGATGCTACTTGATGCCCATGTATCAGCCAGGAACAGGGATAGTTTAACATAAAGAATTATTGGAACTTCCCTGGTGGTCCAGTGGTTAAGAATCCACCTTCCAATGCAGGGGACACTGGTTCGATCCCCGGTCGGGTAGCTAGGATCCCACATGCTGCAGGGCAACTAAGTCCGTGCACCACGGCTACTGAGCCCACATGCTCTGGAGCTCGCACCACAACTAGAGAGAAGCCTGCACGTGGCAACGAAGAGCCCGTGTGCAGTGATGAAAGATCCCGCGTGCCGCAACTAAGACCTGATGCAGCCAAAAATAAATAAATAAATATTTTTTTTTAAAAAAAGAATTATTATTAACCATAACAAGAGACTGGTCAGTAAGAGATAAACAGAACTCTAAAGGCATATAGGAATAGCAGATATTCAGCCACTACTTCTAGGGCTGAGAAGGACGAGCCCTCCCCCAGCTGCATCTGAGAAGCTGTGTATGCTACAGAAACCTGTGGAGAGAGCACACCAGAAACCAGAAGGAAAACTTCTTCCTCCTGCAATGTCTCTGCAGCATCCTCCTTTAACAAAGCCTAAAATCATGCCCATAATGTTTAGTGGTGATCATTCTGTACTGTATAGAAATATCAAATCGCTGTATTATGTACCAGGAACTTAGTGTTATAGGTCAATATAGTTCAAAAACAAACAAACAAACTAGTAGAAAAAGAGATCAGATTTGTGGTTACCAGAGGTGGGGGTGAGGGGAGGGGGAATTGGATGAAGGCAGTCAAAAGTTACAGATTTCCAGTTATAAGATAAGTAAGTCCTAAGGATGTAATGTACAACATAATTAATCTAACTAACACTGCTGTGTGTTATATGTGAAAGTTGTTAAGAGAGTAAATCCTAAGAGTTCTCATCACAAGGAAAAATATTTTTTCTTTTTCTTTTAGCTTGTATCTATATGAGATGATTGATGTTCACTAAACTTACTGTGGCAATCATTTCATAATGTATGTAAGTCAGATCATTATGCTGTACACCTTAAACTTATACAGTGCTGTATGTCAATTATATCTCAATAAAACTGGAAGAAAAAATAATTTTAAAATAACAAAAAATATTTAAAGAGCTCATCTCCATTTTTCACAGAGCAGGCAATGAGGAATCAATTTTTTTAAATTTAATTTTATTTATTTATTTATTTTTGGCTGCATTGGGTCTTCATTGCTGCGTGCAGGCTTTCTCTAGTTGCAGCGAGCAGGGGCTACTCTTCGTTGTGGTGCGTGGGCTTCTCATTGAGGTGGTTTCTCTTGTTGCGGAGCATGGGCTCTAGGCGCACGGGCTTCAGTAGATGTGGCTCGCGGGCTCTAGAGCACAGGCTCAATAGTTGTGGTGCACGGGCTTAGTTGCTCTGCAGCATGTGGGATCTTCCCGGACCAGGGCTCGAACCCGTGTCCCCTGCATTGGCAGGCGGATTCTTAACCACTGTGCCATCAAGGAAGCCCCTGAGGAATCAATTTAGAGCTGAGGGCAATAAGTTAATAACTGGCACAGAGTGATAACTGTTAGGAGGTCTTTCCACTTTGGCTGGTGAGACTATAACTGAGCAGGACCCTCTGGGGCCTTCCCAGGACAGACCCCCACCATGTTCTCCACCTGCCTCTTCTTTGTAGAAAAACTTCAGACTCCTAGGCCTTCCCTGAGTTCCAAAGAATAAATTTAATCAGAGAAGTGAGGAAATGTAGAAACAAAGGAAAACAGTCAAGTAAGACAAAATAATAATAGTTTAACCATTAAATAAAGTCAAGGACCTTTAGTTCCTCCTCAAGGGCTACAGACAATACTCTGAGCCATACCCTTTGAGCTGTTTTGTAGATAATGAAACTCCCACAGGTGGAAGAAGTTAATTGTATGCTGCCCCAGACTGGTTGGAACCAGAAGGTTGATGATGTTGACTCTGGATTACCTCACCACCAACTAATCAGAAGAATGTCCACCGGCTGATCACATACCCTACAACCCCCCTCCCTCACCCTGTCTTTGAAAACCTTTCTCTGAATGCCACCGAGGAGTTCAGGTCTTTTAAGCACTAGCTGCCTGGACTCCTTGCTTGGCGCCCTGCAATAAAACCTCCACCCTCCTTCACCACAACTTGGTGTCAATAGATTGGCTTTACTTCGAGCGGGCAAGCAGACCCAAGTTTGGTTTGGTAACAGGAACACAAAGTATTCCCGGAGTTGTCTAAGCTCTGAGGAATGCCTCCTTTCCTATGGTTCTTCCCCTACATGTGTACACTGCTCAGCACAGAACTGAAGACCTGGAGGGGACGCTCTGCAGCTCTCCAGAATTCTCTCTCCATGCAGCTCTCTCCTCTTCAGTGCCCTGACCTGTGAACTGCCACCTTGACCTCCCCAGACTCCCAGCTCCCTCTCCTCAACTTGGGGAGATCACCAGCCTCAGCCTAGGTGCCCCTCTCTACACCACTGCCTGGAAATTCTCTTCAGGCAGTAATCTTGGGAAATCTTAGAGCTCACTTCGTTTGTTTCCTCCCTCTCAGGGATCGCTGTTCTGTTCTGCCTGTTGTCCAATGTCTGAATATCATTGTTTCATAGAGTCTGTCCATTTGTTTAGTTGTTTAATGCAGGAGGGTAGAGGATGGTCCCTATTACTCTATCCTGGACGGAATCAGAAGTTGGCCTACGATTGGAAGAGACTTTCCTGCAAACATGACTTTGTTTGTTTTTTAAAAAGCCCTTGGGACTTCCATGGTGGTGCAGTGGTTAAGAATCCGCCTGCCAATGCCGGGGACACGGGTTCGAGCCCTGGTCTGGGAAGATCCCACGTGCCACGAAGCAACTAAGCCTGTGCGCCACAACTACTGAGCCTGCGTGCCACAACTACTGAGCCTGAGTGCCACACTACTGAAGCCCATGCGCCTAGAGCCCATGTTCCGCAACGAGGGAAGATACCGCAATGAGAAACCCGCGCTCCACAACAAAGAGTAGCCCCCACTCGACGCAACTAGAGAAAGCCCGCGTGCAGCAATGAAGACCCAATGCAGCCAAAAATAATTAATTAATTAATTAATTAATTAATTTTGTTAAAAAAAGACCTGTTGGGTCTTCTTCAGTCTTTTAACCCTTTCTGGCTGCAATAACTAGCATAAACACTCCTGTGTATCACATTCCATTATATCCCTCTATTGAAAAGGGGGAGGCTTTATATTGTAATGTATATACCACCCCCTTTTAATTGTATATAATTAATTTTGTTTTATCACAGGAATGCATTACATAGTTTAGAAAGTCAAATAGGACTAAATAACTTTGATGAAAAACAATAGCCCCTGCCACACCCTTCCCCACCTCCCAATCCCCATTCCCAGAGGCAACCACACTCAAACTTTCTAGTTGCTTCTGATATTTACCTTCATAATTCTAAACAATCTGATTTAGCTGGTACTGCTGTTTGTTATTTCTTTCTTTCTTTTTTTTTTTACTTTAGACTTTACCTATGACTTCCTCTTATGGAAGGTATTTAGTTTTCTATGTTCTACCCCTCAATGCACAAACACACACACTTTGCTTCTACCTTCCCAATACAGTCAAATCCAAATTTTTGGTAAATTCAATATTTAGCATTTAGATAGTTATGAAACTGTAATAATTATTCAGAATTGAGCCTTGTAATATACTATGATCCATTCTAGAATTTTCTTCAAAAACATTTTATTTTCTTTGTAGTTAATAATTATCTGGAAAGACCAACAACCCAATAGAGAAATGGCCAAAGAACATGAATATTTCGCAGAAAAGAAAGACAAATGGCTCTTAAATGTTTAAAGAGATGCTCAATCTCACACATAAGATAAATGAAAATTAAAACTACATTGAGGTAGCATTTCTCTTTTAACAGCTTGGCAAAGATCCAAAAGTTTATAACACAGTCTGTTGATGAGGCTTCAGGGAACAGGCGTTTTCATATATTGCCAGTGGGAAGGCAAAACGGTGTAACTCACATGGAGCGGGATTTGGAGAGATCAAGCAAAATTACAAATGCGTTTACCCTTTCACCCAGCAGTCCCACTTCAGGAATTTGTCCTGCAGCTATATCTGCAGACATTTGAAACAAAGTATGTATACAGTTATTCACTGTGGCATTCATTTACAACAGTATAGTATTGGGAAAAAAAGTGTCTTTCTATAGAGAGTTGGTCTAATAAACTACTGTACATCCACACAGTGAAACACTAAGCCACTTGACAAAAGAATGAGGAAACTCTCCGTGGAAAGATCTCCAGGATATAATGGAAAACGAAAACAGCAAAGTGTAGAACAATGTATATAGAATATTTTTAAAAAATAAGATAGTAAAAATAAAATAAAATAAAATAAAAATAAGATAGTATATTCATATTTACTCATACCTTATGGAAAAAACACTGGAACATAACAATGTGAATATAATTAACACTACTGAACTGTACACTTAAAAACGATTATGATGGGGGACTTCCCTGGCGGTCCAGTGGTTAAGACTCTGCGCTTCAATGCAGCGGGTACGGGTTCGATCCCTGGTTGGGGAACTAGGATCCCACATGTGGTGCAGTGCAGCCAAAAAAAAAAAAAAAAAAAAAAGATTATGGTGGTAAATTTTGTTATGTCTTTTTTTTTTTTTTTTTTTTTTTTTTGGCTGCACTGCACCACATGTGGGATCCTAGTTCCCCAACCAGGGATCGAACCCGTACCCGCTGCATTGAAGCGCAGAGTCTTAACCACTGGACCGCCAGGGAAGTCCCCCATCATAATCGTTTTTAAGTGTACAGTTCAGTAGTGTTAATTATATTCACATTGTTATGTTCCAGTGTTTTTTCCATACGCGCAACCACTGCGCCACCAGGGAAGCCCTGTTATGTCTTTTTTACCACAACTTTAAAAAAAACAAAATCATTGGAAGTGTCCATAAGAAACTAACATAATATGGTTGCCTATTTGGGAGGAGACAGGGTACGTGGAGTCAGTTATTTTGCTTTTTATATCATTTTGATTTTTCAACCATGTGAATGTATTACCAATTCCAAAATGAATTTAAAATTAAAATATTTCCTGGACTATTTTATTTATTTATTTTTGTTTTCTTTTCCTGATTGCTAATTTATCCCCAAACTCTCTGATCGATCCTTCCTCTCAATGTGGTCAAACTCATCAATAGCTTGGCAGTGCCCTTTTTCTTGGAGACAGTCTTCCTGGAGTCATTCACTCCTTTGCTCTAATCTGGGTTGGTTGGTCTTTAGTTCTGTTGCACAGCTGCCACCTTGGAGCTCCTCTTCATCAACAGTCTGGGAATTCCCTTCCCCTTTATCCTGTGTTAGAGCCCTGTTTCCTGGATCCCATGTCCCATTCTCTCTGTGTTCACTTCTCCTTTGTGGATGTATTTCCAAGAACTTCCTGAGAAACATTTGCTTTCTTTTGTGTGTTTGATTGACTTGCAGTGCTCTTTATCCTAACCCCATCCTTCATTGCTAGTTTGGTTGGGGTAGAATCATAGGTTGGAAAACGTTTTCCCTCAGGACATCAAGGTCTCTTAGCTTCTAGCGTTGCTACTGAGAAGTCTAAGACCAAACTGATTCCTGATCCTTTGTGTGAATGCAAATCTTTATCACTCTCATTCTAAAATTTTGGTTCTCAGAAAGTTTCTAGTATTCTTTCTTTTTTTAAAAAAATTTATTTATCTTATTTTATTTTTGGCTGCATTGGGTCTTCATTGCTGCACACGGGGCTTTCTCTAGTTGCAGTGAGAGGGGACTACTCTTCCTTGCCATGCCCGGGCGGCTTCTCTTGTTGCGGAGCACAGACTCTAGGTGCACAGTCAGTCTTCAGTAGTTGTGGCTTGCGGGTTCCAGAGCGCAGACTCAGTAGTTGTGGCACTCAGGCTCAGTAGTTGTGGCACATGGGCTTAGTGGCTCTGCGGCATGTGGGATCTTCCCAGACCAGGGCTCGAACCCATGTCCCCTGCATTGGCAGGCGGATTCTCAACCACTGCACCACCAGGGAAACCCTCTAGTATTATTTCTTTGATAATTTCCTCCCATGTCCTTTCTCTTATTAGTTGGATGTTCAGTCTCCTGGGTTGTTTCTCTAATTTTTATATTTCCTCCCCTATTCCCCAACACTTTGTTTTCTTCTGCTTTCTCAGAGATTTCCTCAGCTAAACTTTTCATTCCTTTGGTTAATTATTTTTACTAACGTATGTCTAATTTCTGATTAATTAAGTGTCTAATTGCTTTTTTTTTTTTTTTTTTTTTGCGGTACGCGGGCCTCTCACTGTTGTGGCCTCTCCCGTTGCGGAGCACAGGCTCCGGACGCGCAGGCCCAGCGGCCATGGCTCAAGGGCCCCAGCCGCTCCGCGGCATGTGGGATCTTCCCAGACCGGGGCACGACCCCGTGTCCCCTGCATCGGCAGGCGGACTCTCAACCACTGCGCCACCAGGGAAGCCCTAACATAATCTTTTTATTTCATGAATCCTCTTACCTCTCTAAAAATATCAGTTACCATTTTTTTTAAAGATTTCTTCTACTCCCTGCATTATTCCTATTTTCTTTGTGATTTCTTTTTCTCTGTGTGCTTTATCTCTGTCTTTTTCCCATTGGAGCCTTCCTCAGATGCCTGCTGACCCTTGGCTATCCATTCATACTTCAGCATGAGGCACAGAGAAAGCTGTTGGGTAACTGTATGTACAAGCTGGGTTTGTGACTGTACTCCGATAGAATACTAGCTCTTCAAGGCAAAGATCTACCTTAGTTTTGTTTACACATAGAGTCCAAGCACTTAGCAGATTGTCTGGCACATAGTAGATGCTCAGCAAATATTTGTGGAAGGAAGGAAGGGAGGAAGAAACAGAGGGAAAATTGGAAGGAGTGAAGGTTGGAAGAAGGGAAGGATAGAAAGAAGAACGGAGGAAAAAAAGGATATCCAGAGGCTTTCTCATCTTTTCTAAAGGTTAACATTTTCTTTGGGACCATTCTCTGGCACTTTATCTAGAAAAGAGTCCTCTAATCTTGTTCCTGGGAGTGCAGCCCTAGCTTTCAGGAAGCAGGTAGGGAAGGGGGCAGGAATTTCATCATTCAGCACACAGATTATTTTTATCCATATACTCCTTTTACCTATTTTTGCCTGGTGTTCCTGAGGCTAGATTATTTTTTCAAATCCTACTATCTTTCCGGCATTATTCTCTACAGTAAGGAACAGAGTCCTTGCCCCATGAAGCTTAAAATCTACTGGGAAGAAACATAAAATAAACAGAAAAGAATATATACATATTTAATAAATACATAAACTCTATTTTAAATATATATATATGTATGAATATAAATGTCAGGTAATGACAAGTGCTATGAGGAAAAGTAAAGCAAAATAAGAAGATGAAGAGGGGACAGTTTGGCAATGAGGATGGGATGGTTGGGACTTCCAGCTTGCTCCAGAGACTGAAGCTGAGACCTCAGGACCACTGATGAAGCTGGCAAGGCCTCAGATGGAGTGGGAATAACAATCGTGCCATGTTCACCTTGTATTCATCCAGTGGAGCCTTCTCTTTACCAGTGATAATAAGCATGGTGATCTGGGATGCCATAGTCTCAAGATAACAGAATCGCAAGATAAAGGAAGTTCCAAATCTTCACTTGGAGGAGAGCCACCTGCCAATCAGATGTCTGTTTTGGACTTTATATGAGTAAGAAATAAACATCTTTTGTGTCATGTCAAAAAAAAAAGAAGATGACGAGGAACAGGAGTGCATGCATGTGACCTTCCTCGTGCAAGCTCTTGAGGGCTGGAGTCATCAGAAAAGACCTCTCAATGCAGGCGACATGTGACTGACTAAGTATATATCTTGGGGAAAAGTTCTCCAGCCTGACATTCAAAGTGCAAATTCTCTGAGGCTAAAGCAAGCTGGGGAGGTCAAAGAGCATCAAGAAGGCCGGTGTGGCTGGACAGTGGTAAGTAAGGAGAAAAATGGTTTGAGATAAGGTGGGGGAGGGAGCCGGGGGCCAGATAACGAAGGGCTTGGTAGACCAGAGTGAGCACCTGAATTCCATTGTGTGACTGGGAGCCACTGGAGGGTTTGGCCAGGGGAGCCCAGGATAAAATTTACGCTTACAAGGATCTCTTGGCTATCTTGTAAAGAATAGGATTATAGGGGTGAGAGTGGAAGCTGGGAGACCGGAGGGAAGGCTGTTGCTTAGAGCCAGGTGAGGGGAGGTGATGGTGGCTCAGCCCAAGTGGTCGAGGTAGAGGTGGTAAGCTGGGGTCAGCTTCAGGATGTACCAGAAGGCAGACCTGACAAGATGTGATGAGGACTGGATGACGGTTGAGAGATAGGACAGTCAAGGATGACTCCCATTTTGCTCTGTTTTGTTTTGGTTTGTCTTGGCAATTAGGTGGTGCCATTTGCTGAGGTGGGAGTCACTAGGCGGAGGAATGGGTTTGGGGGTGGAAATCAAGCGTGCGTTTTGGCCCTCCCAGGAGTGTGGGGTGCCAGTTAGACTCCCTGGTGGAGATGTCACATAAGCAGCAGATCTGTGAGTGTGACGTTTAGGGTGAGGGATGGGTTAGATATAGATGTGTGAGTCGGGATTCCCTGAGGGTCCAGTGGTTAGGACTCTGCGCTTTCACTGCCGGGGCCCCGGGGGTTCAATCCCTGGTCTGGGAACTAAGATCTCGCAAGCCACTGCGCACGTGTGAGCCGGGAGCCTGATGAGATCTCTTAGGGAGTTCATTCACTCAGGGCAATGGGGAGGTTTCCTATGGGGTAGGGTTTATAGGGGTGTAATTGCTTCACTTCTGGGGATCCAGGAAAGACCTGGGGGCCTAACTGCCCCAGACCCCCCTTTCCTAACCCCATCTCCATTTCCAGCCCTGGGCCAGATCCTGCCTTGAGAGGTGCCCTACTCTTCCAAAATCCTTTGGCAAGAGTCCATTCTGCAGGCACCCACCTTAGAGCTTCTTCCTTTCTCAAAAAAATCAGTTCCCACTCCCCGACCTGCTGCCCACCTTCCAAAATGTGTTAAACCTCTCATCTTTGGAGGAGCTATATTATTATTATATAATGATTGACAGTCATTCTAGTGTGGTTTTAAGAAATAGACATGTGTGATTAACCCCTCCTGTTTCCCCAAGTCTTTTAAAGGGCAGAATTTGTGCATCAGCATGGAAAATGCTGAGGATTCAAAGTCAGACAGACCTGAGTTCAGGTCCCAGCTCCACGATTTTCAGGTTTGCAAGCTTGGAAAGACTTTTAAACCCCTCCATCCCTACTCTAGGATGGAGATGATTCCTACTCCTTGGTTATCATTAGGAGAGGCTAGTTCCTTCGCTCTCCCCACCCCCTTATAAAACCAACTCCCCGGGCTTCCCTGGTGGCGCAGTGGTTGAGAGCCCGCCTGCCGACGCAGGGGACACGGGTTCGTGGGGGACGCGGGTTCGTGCCCCGGTCCGGGAGGATCCTGCATGCCGCGGAGCGGCTGGGCCCGTGAGCCGTGGCCGCTGAGCCTGCGCGTCCGGAGCCTGCGCTCCGCAACGGGAGAGGCCGCAGCGGTGAGAGGCCCGCGTACCACACACACACACACACACACACAAACAAAAAACAAAAAACAAACAAACAAAAAAACCAACTCCCCAGAATTCATATAAACTAGAATGGGAATAAAAATAGAAAAAGGGGTCATGAGAAAAAAGAGGCAGCCAGCCTATCGGGGTGAAGATCCACCCCCTAGCTCAGGTATAGTCACAGCTATAACCATTAATGCTCATCAGTCACTTCCTTCTATCCTGGGAACGAAATGTGCTTGACCATGATGCATTTGTCTAACTTCGAAGCACAAGCAAGGAAGTAACATTAATACGGCAATTGAGGTCCAAACCACAGAAGGTGCCGCATTTCCATTTGGTGATCGTAAACCTATCTACCGCTCACCCACACTCCCAGATCCTCTGCATCTGGGAGAAGAAAACCCATGGAGATTGGGTATCGGAAATGGCTGCTTAGTTATGCCTAACACCTTTTCCAAAAAGGACCATAGCTTTCTACAGTTGCTTCTCAAGCTTAAACCAAAAAAACTCCCAGAGGAGTAACGGATGTCCTCCGTCCTGGCCAGCGCCAGCTCTCTACCACATGCCACGTATACACTGTGCATCCCACACATGCTCTATCACCGGCGGTGTCAGACAGGACTTTGCTCAGGGATGAGTTTCACAGTACCGCAAGGAACAATGCTAGAGTTACACACTAAAGCACACAGCACTTTAGAAATTTCTAGACGTTTAGAAACTTTCTTGTTCTTGTCTGAAAACCCATGTCTTTGCCATAATGTTTTTTCGTTTTTTGTTTTGTTTTTTTTTTTTTGTGGTACGCGGGCCTCTCACTGTTGTGGCCTCTCCCGTTGCGGAGCACAGGCTCCGGACGCGCAGGCCCAGTGGCCATGGCTCAAGGGCCCCAGCCGCTCTGCGGCATGTGGGATCTTCCCGGACCGGGGCACGACCCCGTGTCCCCTGCATCGGCAGGCGGACTCTCAACCACTGCGTCACCAGGGAAGCCCTGCCATAACGTTTTTAGGACTCGGGAAACGGGTCATAACCCCTCCGTCCCCAAATCAATTCTCATAGTGGTGCTGCTCCTTTGGAGCATCACTCTCCGTAACAATAAACGTGGGCAGCTGCCGCTGTGGGCCGGGCACTGACAGAGACCTAGGAAGCAGAAGTGTGGGGTTTGGGTTCAGTCCTGCACACTTGGGCCTGAAGGATGATACCACTGTGTACCCGCTGGGCTGTATTGATGCTCCTTGGGCCTCTGAGGACACTAATTCCAGCCATGTAGGTTTAGTGTGAGGGCTAATATGGCAGGTTGTGTAACCCTACATGCCTGGTGCACCATAGATGCTCAACAAGTGGTCATTATTATTAATGACAAGTAAAAGTGGTGCTGTTTCCTGGATGTCAAGCAAGTGTCAAAGTCATGAAGGGTTACAAGAGTTCAGAGGGTGGAGCTTACTAAATTGACCCAAAGGAAAATGCACCTTGACATACAGTTGTCAGATAAACTACAGAACCCCCAGTTGAATTGGAATTCCAGATAAGCAATGAATACTTTTTTAGCATACGTATGTCCCAGATATTCCATAGTACATACTTATACTAAAATATTCTTCATTGCTGATATGAAATTCCAATTAAATTGGGCATGCCCCGTTTTTATCTGCTAAATCTGGTAAGCCTAATCTGGAAGAAAGGGTAGCATAGACGGGCTGGGAGAAGAGGATGGGGGACCCCCACAAGCTAAGTGGAGGAACTACCACACATGTGCGCTTACATCTGTCAGGCACTGTGTTGGACAATTTACAAGAGTATCCCAAACCCTTGTAAGGTATTTATTATTCCTTACTTTCTGCAGATGAGGGAACTGAGACTCAAGACCATTTAAATCCCCACCCCACACCCCACCCCCATCTGCCTGGCTCCTAAGCACCTTCTCTTCCCAGGCACCACATCCTCCCAGGGGGCAGCCAGGAAGCAAAGGAAAAAAAGCGTGAATACCCACCTTCATGAGAGAGCCCACCCCAGGCATCTGTTCCAGTTCTGTTCCAAGACAGCCTCACTACTGAACACCAAGGAGCCTTCATCTTTTGCTTTTTGTAATTTTTTTTTTTTTTGAGAGCTGAATACAACAGCTAGACTTATAGATTGCCACTCCCTTTAACATTTCTATTTAACCAGGCTACATTTGGGGTGTCTTTCAATTATTCACACTAATCAAGTGTTTTTTCCATACCCAGTTTTGAGTTCCCCATTATCCATCCCAGAAACCACTACAGGGAATGGTGCCCAGTTGCCAGAGTGTCACCATCCTTCATCAATCAGATGCCAGGAAATTTCATAATAAAGACAAACTTACCACAGGCCATGTTGCCCTCCCACAAAAGCTGTCCCCAAACAAAGGATTTCCTAACAAGATAAACATTATGTATCAGAACTACAATAACATAATACCACATGTTCTTCAAATTAGATTTTGAAATCCACCAATTCCAAATTCAGCGCACTCAGCACTCTAAATGAGGCAAACTTCAAAGAGTATGAAATAAAAATATCTTAAAGTGTGATGGCTTTGACCAAACCAGGTCTGTGCCAATGCAGAGTCTTTATTTTCCGCAAAGTAACCCTCTTTAAAAAAACAAAAACAAAAACACAGTTTAATTCAGCAAACATTGACTGAGAGCCCACTCTGGGCACAGAGCTGCAGGGAAGACGTTGAGAGCCAAGTCGGTTCTGGTCCTCAAAGGATGTGTGACGGGGAACAGACACGTATTCAGCTAAATTTCAGAAAGGAAGGAACAAAGTAAACATTGTAAAAGACAAAATGTCATGGGGGCCCAGAAGAGGGAGTGATTAATTCGCACTGTGGGGAGGTGGTACTGAGCCAGCTGGGAAGGATGACTAGGATTTTGACAGCTGGTGAAGGCATCCAGGCAGAGAGAACAGCTTAAGCAAAGGTAGAAGGCCATGATGTGCGGACGTACTAATCGTCATCATCTAATTGATCAAAATGTGTATTGCGACATTCTAATTATTATATGGTGTCAAATATTATCGCACCTACTTGCTTTAGAAGTAAAAATCACATACCTGCATGATTACCCCTATAGGCCTTGAACTAATGATGTATAAGTATGGTGGTTTTTAAAACAATGCTCATTTCCCAGACTAAACCACTTTCCCAGGTCCCACGGCCCTTTACACACATTCCAACACGAGGAACACACACCCTGACCAACAACAGACTCCTTTCTTGCCCCTGATTCTCGTCGGCTCCTTGGCATCACTACTTCTAAACTCCCTCATTAACACATACTCCAGGCCACACATGCACACATATTACCAAGTCTCCATGCGCAGTGCCAGACAGGAAACACATTTGGAGGATTTTAAACAATTTTAAAATGTGCCTTCAAATTTTACAACTTGCTGTACTTGCCCGAGGGAGGAACCAAGCCCCTTGTATAAATATCACCCCAAACAGGCCTGCTCTGCATCCCACCCAGCTCAGGGATCTTGGTTTTTCTGTGTGAGGCTCAGGGTGGGTTTGGGGGTTTTGTTTATTTTGATTTTTTTTTTTTTTTATTTCATCTGTGCCTACTGTGGTCACTGGCTTTTTCAGTCATGTTTATTTTATAGGCATTCCCAGCAGCCAGTGGGAGAGAAGGAGCAGTCCTTGTTCCTCAGAGCACCAGCCACACAAGCAGCCCAGGACAAAACCATTTATGAGGCTCCGGGTGCACCTATGAGGAAACTTCTCAAGGACATAGTTTCCTGCCATGCATCGGACAGTTGCTAGAGCGAGCCTGGCTGTGGGCAAAGGAAAGGACCTCATAGCAGGGACTGGGGCACCCAGAGGATGCTGGCTGAGACAGGCCCCTCTCAGTGCCCCAGCCCCTGGCCCAGTGCCTTTACCCACAGGGGACCCTCAGGGAGCCACCCCAGCTGCTTCATCCACTGTCCCTGTCGCTGGTTCACAAACTGGAGTCTCCAGTTGACCTTTGCTGTTGTTTGTTAGCTATATTTTTTTTTTGTATCGCCTTTAGAGAAGTATAATTTGCACACAATAATATTCACACATTTTAAGTGTACAGGTTGATGACGACTTTCTCGACAAATGTATTCACCCCTGTAATCACCACCCCTGTCAAGATAAAGAACATTGCCATCTCCCAAGAGAGTTCCTTCACGCCCCCTTCCAGCCAGTACCCCCATCCCCATCCCCACCCCCTATCCCAGGCAACCACTGAGCTGCTTTCTGTCCCTGGAGATTAGAGCTACCAGTCCTAAAATCAATTAAACTCTTCTGGCGGGGCATTGTCGCTGGCTGGTACCCTGCCCTTCTCCACTCCTACAGAGGATCCAGGTGCTTCAAATGACATATGGGGATTTTTTTCTCTTCTTTTTCTTTTTTGGAAGAAGAAAGAGGAGAGAGTTCTGCTGAAACAGGAGTCTGGGAAGAGATGGGGACTAGGCAGTGGGGGAGGGCTTGGGTCTGTCCTTGGCTTGGTAGAAGGGTGGGGGCAGAAGGCGGATAACTGGTTTTGATGAGGGCCTTGGGGCCTCAGGGCTGATTTGGGCCTTTGGTGACTGAGCACAGCCCAGAGCACACTCCCAGCCTGCCTTGCCAGGGGTCCGGCTCCACCTGGTGCTGGTGACCGGCCGCTGTGTCCTTGGCCCCTCACCATTATCCTTGTCTGTCCTCGCCTGGGGCAAGGCCGGTCTCTTTGCCCAAGCTTTCTGCTGGGGACTCAGCTGGGCTGCTGTGGCAGGAGGGGCTGAGGCAGGTCACTCACCCGAGCCTGGTGTGTGCACTGGGGTTGGCAATTACCAGGCAGCCAGGAGAGAACACCTCACAGGAGTGCCCTTGCCGGAGGGGCTGTGGAAGCTCCCCAAAGGCTCCGTGGCAAAGCTGTCATCCTCAGAGAGGACTAGAGGTCCCAGTACAGTACAGCAAGGTGGCGAATATGCACACCCATCCTCAGCCCAGCCCTGTGGGAAGCCTGTCAGGCCTCCTAGAGAGAAGCAGCTGCAAATGAAAACTGAAGAGCTGACCCACCAAACCACATCATGTGGAGACACCAGTGGCCTTTCTTAGGGACCTTCCTCCCCTCCCCCGACCGAGGTCACACAGGAGAGGAGAGGGAGATGCCTGCAGCCCCACTGCCACCAGCAGAAAAACACTGCACCCAGCAGAACAGCTGCAGCGCTCAGCGCGCACAGACACAATGATGAACCCACTTGAAACACCCTATGGGGACCATCAGCAACATTTGAGGGGGACTTGGCAGGGGGCTGGAGGTCCTATGTCAGCAGGTGGGAGCCAGAGCCAGTTGTATTGGAATTCATTACTGTTACTGTGAGCCCTCTGCAATAAAAATCATAATAATTACCATCATAATAGCTAATCCTGAGGTCTTTCCATATGCCAGACACTAGCCAGCTTTTCTAAGTACTTTACATACATTATCTCATTTAATCCTCTCTGTGATCCTTTGGGTGGGCCCTGTTATCATCATCTTCATTGCATAAATGAGAAAACTGAGGCTCCGGATAGGATTTGCCCAGCTTCACATCCTAATAAGCATTAGAGTTGGGATTTTTTTTTTTTTTTTTTTTTTTTTTTTTTTTTTTTTTAGAGTTGGGATTTGAATCTCTGCAGCCTGTCTCCAAAGCCCAAGCTCTTAGCCTGGGTGAGGCCTGGGAACGGGTTCCTTAGTGACTTCCTTCCAGTACCTCTCAGCCCTCCTCCTACCATCATCTCCCTCCCTGCCTCCACTCAGAAACAGCTGTTCCTCCTTTCACCAGGATGGACTCCTACCCTCCAGCCTGAAGCCCATCTCGACACATCCTTCCTGGGGCCTGCTTCCTCAGTTTCCCCTCTGTAGCTCCAGACTCTTTCCAGTAGTTTTCTCCTCTTTACCTATAACTGGGCCCAGATTTCTCCATCCAAAAGAATCCATCCCTCCATTCTGCAAACTTCTCAAGCTACCAAGCTCCCTTAGTTGACATCTGCTTGTTTGTTTGCCCAGCTTCCATTTCCCCTTCTGGGGACAGAAGCCCAGTTTTCCTGTGGGACCCCCCTCATCCTCCGTCCACCTCCCAGGTCCAGTAGTGAGCCACTGTCCTGAGCCTGGCTAGTGCCAGCACAGCAGCCCCAGGCCACAAGGATTGGTTTGGGAATGGGCATGTGGCCCAAGGAAGGATGGTGCGAGTTCTCCTTGGGCTCTTGCTGAAACAGTAAAGATGCTCTCCCTCTGCTGGGAGGACTAAAGCAATGGGATGCTTGCCTGAAGCCTGCATTTTGCCTCCCTCACAAATATACCTGGGCCCCCTCACTCTTTCGTGATTCCTGCCTGGCTCCCTGCAGGCACTGTTTGCAAACCAGCTCTCCACTCTCTCACGTCAGTTCCAGCACCTCAAACCCTAATTCTCTGCTCCATCTCCACACTTCTAACTCAGAGCACTGTTCTCAGGCCCAGCGGCCAAGAAGAAACTTCTTCTCAACCCATTCTCCAGGCTTTTTCCTTTTTTTTTTCTTTTTTTAAAAATAAATTTATTTATTTTATTTATTTATTTTTGGCTGCATTGGGTCTTTGTTGCTGTGTACAGGCTTTCTCTAGTTGCGGCGAGCAGGGGCTACTCTTTATTGTGGTGCGTGGGCTTCTCGTTGCGGTGGCTTCTCCTTTTGCGCAGCACGGGCTCTAGGTGTGCGGGCTTCAGTAGCTGTAGCACACAGACTCAGTAGTTGTGGCACACTGACTCAGTAGTTGTGGTGCATGGGCTTAGTTGCTCCGCAGCATGTGGGATCTTCCCGGAGCAGGGCTCGAACCCACGTCCCCTGCATTGGCAGGCGGATTCTCAACCACTGTGCCACCAGGGAAGCCCTCTCCAGGCTTTTTCAAGCACTTTTAAACTTAACCTGCTGAAACAGAATTCCCTGTCCTTCCCCAAAAACACACATCTGCAACTGACCCTTCTGGTCTCCCAGGCTTTAGACCTTGGTATCATCACCGACTCCCTCTGTACCCATCCAGGTCCTGGCTTGCCAGTGACAGAAACTGACTCCAGGTCACTTAAAGCAGAAAAATGATTTATTGGAAGGAATTCCGGTAGTTCACACAACAGATGGAAAGGCTGGGAACCTGCCTTGGGAGATGGGCAAGGACCAAGGTACGTGGGGCAGCCAAGACTACAGCCAGGATCACAGGAAGAGTCTAGGGAGAAATGAATTCTAACTCCCCACATCTCTGAGTCCTTCCTTTGTAGTAAGAGCCCTGGGTGGAAGCACCTGACTGACTGAGCTCTAGCAGAAAGGCCTGGGAGAGCAAGGCTTTTATCTGGAGGCTTTCATGGCCCTGCCTCCCACCTGGGTTCCACATGCTGAACTAACAGCTCCATCTTTCCCCCACATCCAAAAAGCTGCTGCATCCCGTAGAGATCATTTCCAGAATGGCCTTGCATCACTCTGCACTCCCAGTGGCCTGCGCTAGTTGCCCCTTTCTAGGAACAGCTGGATAGTATGGTGCAGTGGTTAAATCAGGACCCTCGAGCCAGATTGCCTTGTTTCAGATTCCAGCTTCACCGCTTTATCAGCTGTGTGACCTCAGGGAAGTTATGAACTTCTCTGTGCTCTCACTTTGCTCATCTGTAAAATGCGGATGATAATACTACCTATCTCTTATGGTGACTGTGAGCAGTAAGTGCTTAATGTACACAGAGTGCTTCAAATGAGCCTGGAATGGAGAACGTGTTCTATACACGCGAGCTGATGTTATTATTCCCAGGGCAACCTGCCCATTATCCACTCTCAAGTCTCCAAACCTCCCCCATCTCTCTGCCTTCCCTCAGCCTAGGGTTCCCCAATGAAATACAACCCCCTCGGCTTGTCTCTGAGGCCATTCTGGGTTGGCCTGCTCCAGCCCAATCTGGAATGTCCTCAGCCCATGAAAAAGCAGTTTCCCTGTAAGCCACATCTCCAAAGGGCCTCCTCCAGGATGTCTATGCCCACACCTCCCCACACGGGGACTCCTGCCCATGTGAGGAGCTCTTTCTTCCGAGTCGCAAAGCACTGGGAGCCCATCTCCCCGAGGTATTTACCACATTCCGCCTGCATTCCAGCTATTTGTACACTCCTGCCCCTCCTCTCTGCGTGGTTCCAGCCCCCTCCCTGTGCCCAGCCCCAAGCTGTGTCGCCCTTTCATGCTGTGTGCCCATCCCCCCCTGACTTCATCAATTCCTACTCCTCTTTAAGACCCAGCTCGGGATCTCCAGGACCCAGCAGTGCCTGGCCCACAGTTAGTGGATGGAGAGGGTGATGGAGGGGACTAGATGGACGCTGGGGGGCAATAAGGAACATGGAGGGGGTACAGATCCTCTCCCCATCTCCTTCCCCTCGCCCCTGCAGGTCAGGGGAGAAAGGCCTGCACCTTCCCTCTGGGCATGGAATGCCCTTACCCACCATCCCTACCTGGGGAACCCTCAAAAGGATTTCCCCCATTCATCTCTGCCCCCACTGCACCTCAGAGCTCTTGGCTGCCCTGTCCCTGGGGCATTTATCAAGTACTGCCTGTACCTGGAGGAACAAATATTTGTGTTCCTAAGGCTCCTCCTCCATCGCCTTCCCTGTATCCTGAAGACTCCCCTTCCTCATTCCCAGTGTCAGTACATTTACCCCCAGTCAGTCCAGGAGGTCAGGCCCAGGTAAAGAGAAATATACACCAGTCCTTACTGACAGTCTTCTCCCCCAGGCTTAGCACCAGGCCCCTCACAGCTGCTATTTCCTTTGATCCATATAATAATTCCAGGAAGAAAGTAGCCTTGCCCCCATCTTACAGATGAAAGCGGTGGAGGCTCTGCGACGAAAAATGCCTTTTCCAAGTTTCCATATCTGGGACTCAGACCCAGCTCTCACATCACCACTCTCTCCTGCTCACAGGTTGCCTTATCTGGCCTTCCCTGCAGTGCCTAACAGAGTGCCTAATAAACAAACTGACCTCAAAAAATGTTTGGTGAAGTGGAAAGTAAGCCATTATCCGGACATCTACTGCCTGCAGGGACAGGCCAAGGCAGGCTTCAGCGCTGGAAGACTGCATCTCACAAGCCTGACCCACAAACCCCCTCAGGTCCCTCCCCTCCCACCTCCCCAGCCCCTCTCCTCCGTCTCGCTCAAGGGCTCTGGTGAGGGAAGGAACTGCCCCCTCTCCACCCCCTTCCTTTCCCTTCTCCATACACACTCCCCCATTTGCCCACAGCAAATTCAGCACTTTGGGCCCAGGTCTTTCCTTTATACCCAGGAGAGTTGGGCAGTGAGGTGTGGAAGGAATAAGGTGCTGTGGACCCAAGCCCCACCGAGGCTAACCGTCTGAGTCCTGAATACCATCATCTTTCCGAGCCTCAGTTTCCTCATCTAATCAGTGGGGGCATAACTCCTGCTTTTGCCCACCTCAAAATGTGTAGGAGTCTATAAAGATGAAATAGTACATGATAAAATACACAGCTGAAAACACTGGAAGAGCGTAAAATGTTACACAAATGTAAGGGATTCCGAGCTGGCCGTAACATGGGCATTAAACTGTAACCTCTCAAAGATATTTACCATATGGCGCAGTGGTTGGGAGTCCGCCTGCCGATGCAGGGGACACGGGTTCGTGCCCCGGTCCGGGAGGATCCCACATGCCGCGGAGCGGCTGGGCCCGTGAGCCATGGCCGCTGAGCCTGCGCGTCCGGAGCCTGTGCTGCACAACGGGAGAGACCACAGCGGTGAGAGGCCCACGGACCGCAAAAAACAAAACAAACAAACAAAAAACCTTCCCTCATTCCACCCTGGCTGTCCCACATCAGAGGGCTTTGTGTTGGGGGAAACATAAAACCTCTTGCTTAAACCACTACTAGTTGGGTATTCTGTTATTTGCAGCCAAAATCACTCCTAATTGATACAATGTCCCAAACTGTCCTCTTTATTTATCCTTCCTGGGTCTGTTCCTCACCTCCATTTCCTATATGTAAATGGCACTTCTGCCCACCAAGCCATCCCAGATTCCTCCTGGCCTCCTGCCCATGGCTCAGCTCTCATCCAACTCTGTCTAATCTGTACTCTGCTCTCCTCCTCTGCTGCTCATCAGCTTCAGGCCCGTCTCACTCCCACCGGAACTCCTGCAGCTCAGGCCTAACCAGCCCCCCTACCTCTGAGCTCCCTCTTCTACCCACATTGTTACCCACAGTGATTTTTCTAAAACACAAATCTGATTATGTTTCCTACTTAAGCATCTATGGGCTACAGAATAATGTTCAAAATCCTGAGCATGGCAGTCAAGGCCCTTGGCAACATGGCCCCCAAACCTCCTTCTGCTTTCATCTCTTGCCACTCCCCCAGACCCATTCTGTAATTTTAGCTACACCAGAGTATTCGCTGCACACACCCTAACCCCTCTACTTGTGTTTTTTTCCCCTTATCCCTGAATATGAATGCCTACTTATCCTCCAAAACCCATTTTAAATATCCCCTCCTGAGTCAGCCATGATGGCAGACTCAAAAGCAGGCAGAGGAAAAAACATATATACCCCCTCCTTTGTGAAGCATTCCTGACCCCAAATAAACATTCCTTCCTCTGTGAGCCCACAGCCTGTTGTTCCACTTATACCACTATTATAATTCTTATTTTATATTCTCAGTACATATTTGCAAGCAGATTACATTCCTTTAGGACAAGGGTATATTTCAGAGCCCCCAGCACCTCCCAGTACAGTATTTGATATAAGTGATTAATTTTTGGTAGTATCATTAACAAACAACTTCTGGTGCTTTCTGTGCAGAAACCACGGTCCCATCCTTTTTTTTTAAAAAATAAATTTATTTATTTTTATTTTTGGCTGCGTTGGGTCTTCATTGCTGTGCGTGGTCTTTCTCTGGTTGCAGCGAGCGGGGGCTACTCTTCCTTGCGGTGCACGGGCTTCTCATTACAGTGTCTTCTCTTGTTGCAGAGGGCTTCTCATTGCGGTGGCTTCTCTTGTTGCGGAGCCCGTGCTCCACAACAAGAGAAGCCACCGCAATGAGAAGCCCTCGCACTGCAGAGAAGAGTAGCCTCCGCTCGCCGCAACTAGAGAAAGCCCGTGCGCAGCAACGAAGACCCAACGCAGCCAAAAATAAATAAATTAAATAAATTAAATATATATAGAGAAATATCTCATAAACAATCACAACAAATAAACTTTAAAAATATTTTTAAAATATTGTTTACAAAGAGTTTATACATGAAAATATCTTCTGTCGTAAAGTTAAAGGGGAAAAAAAAATTACAAGATAGAAATGAGTCTTTTTTTTTTTTTTTTTTTTTTTGCGGGACGCGGGCCTCTCACTGTTGTGGCCTCTCCCATTGCGGAGCACAGGTTCCGGACATACAGACTCAGCGGCCGTGGCTCACGGGCCCAGCCGCTCCGCAGCATGTGGGATCCTCCCGGACCGGGGCACGAACCCGTGTCCCCTGCATCGGCAGGCGGACTCTCAACCACTGCGCCACCAGGGAAGCCCAGAAATGGGTCATATTTAACACAATATCTCAAAGCAAGCAAACAAAACCTTACAAACAAAAAGCTGGCAGGGAAGGGTTGAAGATGTTCACAGTAGCTGGTGGTTCCCCTTTATTCTCTTCTCTTGTTCAACTTTTGAAAAATATACACACATTACTAACAAAGTGGGAAACATACACTTCATTTTTCAAAATGACATAGGGAGAGGAGCAGAGACTGCGTCAAGCTCTGGATCACCTCCTCTGGGCCCTGCCTCATCCCACTGCCCAGTGATGCCCTTAGAGGCTGTGCCAGGTTAGCTGTGTCCCAGGGCCTTGTGGTTCTGGCCTTCCCCACCCCAAACCACAGGGCGCTCAGCAAGGCAGTAGCAACCAAGTAGCTCTGCACGGTCCAGACTGGGAATGGTACCTCCAGGCCAACAGTGCCCCACAGGTGGACAGCACCTCCCTCCAGAGTCTGGGCCTCCCCCACGGCCCTCAGAGGGTTAATCCTGTCCCCGAGGAATTTCCAGAAAGGACTCATGAGGGGAATTTCCCAGACAGGCAGGCAGACAGACAGACACCTCAGACGGCTCCTGCCACTGAGCACAGATGTTTGCCTGAGGGTGGCGATGCTGAGAGCCAACACAGGCGCACCACTTTGTGGTGAGAGGTAGCCCAAAGCAAGAACCAAGACGAGACCCGCCTGGGCAGGCTTGGGGCTGGGATGGGGGAGGGCACGGGGCTGAGCTGGTTTGCAAGTCGAGTCTCCGAGCCAAAGTCCCTTCTGCGGTCTCGGTCTGGGTCTCTCAGTACCTGCAGCTCTCCTCCCGGTCCGCCAGGAGTCGCAGCGGCTCCCGGAGTGTCCAGGCAGCGCGAGGGCGGTTGTGGGTCTGCAATCTCGGCTTTTCCTCGTAGCAAGTCTATTGTATAAATGGTGGCTTCTCTATTTCCCCTACTGGTCTGAGGGCTAATAAAGGGCAGGGATTTTATCCTAGACGCACCCTTACCTTCGGTGCCCATCACAACAGCTGGGGTCTAGAGGTGCCCCATTAGTTCGGACGAAAGACCCCCATACGGACAGATACTAGGATAGAAGAAGATTGATTGAGCTCCAAGCCTTCAGAGAGAATGCTGGGGACAGTGCCAAGCTGGGGAAAGAGGGGTCCGCGTCCCGTTCGTGCCCAGAATTTCCCCCCACCTCTTCTCCACCCGGCTTGCTCCAGCCCTACACGCAGGCAGGGCGGGAACGGACATGGCCCCTCCGGGCTGGGCCGAGCGAGCCCGAACCTGCCCGGCCCGAGCGGCGCAGCCCAGGGGACCCCACACGTTCCCGCCCAGAAATCCTGGCGGTCAGAGAAACGGGGGAACGTGCCCCAAACTGTCTCCTCCAGGGGGCAATCCTGGGCCACCCTCTCTGAAGAACTACCATCACCCCTTCCTTCTCTAACCCTTCTGGTTTCTTTTCAGAGCAGTACGTACCGCAGAAGTAACACTGAACAGTGATTTCACTCACTCAACAAAGATTTCTTGACCACCTACTACGCGTGCTGGGTGCTGTGCCAGGCGCTGGCAATACAGCAGTGAACCAGCAAAACTCCCTGCCCTCGTGGGACTTCGATTCTATGGGACACGAGCAGAGGGATGGGGTAATCTCGCCTGGGACACGTGGGTGGCCGACACCCAGGTGCCCTCCCAGGTGAGCAAAACGCGCGTGAGGCGCCGCCCCGGGGCTGGTTCGGCGTGTAGACTTCGGCCCCGGCGGGAGGGGCGGGCTACACCTCGGGTAAACGCGGGGCCGGGCACGTCGCCTGGGGGCAGGTGCGCGCGAGGGGGTGGTGGTAGGGGCCGTGCGCAACGCCTGGCCAGGACCCGGCCGCCGGGTTACCGAGCCAAGCCCCTAGTTCGCGCGGGGTAAATATTTATCCTATGCGCGGCGGAATCCGGCTGAGTCGGGCCTCTAGCAACTTGCGCCCCCCACGGGGTAGGGCCGGCCCGGGCCCTCCCCAGCCCTAGGCTCCTCCCCGGCGGGGCCAGCGCAGGACTAGCCACTGTGTCCCGGCCCCGCGTAATTACAGGGGCTGGGGCCAGGCCTGGCCGTAAAAGAGGAGGATGAAACAGCCTGGGAACCGGGGAAGCTGGGTTCGAGCCTCTAGGGGGCCCCGGGTCTGCGGCTTCCTGCGTTGCTCAGCCGCTTGGAAGGGCTGGCCAGGGGTGTCTACAGACTCGCAAAATCAACTCCGGACGGGCATGCGAACAGCCACACAATTACACACATGAATCACCAAACGCACGCAGTCATACAGCATTAGGACTTCCAGCTCCAGATACGCACACACACACACGAACCTGATCAAACACCTGCCCGCCCTCTCCGCCCCGAGATCTGGGAGGCAGACACCCACCCGCCAATCCCTGCCCCAGACGGTGCAGATCCCGGCGGGGAGAGGAGCCCCGAGAGGCGAATTCCAGCGGGTTTGTTTACACTGCTCGGGGTGCGGGGTGGAGAGCTGGATACTGGGGCCTGACTGACTGGGAGACCCAGCCCAAACTGGGCTAGACCCAGTTGCCCAGTCTGGGACGCTGCACAAAAACCCCTCCCCGCCTTCAGCCCCCAGCCCCCAGACGTTGCTCGCCTGTGCATATTTCCCCTCCTCTTCACACGCTGTTCACAAACATTAGCATACGTACGTCAAAGTTTCACACGCTTCCCCACACGCGGCTGTGATACTACTCACAAATGCTTTCACACTTGCGCGCCATCACACGTATTTACACATGCCAGATGCACATGTGCGGTTACAGTTTGTCACCCTTCAGGCCCAGATTCTCACAGTCCATATTCAAAGCCTGTTCGCACGGTACACACGTGTTAGCATACACTCACACACAGGTCATTAGTGCCCTTTGGAGCCCTAGAAACAAGAGCGAACCCCCTCGCGTGCCCAGAATCCCGAGTGTTCCTCCCTCTCACAGGCACTGACGGACAGAGGCGCCCTAAGCCCCGGCCGCACACGTTACACACTTGATCACACACAGGGTTGCACTTTATTCCTGGCATCTAGGCGATGACACAATCTCCCGAACAAAGACAACATTGACAAACCCAACAAAAACAAACAGCAGCGTGTGTGGGGAGGGGCAGCGGAGCGCAGAGTCCAGGAAGGGGGTGGGTAGGAGGAGGGTGTGGAAACGAGGGCGCCCGAGCCTGGGTGTGCAAAGCTCGGGAAAGGTGCGGGACCTATCAGCAACCTCGCACCCTTCAAGATCGGCGCACGGCGCCCGCCAGCCGGGTCCCGCACCCGCTGGTTAGCAGACCCGCACGTGGAGTTCGTTCCCTTCTCCCGCACGAGACTGCGCGGGGGGCACAGACCCACCACCCCGCATAGGCCCACAAAGCTGCACGCGGATCCACGAGTGAGCAAACGCACAGCGCTGAGAAGATTTGTCGCGCGGAGGTGCGCGCTTTGCTCCCCTCTCCTCCCCTCCCCCCTGCCCTCCCCTCCTCCACCTCCCCAGCCCCCAGGCCCAGGGCAGCCGCGCGCCGGGCGGGGCGGGGGCGGGGCGGGGTGTCAGGCGGCGCCGGCCCAAAAGGCGGAGTCGCGAGGCGGAGGGCCCAGAGCTGTGAGCCCTGTGCTGAGTGCGCCGCGGAGGAAGCCTGCGGGAACCCAGACCCGGAGGAGCCCCTCGTCCCCGCCCGGCCTGGCCCGGCCCCGCGCTATGGAGTTCCTCTGGGCCCCTCTCTTGGGTCTGTGCTGCAGTCTGGCCGCTGCTGACCGCCACACCGTCTTCTGGAACAGTTCAAACCCCAAGTAAGCCCCGAGTCTCCGGCCGACAGCCTGGGCGCCCGGTTGGCACTGCTCCCCCCTCCAGGTTAACTGTCCTGACTAGCCCCTAACCTGAGTCTCGGGGAGGTGACTGGAGGCGGGAGGGATCCCACAGACTTTCTTCTCCCCCATAGCTGGGAGTACCCCACCCCAGGGCAGGACCCTGCCCGCATCTGCTTGCACAGGCACTGTCTCTGCCCCTCTTTTCCTTCCCTCTGGCACCCCTGTTACTCCGAAGTGAGGGACCCACGTTGAACAGTTCCTGCCTTTA
>NC_041217.1:72834180-72848485 GCF_002837175.3 Physeter macrocephalus
CTCCGTTCTCCAGAATCTGTCAGGGCAACTTATGTCATGCTCTGAGGGTACAAAGAAGAGACACAGGAAAGAAAACACTGGCTACATCAGACTTTCAACCTCATGGAAGCTTCCCATGTTTGGTTCAAATGTTCACGCTGAGCTGGGGGACGGAAGGCACATGACAAATTGAGAAGTGAGCTGGGGGAAAGGCAAAGGGGAGTCCAATCAATCCTGGGCACCGCTGTGGTCTTTTTCACCCCCAGGGCCTCAAGAGTGAAAGGGTAGATAGAGCAGGCTGAATCTAGACAAGAGAAGAAACATGCCGATTGTAGCCATGCTATTTAAACTCTTCAAACTTCAGGATGTGCAACTGGAAGAGAAAGAGAAAATCTGATTGGGAAGGAAGGACTGCCCCCAGGTGGTCCACCCAACCCCTAGAAAACTTCAGTTTGTTTCCTCTAAGGGAATGACAGGTAAACCCGCAGCATCCAGGCCGAGGCCAGGGCCTGCAGCTGAGACCCTGGGAGGTAGGGGAGGGGAGGGGAGGGGAACAGTAGATACACAGCAGTTACCTCCAAGTTCAAAGCACCAGTGATTTTCCCTTTGAGGATGCGATGGATAACCTGATATGAACTCAAAATATCTGTAAAACAAAACACAACAACAAAACCTTGGGCACTTGGTTAGGCAGGAGGAGCAAGGGAGGGAAGTGAGAAGCCGGGGCTGCAGGAAAGTGTTCTGGCTGCAGACCAGGTCCTGCAGACAAGTCTCTGCTAGTTAGTGCTCACTCCCTGCTGCCAGGATATCGTGAGATAATAAGCACTGCAGAGGGAGGAGAAGGGGAGGGCAAAGTAAGAGCAAGTAAAAGGAGGCATTATTGTTGTTAAAATAATTACAGGGATCTGGGATTTTACATTCCCTAATGGAAATTCTGGAGACAGAAACCTGTTCACTCAACTCTGCTTTGAGAGTTTTGGCTGGAGAGGTGGAGGTTAAAAGGCAGAGAGCCTTTTTACCATGACGAGTGCACATTCCTACCTGCTGGGACAAGGCAGGGCAGGGCGCTGGTCAGACACTCACCTTTCTCCAGGACATCTGCCCTTACTCAGCTCCCGCCACCCCGCCAAACTCTGGGACTGTTTGTACGCATGAAACTGGCTCATATCAAGGGTCAGACCTCAGTTCCACCCCCAGCTATGCCATTTTCTTGCTATGAAACGTGAAGAAGCCCCTTTCATTTTCCTGAGGCTTACTTTCCTCATCCATAAAGGGAGAAAAATTGTACACCTGCCCACCTGGCCTCGGGGTCATCTCAAAGTCCACACAAGAGCTGAGAACCCCCATATCTGGGCTGCACACTCTGGCCCCTCTGACAGGCTGGGAGCTGCTCTTTGGGGCAGGGCCTCCTTACTCTGGGCCACACTCCAACACCCAAGCAGTCAGGTTCAGCCCACCAGAAGCTCCCAGGTCCTGTCTGCTGGCATTACTCTCCAGGCCGAGCAGCAGGGGCCCTCTTCATGCAATGACCCAAGGTGACCTCTGGGTGGTGCCCATCAGCCTAGCAGGGAGGCTTGGCCCTGCACTTTGGGGAGGTGCTTTTCCATCTTATTTTGTGTGTATGTGTGTTTCTTCACATCCACTTCTCCTCAGCCCCCAAAGCATTCTTTCACTCTTTCACATCTCACCCAAACCCCAGTCTCGAGAAGGGGCAGAGCAAAGAAGGGGCCTATCCATTTCAAGGGTGTAGAAGCTGAGGCTCCACAGGTGCCTGATCTACAGTAACAAACACCTCACACAATATACAAAAATAAACTCAAAATGGTTTAAAGACTTAAACATAAGGCATGACACCATAAAACTCCTAGAAGAGAACACAGGCAAAACATTCTGACATAAATCGTAGCAATATTTTCTTAGATCACTCTCCCAAGGCAAGAAAAATAAAAGCAAAAATAAACAAATGGAACCTAATGAAACTTTAAAAGCTTCTGCACAGCAAAGGAAACGATAAACAAAACAAAAAGACAACCGATGGACTGGCAGAAAATATTTACAAATAATGTGACCAACAAGGGGTTAATTTCCAAAATATACAAACAGCTCATACAGCTCAATATCAAAAAAACAACAACCCAATCAAAAATGGGCAGAAGGGGCTTCCCTGGTGGCACAGTGGTTGAGAGAAAAAAAATGGGCAGAAGACCTAAACAGACATTTCTCCAAAGAAGACATACAGGACTTCCCTGGTGGTGCAGTGGTTAAGAATCTGCCTGCCAGCGCAGGGCACATGAGTTCAATCCCTGGTCTGGAAGATCCCACATGCCGCGGAGCAACTAAGCCCGTGCGCCACAACTACTGAGCCTGTGCACTAGAGCCCGTGAGCCACAACTACTGAGCCGGTGCACCACAACTACTGAAGCCAGCGTGCCTAGAGCCCGTGCTCCGCAACAAGAGAAGCCACCGCAATGAGAAGCCCGCACACCACAACGAAGAGTAGCCCCTGCTCGCCACAACTAGACAAAGCCCATGCGCAGCAACAAAGACCCAACGCAGCCAAAAAAATAAATTAAAAAAAAAAAAGAAGACATACAGATGGCCAACAGGCACATGAAAAGATGCTCAACATCGATAATTATTAGAGAAATGCAAATCAAAACCACAATGAGATATCACCTCACACCAGTCAGAATGGCCATCTTCACCAAGTTTACAAATAATAAATGCTGGAGAGGGTGTGGAGAAAAGGAAACCCTCCTATACTGTTGGTGGGAATGTAAATTGGTACAGCCACTAAGGAAAACAGTATGGAGGTTCCTTAAAAACTAAAAATAGAGTTACCATATGATCCTGCAATCCCATTCCTGGGCATATATCCGGAAAAGACAAAAACTCTGATTCAAAAAGATACATGCACCCCAATGTTCATAGCACCACTATTTACAAAAGCCAAGACATGGAAGCAACCTAAATGTCCATCAACAGATGAATGCATAAAGAAGCCACAAAAAAGAATGAAATAATGCCATTTGCAGCAACATGGATGGACCTAGAGATTATCATACTAAGTGAAGTAAGTCAGACAGAGAAAGACAAATATTATATATCACTTATATGTGGAATCTTAAAAATAATACAGATGAACTTATTTACAAAACAGAAACAGACTCGCAGACATAGAAAACAAAATTATGGTTACCAACGGGGAAGTGGGGAGGGGAGGGATAAATTAGGAGTATGGGATTAATAGATACACACCATTATACGTAAAATAGATAAACAATAAAGATTTACTGTATAGCACAGGGAACTATAGTCAATATCTTTTAATAACCTCTAATGGAAAAGAATCTGAAAAATATATATATATGTATAACAATCATTTTGCTGTAGACCTGAAACTAACACAATATTGTAAATCAACTATACTTCAATTTTAAAAAGAAAAGAAAAAAATAAAGTAACAAACGGCACATCGGGGGAGATACTGAGTCCAAATGCTCTAACCCCTATCGTTGGTCTTCAAATTCCAGTTTTCTTCAAATTCCAGTTTTCTTCTACATAGAATGCTTCTCTAAAGAAATCTTAAGCAAAACTCAATGTACATGAAACAGATGGAAGCTGAGCCACTCTGGCAGAAGCGAGCCTGGGAGGTTTGCCCTCCCCTCACTCCACCCAGAGAACTCAGCCTTCGGGCAGCACCTGAGGTTCCTAACCAGATCTTGTTGCTTAGAGAGACCAGGTGTGAAAAACAGTTCTCAAGAAGCAGCTTTGCAAGGGGCAGATGCCGAAAACCGGGGTGAGATCAAAAGAACAGAGGCTGAAGGGCAGGCATCCTGAGGGCCTCGGCTGCCCCGGACGCCATTCCCGCCGAAGTCCCAGAGGCGCGCACAGCATCTCCTGTCTCCGAGTGCTCAGGAGGGTGGAGGGCACCTTACCTTTCTCCAGCATGAATGGCTGAGCCAGGCGGGGGATGGTCCAGAAGTTGTCACTATCCAGGCTGCGCAGGGACTGCACTGGGATGGTGGCCGACTGGCTGAAATTGATGAACATGACAACAGCCCAGGAGTCCACTCGGTCCAGCACCCAGCACCTGGCCAGAGGGAGGGAGAGGAGGCTTGTCTCACCTGGTGCCACACACAGCAGTCCTCACGGAGAGGGCTTGAAGGTCTGAGCTAAGAGGAATGGGAGTTTCCTATGCCGTTCCCCACCTTGGACGGAGAGGTGATCAGAGGAGAGATATCTTGAGAGAGGAAGCAGCAGCAAAGAAACAAGAGTCCAGAGAATGGAGAAGCAAACCTCCAGCCCCGCCTGGCACACAGCTGTTCCAGGCCCATCCGTAATCACCCAGTTGGTACTCGGCCAGACAGCGGGTCCCACGCCGCACAGCCGAGTCGTGCAGGTAGGGCTGCTGTTCCTCCGCCTCGGCCAGGGCTCTGAAGAGCGCCTGCATGTTCTGGTGCAGCGCCTGTGGACGGTACAAACGCCATGGGCCTCGCTGCCTGCCCCACATCGCACGTCTGTCCCTGTAGGTGTCACCTGTAACATCAGCACCGCTGATCCAACCCAAGGGAACTGAAGGTATGACGCAGGAGAGAGAATTAGGCTCAACCAGGGATCAGAGTGCGGCCACTCTGGATGTCCACTGCTGACGGGCCCCCATCACCACGCTTACCCCAGCAGGGCCCCATGAGGTGCCACCGAAGCCCAAGAGGACCACCAAAAAGCCTGTACCTCCGTGACATGCATGGCCCAGAAGAAGGGGGTCTGAGGGACAATACTAGTCACCAACAGCCCCACGTCCCCGCCGATGCCGTGGATGGGTGGCCAGCCGGCCCAGGTCTCGGAAGCATTCCCTCAAGAGCAGCACCAAGAAGGACCCTCTGCAGGAAGAACAGGGAACAAAGGGAAGGGAGTGAACACAGGAGTGATTCAACCAACACCTGTCCTGGAGGATGCTGGGCAGGAGAGTCACCCTGACAAGAGGTCTGTGCACCAACCCCCCCAGGGTGGGAACAAGACAAGTACCCAAGTAATCATAATGCAGAGCAAAGGAAGCACCACGCCAGGGGACACAGGGGTTGGAGAGTTTGGGGAAGGGGAGAGGCAGAGGGAAATAAAAACACACCAGGGAACTCCACAGAGAGAGACGGGCAAAAGCCCTCACTGGGCTGACCTTGGGCCTGCCTGAGTGATTCATGAACCTCAAGTGACGCAAGTTTGGACCGTCCACAGTGCAGGACACATCTGCAATGCCCAAACCACTGCTCCCTGTGTTTAAGCATATGCCACACCTCATCCCACCACTCCACTAACTCTATCGCCTAAGTCACACATGGTTAGAAAGGCAGACCTGCCACTTTAGAAAAACGAAACAAAAAACACACATCCTATAGCATTTCAAGTCAAACAGAATAGTCTGGCAGCCCTGACATTAAGAATGGTGTCGGCCGTTAAAGCAGAAGATGTGGTGGACATGCCGATCTCATGGCATCCAGGGTAGGGGAGAGTCACAGGCCATCACTGTACAGACATGGAGACAGACTGTGTAAGTCCCTGTGGGTCACAGCCTTAGAGCCTGGCTCTGACGCAGGAGTTCCTGAAAACTTTATCCCCCGCCCCAGTACCATCCCTGCCGCCACCCTCTAGGGACTGAGCAGATGTTTACAGTTGTCCTTTGCCAGCGGCCTCTCTACACTTCCGCTCACCTCATTTCCATGGGAACGGCAAAGATGCTTGTCCTCGGTTTCTCTGTCTCACAGGGGTCAACAGAAGCTTTAGGAGCGAGCTATGTACAAGCTGGAAAGCAGAAGGTTGTGTTCTGGAGGCACCAGGGCTGTCTCAGAGGACCGTACCCCACCTGCCCCCCAGAAGGCCCTGGCCCCACCCTCAGAGGCAGGATGAGATGGGAAGTGAAGCTACATCCCTCTAGGTCTCGTCCTCCACATCCTCAGCTGGGTGGGGAGGGTTTGCTGGATGACATTCTTTAATCAAGAAAGCATCCTAAGGAGGCTTCCCTGGTGGCGCAGTGATTAAGAACCCACCTGCCAATGCAGGGGACACGGGTTCGAGCCCTGGCCCGGGAAGATCCCACATGCCGTGGAGCAACTAAGCCCGTGCGCCACAACTACTGAGCCTGCGCTCTAGAGCCCGCGAGCCACAACCATTGAAGCCCGCTCGCCTAGAGCCCGTGCTCCACAGCAAGAGAAGCCACCGCAATGAGAAGCCTGCGCACCGCAACTAGAGAAAGCCCTCGTGCAGCTATGAAGACACAATGCAGCCCCCCAAAAAATAAAAATTAATAAATTAATTAAAAGAAAGCATCCTAGAGGAATAAAAAGGGATATTTCCTACACTGAGGGGTCAGCATGGGACAAAGCTGGAAGGGAGAAGTGAATAAGGAGCTGCAAAGACATGTCCTGGGAACAAATGGCAGCTCAGGATCTCACCAGTGGTTCTGGCAAATCCTTGACCAGAGGCCTTCTCCAAACCCTAGGGAGAAAAAGAAAAGGTATCACTCAGGCATAGTAGTATTCGTTTCACTGGTTTACACGTTGAGTCTCTCCAAGCAGACCTGGAGACAGCGCAGCAACAGCCCCTGTGCAGACACAGGCTTCAGCTGACTTTTGGGGCTCCCTCCACTTTCTCCTTTCTCTCGGTGGGGGGGGGGGGGTCCTGAGTCAACCAAAGACAAGAGGTTCAAGGAACAGGAAGGGCGGAGGGAGGGAGGGAGGTGCTGCTGAGGGTGCTCGTCGGTACCTACAGGCGCAGAAGCCCAGCACTGCTTAGCCCGGGAGGCCCCTGCGGGCGCTTCTTAGGGGAGAAAGAGGTGGAAATGGTTACTCTGGCAGCAGGACTGGGTGGAGACAGACTACAATCCTGCAGCCCTCAACCCATGCTGGCTTCCCTTGCTCCACCGTCCACAGCGGGAAAATCCCCCGCCCTGGTTACACCCACGGATCTGCCCGCCCTGCCACTTCGCTGCTTACCCCACTCCCCACCGACTGCTACCTGAGAACACACGCGGCCACTGTTCTCAAATGGACATGCCACAATCCCATGGTAAGCCCCTAGTGAGTTTCCTTTCCTTCCCTCCAATGGACAACACCTCACCCCCTCCTCTCATCAAACCCACCATACTCCCCACCCTCCGCCCACCCTATGAACCTGCCTCTTCATCAGGAGAAAACTGGAAGCAACTGGATGGGAGGCCCCTCATCCTCTCACCACCCAGACCGCCACCCCCCAGCCCCGCCCTCCCTGCCATCCCTCTGTTACCTTCTCAGAAGGGTCTGGCTCTGGGGCTGGCACTGTCTCGCCTTCTGGAGGACAACACCCCTGCAGCCACGCCCCTTCTCCTCTACTGCCATCTCTCTCTCAGTGGACACCTCCCACCAGGAAACAAACATGCTCCATTATCCATGTTTGCAAAGACCCTGCCTCGTCCCCCACCCCCTCTGGCGACCACCTTTCTCTGCTCCCTTCACTGAAAGGGGTGTCTAGAGTCCTGTCTCCTTCCATGCCTGACATTTTATCTTCAACTCCTTCCAGTCAGGCCTCCCTGAAATGGCTCTGCACGGGCTCAGCCATGGTCTTCGTGTTGCTGAATCCTCCATGTCCTCCGTTCTGAAATTACTGGCAGCATCCCACCCATCCCCTCTTCTAGGAAACATTTCTTCTCTTGGCTTCCTTGACACTGCACACATCTGGTTTTCCCACTCTTTCCCTGGCTGGCCCTTTTCAGCTCAACCAATACATGCTGGCACAACCCAGGACTTGGTCCTCTCCTCCATCTACCTTCTCTCCAAGGTCATCTCCAGCTCCACGGTTTTAGGTATCAACAACAGACCACAGACTCCCAAACCCAGATCTCCAGCCCCAAAGACTCTGGAATTCAACTCCAACATGGAGACGTCTCCTTGACAGGCCAACCAAGAGGTACACAAACTCAGCATGTCTAAAACGGACCCTCCGCAAGCTGCTTCACCTTGGCTTTCTCAATTTTAGTAAGCTGCATCATTACCTACCTAGCGGCTCAGGCCAAATTCATCTCTCTTTCTAGCTCTGCATCAAATTCATCAGCAAGTCAAGCCGTCTCTTCCTCCAAAACACACCCAAACCCACATGCTCCTCTCTCTCCATCTCCACCACCCCAATACTAGCCATCACCATCTCTTACCAGGACCGTAACAACAGTGTCCAAAGACGCTGCCACACAGGCTCCTGCGATCCAGTCCCCACCCAGAAGACAACACAACCTCTTACAAACCAAAATCAGATCACATCACTCACCTGATTAAAACCTTCCAACACCTTCCCATTGTGCTTACAAATAAAACTCCAAGTCTCCAGGTGGGCTCACCACGGCCGCCATGATCTACCCTCCTTCCCACTGACCTCTTCTCTGCCCACTTACCCCTTTCCCCCCCATGTCACACTCTGAGGCATTTGTAGGTGGCCCCTCTGTCTGGAATGTTCTTTCCCTGGTCTTACCCATGGTAGGCTGACTTGTCATCCAGAGCTCAGCTGAGAGGTCACTTCCTCACAAAGAGGACTCCCTAAGAACCATCTAAGTGACCCTTCTCCTCTCTATCACATCACCTTATTTCAGTTCTCTGTCTGGTACTTGCTATTGAGACAGGCTGGGCCCTGGGACCCTTTGCTGCTGTGCTTGTACCTGGACACACGTCTCCTCGAGCAACGAAATACAAGGAAACTATAAGGGACTAAAAATAACTGCGTGCATGTGCAGTAGGGGCAAAGATACAAAAACGACAGAAAACCCAAAACCCAACTGCCACTTCTAAAGAGCCGGGAGCAAAAGCAGGGTACTGCCCAAGCCCCCTGCACACACCACCACCAAAGGGCCCGAGCGCTGGACACACCCCCACCCTCACCCCATATACGGAACTAGCTCTCCCTGCCTCGGGGAACCGGCAAGGGAACCTGCTGCTTGTTTTCACTCCCCCTCCTGCTGCTGCAGGAGGGGCCCCAATAACGCCTTGCGTGAATTTCTTGTCTGGCCCATTATCAATTTCTATTGATTAACGATGCCAAGAACCCTGGTTGGTAACACTATCTGACATTTTCTTTTTCTCTCTCTCTCTTTTTTTTGTAGGGGGGGGGCATTTTCTTATTTATTCACTTATTTATTGGTTCACCATATGTGTCTTTCCACTGGAATTTAAACATTATGAGAATGTGAATCACATCTGTCTTTTGACAATTACCTTCATTGCTGAGGTAACCCCAGGGCCCAGAACAGTGTCTGATACATATTTACTATTTCACATATAGTAAATATATGTGAAAGAAAGTGACAGAGAGAAGAAAAAGAGAAGGAAGGAGGGAGAGAGGAGAAATGAACTGGGGCAAATTCTTAATCTAAGCCTTGGCTTCCTCTTCAATACCATGAAACACACCTGATGTGAGGATTTAGCTGGGCCAGTATCTGTTCAGGACATGACATGAAATAGGTGCTTAATAAATGGAAGCAGTATAAGAGAAGTTAAAAGTGCAGGTTCTGGAGTCAGACTGGGCTCCAATCCTGGTTCCAGAACTGACTGGCTCCTTAACTTTGGCCTGGTTACTTGGTGTCCCCATCTGCAGGATGGGAGAGTAGCAGCACCTACTACTGTATTTAAACAGGTTCACACAGCAAAGCGATCAGAACACAGCTCGCAGAGTGAGCCCTCCGTGAGCGAACTACCACTGTCAACCGATGGGGCCCAAATCAAATCTCCACGCTAAACCATTCTGCCCCTGCTGTTTACCTACAACAAATCAAAGTGACAGAGTTAAAAACTGTCCTCTAGCCAAGCACAGAAGGTGCCTTTTTATTTAGAATCTCCTAAGACAGTTCCAAATACCAATCCCAAGAACCAATTATCAGCAGTGGTTTCAGGCTTAAAATTATTATTAATACAGAAACATTTAAAACCATTTGGGGTCTAATTATTATTCCCTAATGATTTAAGAGATAAATATAACAAGCCTGTTTTGCCCAGTTTGTGAAATTAAGTTTCAGAGGAAAATCTATACAATTATCATTCAACCACCACAGCAGACACGTTATCCAAAAACAAACCTCAAATTTCAGGATGTCTGCAGCACAGAAGTGGCCACCTGGAAGCTACAGAGATCAAGGCAGCACCTCAGTAGCTGCCAAACCAGCAGATTTTAATTAAGTTCTATTGTTGCTATAAGCAGTTACTCTACGCCCAATCAATCAACAGCTGTTAATGGTCTCTCTACTTTGTTCTAGGACATTACTACCAGCTGGTCAAGCGTTCCAAGAGGTGGCCTGGTCCAGAATCATGCTGGTGAGTCCCAGCAGTGGGAGAGAAAACACAGGGCACACAAAGGTCAGTGGCCAGAAGGCTTTTTGGGGCGGGGTTGGAGGAGGGTCCCATCCGGTTCCCCTGCACACCAGGGAGAAGCTCTCTAACCAGTACTGGGGGGTGGGGGGCACAGGCCTCACATGACACTCAGAAAAGTGGTGGCCGCCCTGAGACTGCTCACCACCACACCCCTGGCCCACTGTGGTCACCCTGGCCATCACTTTTAAGGCCCTGTCTCTACCTGGGGAACTGCACCTGGAGTCACCTGAAGGGCACATCCAAGTGGAAATTTAATACTTAACAGCTTTAACCCTCGACTGCCACCCAGTACCACACCTTGTACTTCACAGATGACAGACACAGACCTTGCTCTCAGGGAGCCACACTGAGTCACTCCACACATATTTATAAAATGCGTACATTCTAGACACGGCCACCATGAAGCTCACACTCTTGGTGGGGGCAGCAGACAAGAAGTATACAAAGAGGTATAAGGTCAATGACCATAAGGGAAAAGAAAAAACGCAAGTCAAGGAGAGGGGACAAGCGGGCAGGGTGGGGGAGGGAGTGATGGCTGAACAGACGCCTAAATGAAGTGAGAAGGCAAACCCACAGACGCCTGGGAGACGAGCCTTCCGGCTGGGAACACCTGAAGCCCTAAGGTGGGGATGTGCTTGGTGTGTTTGAGGAATGGCACTGGGGCTGGAGTAACAGACATTTGCATCTCTTACCTGGACCACCTGAGACAGGTCTTCCGCTTCCACTCTGGCCCCTGGAGTCTATTCCACAGGGTCCCTTTAAAACCTAAATCTCGGCCAATAGATGAACTAATGGTGGCACATCCATACAAGAGAATACCACTTAGCAATAAAAAAAAAGAATTGCTGATGGTGCGACCGCATGGATGAATCTCAATAACATTCTGCTGAGTGAAAGAAGCCAGACACAAAGAAGCACATATGGCATGATTCCATTTACACCAAACTCTAGAAAGGATAAATCTCATTTAAAGTGATAGAAAGCAGGTCAGTCACTGCCTGCGGGGCACGAAGCTGGGAAAGGGCACAAGAGAACCTTTTGGGTGACTGAAATGGTCTATATTTGATTGTGATGGTGGTTACATGGCTGCATACACTTGTCAAAATTCATCAAACTGTACAACTAAAAGGGGTTCATTTTACGTAATACTTCGATAGTTGATTTTTTAGTGTACGTTCGTGAAATCTGGTTATGTCGCTCCCTGCTCAAACTGTCCAGTGTTCTCATTATTATGTGACTATATAAATACCAATTGCTGCTGAATCAAGTTACATACTATGAAAATTTTTTAAAAATTTTAATAATGATGGGACTTCCCTGGTGGTCCAGTGAGTAGGACTCCGTGCTCCTAATGCAGGGGGCCCGGATTCAATCCTTGGTCGGGGAACTAGATCCCACATGCATGCCGCAACTAAGAGTTTGCACACCGCAACAAAGATCACACATGCCACAAACTGAGACCTGGCGCAGCCAAAATAATTAAATAAATAAATAAATTTATTTTTAAAAAATTTTAATATTAAAAAAAGTATGTATTATGATTACTTTTATCCTTATACAACCTTCTCCAGGAATTAACTGCTCCTTTTTTCCCCTCCATTTACTTGGATTTCCTTAAATCTCTGGCTAAGTTTCCCCACACCTCCAATGGCTGTACATAACACCTCTCCAGTCGATTTTATACTTTTTTTCATACAAATGTCACCCTGTAGTCTCACATCATCCTGCTCTGGCTGGACTGAGCACTGTATAACAAGTGTTCTACCCCTTTGTCATCATCTGGGAAGTCTCAGGTCCCCCTCCTGGGTTGGACCTCCTGCTCCCAGCTTCCCTAATTTTTTGCACTATTGCTTCATTGTATTGGAGCATATCCCTCCATAGCTTTCTGAGAACAGCTACATGGGACATACATTTTTTGAGACCCTACATTTGTGAACAAGTCCTTATTCTACCTTCATTCTACAGTAATTTAATTAAGAACAGATTTGGGGTTAGACATTATCTTCCTACAAAATTCAATGACACATTCCAATCCTATACCCTTCAACGTGGATTCTCTTTCTGAAGCTTTATCCAATACTCTAAAATATTCCTATGATGTGTCTTGGTGTAGGTTTTTATTTTCCCAGTCATTATCCTGGGTACTCACTGGTTGCTTTCAAACTAAAAACATATCCTTCACTCCTGGGAGACTTCATTATATCATTTGATATTTTCTCTCCCATGTTGACCTGAACTCTTCCTGCATGTATATGTTGCACCACTGATCCTCTCATTTTACCTTTACTCTTCTCTAAAACAATTCTACTACAAAATATTTCAATTGATAAATCCTCTCCCCCAAAAGCTATTATAAAATTGGACAAAATTGTCAAAAACAACCATTTCAGTATTCTGGAAATTGAACAGAAGCATACAACAAACAGGGTATCTGTTAAAAAAACAACAACAGCAAACTACAGGCCCTTGGATAAGAATATGAGACTAAGGTGTGTCAGTCTGGACCTTCTCCCACTCCCTGGTCCTTTGGCTGATAGTTCTACCACAGTAGGCAAAGCTGTGAAAACTGGTAGCTTCAGAGGTGGCTGACTTTACTGGAACCTTGAAACATCAGAAAGTAAGAAAGAACATGGTAAGAAAAAATATGGGTAAGTACAATAGGTTTTCTTCTCATTAGTTTTCTAAATTATGTTTGACAGTTGAAATAAAAATTGTAACTGTCCAATATGGTTCTAAATGAACACAGAGGACATATTTAAGAAAATTACATTATAAACAGGGGAGGGTAAAGAGAAGTAGGGTTTCTATACTTAACTCAAACCAGTAAAGTCAACAGGCATAGACTATGTTATGTATATATAACATCTAGAGCAACCACTTAAAAAGGTATACAAAGAGATACACTTAAAAAACACTACAGCAGAAGCAAGAAGAACTACAATTCTGCAGCCTGTGGAAGGAAAACTACATTCACAGAAAGAGAGACAAAATGAAAAGGAAGAGGACTTTGTACCAGATGAAGGAACAAGATAAAACCCCAGAAAAACAACTAAATGAAGTGGAGATGGGCAACCTTCCAGAAAAAGAATTCAGAATAATGATAGTGAAGATGATCCAGGACCTCAGGAAAGAATGGAGGCAAAGATCGAGAAGATGCGAGAAATGTTTAACAAAGACCTAGAAGAATTAAAGAACAAACAAAAGGGATGAACAATACAATAACTGAAATGAAAAATACACTAGAAGGAATCAATAGCAGAATAACTGAGGCAGAAGAACGGATAAGTGACCTGGAAGACAGAATGGTGGAATTCACTGCCACAGAACACACTAAAGAAAAAAGAATGAAAAGAAATGAAGACAGCCTAAGAGAGACCTCTGGGACAACATTAAATGCAACAACATTCGCATTATAGGGGTCCCAGAAGGAGAAGAGAGAGAGAAAGGACCCAAGAAAATATTTGAAGAGATTATTGTTGAAAACTTCCCTAACATGGGAAAGGAAATAGCCAATCAAGTCCAGGAAGCGCACAGAGTCCCAGGCAGGATACACCCAAGGAGAAACATGCCAAGACACATAGTAATCACATTGACAAAAATTAAAGACAAAGAAAAATTACTGAAAGCAACAAGGGAAAAACGACAAATAGCATACAGGAGAACGCCCATAAGGTTAACAGCTGATTTCTCAGCAGAAACTCTACAAGCCAGAAGGGAGTGGCACCATATAGTTAAAGTGATGAAAGGGAAGAACGTACAACCAAGATTACTCTACCCAGCAAGGATCTCACTCAGATTCGACGGAGAAATCAAAAGCTTTACAGACAAGCAAAAGCTAAGAGAATTCAGTACCACCAAACCAGCTCTACAACAAATGCTAAAGAAACTTCTCTAAGTGGGAAACACAAGAGAAAAAAAGGACCTACAAAAACAAACCCATAACAATT
>NC_041217.1:72849229-72850435 GCF_002837175.3 Physeter macrocephalus
AGCTATAAAAGAGGAAATCGACAGTAACACAATAATAGTGGGGGACTTTAACACCTCACTTACACCAGTGGACAAATCATCCAGACAGAAAATTAATAAGGAAACACAAGCTTTAAATGACACAACAGACCAGATAGATTTAATTGATATTTATAGGACATTCCATCCAAAATTAGCAGATTACACTTTCTTCTCAAGTGCACATGGAACATTCTCCAGGATTGATCACAACTCTGGTCACAAATCAAGCCTCAGTAAATTTAAGAAAATTGAAATCATATCAAGGATCTTTTCCGACCACAACACTAGGAGATTAGAAATCAATTACAGGGGAAAAAACGTAAAAAACACAAACACATGGAGGCTAAACAATACGTTACTAAATAACAAAGAGATCACTGACGAAATCAAAGAGGAAATCAAAAAATACCTAGAAACAAATTACAATGAAAACATGATGATCCAAAACCTATGGGATGCAGCAAAAGAAGTTCTAAAAGGGAAGTTTATAGAAATATGACACCTAAAGGAACTAGAGAAAGAAGAACAAACAAAACCCAAAGTTAATGGGTTGGGAGTTTGAGATTAGCAGATGCAAACTATTATATATAGAATGGATAAATAATAATGTCCTACTGTATAGAACAGGGAACTATATTCAATATCCTGTGATAAACCATAATGGAAAAGAATATGAAAAACAATGTACATATATGTATAACTGAATCATTTTGCTGCACAGTAGAAATTAACACAACATTGTAAATCAACTATACTTCAGTAAAATAAAATTTTTAAAAATATTTCAATTGCAAAAAAACCACAAACCCAAAGTTAGTAGAAAGAAAGAAATCATAAAGATCAGAGCAGAAATAAATGACATAGAAACAAAGAAAACAATAGCAAAGATCAATAAAACTAAAAGCTGGCTCTTTGAGAAGACAAACAAAATAGATAAACCTTTAGCCAGACTCATCAAGAAAAAGAGGGAGAGGATTCAAATCAATTAAAATTAGAAATGAAAAAGGAGAAGTTACAACAGACACTGCAGAAATACAAAGCATCATAAGAGACTACTACAAGCAACTCCATGCCAATAAAATGGACAATTTGGAAGAAATGGACAAATTCTTAGAAAGGTATAACCTTCCAAGACCGAACCAGGAAGAAATAGAAAATATGAACAGACCAATCACAAGTAATGAA
>NC_041217.1:72851253-72852130 GCF_002837175.3 Physeter macrocephalus
CGGGAGAGGCCGCAGCAGAGGGAGGCCCGCATACCACAAAAAAAAAAAAAAAAAAAACAACTCTCCAAAAAGTGGACATAGAGGAAACCTACCTCAACATAATAAAGGCCATATACAACAAATCCACAGCAAACATCATTCTTAATGGTGAAAAACTGAAAGCATTTCCTAAGATCAGGAAAAAGACAAAGATGGCCACTCTTGCCACTATTATTCAACATAGTTTTGGAAGTCCTAGTCACGGCAATCAGAGAAGAAAAAGAAATAAAAGAATACAAACTGGAAAAGAAGTAAAACGATCACTGTTTGCAGATGACATGATACTGTACATAGAGAATCTTAAAGATGGCACCAGAAAACTACTAGAGTTGGGCTGCCCTGGTGGCGCAGTGGTTAAGAATCCTCCTGCCAATGCAGGAGACACGGGTTCGAGCCCTGGTCTGGGAAGATCCCACATGCCGAGGAGCAACTAAGCCCGTGAGCCACAACTACTGAGCCTGCACTCTAGAGCCTGCGAGCCACAACTACTGAGCCCGTGCGCCACAACTACTGAAGCCTGTGTGCCCTAGAGCCCGTGCTCTGCAACAAGAGAAGCCACCTAAATGAGAAGCCTGCGCACCGCAACGAAGAGTAGCTCCCACTCGCCGCAACTAGAGAAAGCCCACATGCAGCAACAAAGACCAGACACAGCCATAAATAAATAAATAAATACTTGAAAAAAGAAAGAAACTACTAGAGCTAATCAATGAATTTGGTAAAGTTGCAGGATACAAAATTAATGCACAGAAATCTCTTGCATTCCTATGCACTAACAATGAAAGATCAGAAAGAGAAATTAAGGAAACAATCCCATTCACCATTGCAACAAAAAGAATAA
>NC_041217.1:72852337-72852713 GCF_002837175.3 Physeter macrocephalus
TACTGGCACAAAAACAGAAATATAGATCAGTGGAACAGGATAGAAAGCCCAGAGATAAACCCATGCACCTATGGTCAACTAATCTATGACAAAGGAGGCAAGGATACACAATGGAGAAAAGACAGTCTCTTCAGTAAGTGCTGCTAGGAAAACTGGACAGCTGCATGTAAAACAATGAAATTAGAACACTTCCTAACACCATACACAAAAATAAACTCAAAATGGATTCGAGACCTAAATGTAAGACCAGACACTCTAAAACTCTTAGAGGAAAACATAGGAAGAACACTCTTTGACATAAATCACAGCAAGATATTTTTTGATCCACCTCCTAGAGTAATGGAAATAAAAACAAAAATAAACAAATGGGACCTAA
>NC_041217.1:72853127-72878949 GCF_002837175.3 Physeter macrocephalus
TCCTTAAAAAACTAAAAATAGAATTACCATATGACCCAGCAATCCCACTACTGGACATATACCCAGAGAAAACCATAATTCAAAAAGACACATGCAGGGCTTCCCTGGTGGCGCAGTGTTTGCGAGTCCGCCTGCCGATGCAGAGGACACGGGTTCGTGCCCCGGTCCGGGAAGATCCCACATGCCGCGGAGCAGATAGGCCCGTGAGCCATGGCCGCTGAGCCTGTGCGTCTGAAGCCTGTGCTCCACAATGGGAGAGGCCACAACAGTGAGAGGCCCGCGTACCACAAAAAAAAAAGACACATGCACCCCAATGTTCATTGCAGCCCTACTTACCATAGCCAGGTCATGGAAGCAACCTAAATGCCCATCGACAGACAAATGGATAAAGAAGATGTGGTACATATATACAATGGAATATTACTCAGCCATAAAAAGGAACAAAATTGGGTGACTTACAGAGGTGTGGATGGATCTACAGACTGTCATACATAGTGAAGTAAGTCAGAAAGAGAAAAACAAATATCGTATATTAACACATACATGTGGAACCTAGAAAAATGGTACAGATGAACCAGTCTGCAGGGCAGAAACAGAGGCACAGATGTAGAGAACAAACGTATGGACACCAAGGGGGGAAAGTGGCAGGGGTGGTGGTGGTGGTGGTGGGATGAATTGGGAGATTGGGATTGACATATATACACTAATATATATAAAATAGATAACTAATAAGAACATGCTGTATAAAAAATAAAATAAAATTCAAAAAACGCACTACAGATAAATCAAAATTTAATTCTAAAAAACATATTCAAGTAAACTATAGGAAAACAGAGAAAGCAAAAAAAACTAAAAAATAAAATAGCAGACTTGAGCTGTATCATATCAATAATTATATCAAATGTAAATGGTCTAAACATACCAATTTAAAGACACGGATTGGCAGTGTAGATTTAAAAATGTGACCCAACTATATGCTGTCCACAAAAAGCTCGCTTCAAATATAATGATATAGTTGGGTTTAAAGTACAAAGATAAGAGTCATGCAAACATAATCAAAGGACATGGTTATATTACTATCAGATAAAATAAACCTCAGAGTAAAGAAAAATCACTAAGAGAAAAATCATAGAAAGGGATATTATATAATTATAGAAGCATCATTCCACCAAGAATACATAGTAATCCTAAATGTATATGCACCAAACAATAGAGCTGCAAAATATAAAATGCAAAAACAAATAGAATTGAAAGGAGAACTACACAAATCCACAATTATAATTGGAGACTTCAACACCCCTTTTAACAACTGACAGAACAACTAGTCAGAAAATCAGCAAGGATATAGAATTTAACAATACCATCGACCAACAGGATCCAGTCAACGTGTATAGGACACCCCACCCAATAACAGCAGAATACACATCTTTACAAGTGCCCATACAACATATACCAAGACAGACTATATCCTGGGCCATGAAATAAGTCTCAATAAATGTAAAAGGATTCAAATCATATGAAGTATGCTCACTAACCACAAAAGAATTAAATTAGAAATCAATAACTGAAAATATGTGGAAATATCCAAATATTTGGAAACCAAATAACACACTTCAAAAAAACTCCACACAATGAAGAAATCAAAAGGAAAATTAGAAAATATTTTGAACTCAATAAAAACATAACAAAAATGAAACTGAAAAATATCAAAATTTGTGGAATGCAAGTACACTTAAAGAGAAATTTATAGCACTAAAAGCCTATATTAGGAAATAAAAAAGTTACAAATGAATAATCTCAGCTTTGATCCTAAGGGGTGAATAAAAAGAAGAAAAGCTGAAAGCCAAAGAAAACAGAACAAAGAAAGCAACTAAGAGCAGAAATCAATGAAATTGAAAAAAAAATAGAGAAAATCAATAAAACAAAGAGCTGGTTCTTTGAAAGGATCAACAAAATTAATAAACATCCAGCAAGAATGAAAAGAAAAAGGGAAGACACGAATTGCCAGTATCAGGAACAAAATGGGCTATCACTACAGACCTCACAAATATCAAAAAGATAACAAGGGAATACCAAGAACAACTCTACACATAAATACAAACATAAATTTCAAACAAGAAGTTCGACAACTCAGACAAAATGTACCACTTCCTCAAAAACTATAAACTATCAAAACTCACCCAATCTGAAATAGATGATTTGAAGAGCCCCATTACTGTTAAAGAAATTGAACTCTTAATTTAAAAAAATCTCGGGAATTTCCTGGTGGTCAGTGGTTAGGTCTCGGAGCTGTCATGGTCGGGGGCCCAGGTTCGATCCCTGGTTGGGGACCTGAGATCTCACAAGCTATGCAGCACAGAAAAGAAAGAAAAGAAAGAAAAGAAAGGAAAGAAAGGAAAGGAAAGGAAAGGAAAGGAAGGAAGGAAGGAGGGAAAGAGAGAAAGAGAGGGAGACAGAAAAAGAGAGAGAGAGAGAGGAAGAGAGCAAGAAAGAAAAGAAAGGAAAGAAAGCAAGAAGGCAAGCAAGCAAGAAAGAAAATCTCCAAGCCCAGATGGTTTCACTGGAGAATTCTACCAAACATACAAGAAAAATTGACACAGTTCTATATAGTCTTTTCCAAAAGGAGGGAACACTTCCCAATTCATTTTATAGGGATAGTATTACCATGATACTAAAACCAAAGATAGTACCACAAAAAACAAAAAACATACAGATCAATATCTTTCATGAAAATAGATGCAAAAATCCTTAACAAAGTATTAGCAAATAGAATTCAGCAATATATAAAAATAATTATACACCATAACCAAGTGGGGTTTATTCCAAGGATGCAAGGTTGGTTCAATATTTGAAAAATCAATCAAGGTAATCCATGTTAACAGGCTAAAGAAAAAAAATCACATGATCATATCATTCAATACAGAAAAAAGCATTTGACAAAATTCCATATCTGTTATAAGTTGAATTATTCTGAAATAGATGATTTGAAGAGCCCCATTACTGTTAAAGAAATTGAACTCTTAATTTAAAAAAATCTCGGGAATTTCCTGGTGGTCAGTGGTTAGGTCTCGGAGCTGTCATGGTCGGGGGCCCAGGTTCGATCCCTGGTTGGGGACCTGAGATCTCACAAGCTATGCAGCACAGAGGAAGAGAGCAAGAAAGAAAAGAAAGGAAAGAAAGCAAGAAGGCAAGCAAGCAAGAAAGAAAATCTCCAAGCCCAGATGGTTTCACTGGAGAATTCTACCAAACATACAAGAAAAATTGACACAGTTCTATATAGTCTTTTCCAAAAGGAGGGAACACTTCCCAATTCATTTTATAGGGATAGTATTACCATGATACTAAAACCAAAGATAGTACCACAAAAAACAAAAAACATACAGATCAATATCTTTCATGAAAATAGATGCAAAAATCCTTAACAAAGTATTAGCAAATAGAATTCAGCAATATATAAAAATAATTATACACCATAACCAAGTGGGGTTTATTCCAAGGATGCAAGGTTGGTTCAATATTTGAAAAATCAATCAAGGTAATCCATGTTAACAGGCTAAAGAAAAAAAATCACATGATCATATCATTCAATACAGAAAAAAGCATTTGACAAAATTCCATATCTGTTATAAGTTGAATTATTTCCCCCTTCAAAAAATGTATGTTGAACTCCTAACCCCCAGTACCTCAGAATGCGAAGAAAAAAAATCACATGATCATATCATTCAATACAGAAAAAAGCATTTGACAAAATTCCATATCTGTTATAAGTTGAATTATTTCCCCCCTTCAAAAAATGTATGTTGAACTCCTAACCCCCAGTACCTCAGAATGCGACCTTATTTGGAAATAGGGTCTTTATAGAGGTAAGCAAGGTAAAACAGTCACTAGGGTGGGTCCTAATCCAATATGAGTGTGTCCTTATAAAAAGAGGAAATTTGGACACAGAACCGGACACAGAGGGAAGACAATATGAAGACACACAAGGAGAATGTTATGTGAAGACTGAAGATTGGAGTGACACATCTATAAGCCAAAGAACACCAAAGATTGTTGGCAAACCACTGGAAGCTAGGAAGAGCAAGGAATAATTCCCCCACTGGTTTCAGAGGGAACTTTGCCTTGCTGACGCCTTAATTTTGGACTTCTAGCCTCCAGAACTGTGAGATGATCAATTTCTGTTGTTCTAAGCAGCCCAGTTTGTGGTACTTTGTGATAGCAATCCTAAGAAACTAATACAATGATTCATGATCAAAAAAAAAAAAACCTCTCAGAAAAACAGGAATAGAGGAGAACTTCATCAACTTAATAAAGAACATCCATCCAAAAACCTATGATAATATCATACTTTATTGTGAAAGACTGAATGCTTTCTACACTAAAAGAATAATGCAAGGATGTCCACACTCACTACTCTAATTCAACATAGTGCTGGAAACGTAGCCAGTACTAAGAAAAAGAAACAGAAGACGTATAGATCAGAAAGGAAAAAATAAAACTGGCCCTATTTACAAATGACATTATTGTCTACACAGAAAATCCCAAGAAATCTAAAGAAAAGAAAAAAACCAAATTCCTATCACTAGTAAGTTCAGCAAAGTAACAGGATACAAGATAAATATACAAAAATCAATTGTATTTCTATATACTACCAATGAACAAGGAGACACAGAAACCAAAACTACAGTGCGACTTATAATCACTCAAATAAAATGAAATACTTAAGTGTATATCTAATAAAATATATTACGACCTGTATGCTGCAAACTACACAATGTTGATTAAAGAAATCAAAGAAGGTCTAAATCAATGGAAATTTATACTGTGTTCATGGACTGGAACACCCAACATATAATAAAGATATCAATTCTCCTTAAACTGACATATAGGTCTAATGCAATTGCTAGCAAAATTCCAGTCAAAATTTTGGTAGGTATAGATAAAACTATTCTAAAATCTATATACAAAGGCAAAAGAAATAGAACAGCTAAAACAATATTGAAAAACAATAAAGTTGGAGGAATCAGTCTACCCAATTTCAATACTTTTTATAGCTACAGTAACTGAGATCGTAGGGGCATAGACATGTAATCAGTGAAACAAAACTGAGGACCCAGAAATGAACCCACACAAATATGTCCAACTGATTTTTGATAAAACTGCAAAAGCAACTTAATGGAGGAAATGGTGCTGGAGAAACTGAACATCTATAGGAAAATAATAAAACTCAACCTAAGTTTCAAAGCTTATATAAAAATTAACTCAAAATGGAACATGGGCTTTAAAATGTAAAGCTATATAACTTTTTAAAAAATAGGATAAATTCTTTGAGACCTAGGACTGGCCAAAAAGTTCTTAGACCTGACAACAAAAGCATCATTCATAAAAGGAAAAATTGATAAACTGGAATTCACTGAAATTTAAAACTTCTGCTCTGAAAAAAACCCTGTTAAGAAAATGAAAAAAACAAGCTACAGAGTAGGAGAAAACATTTGCAAACCATGTATCCAACAAAGGACTGGTATCTAGAATACATAAAGAACTCTCAAAACTCAATGGCAAAAAAAAATCAAACAATCCAATTAGAAAATGGGCAAAAGAAAGAAAGATATTTCACCAAAGAGGATATACAAATAGTAAATAAGCACATGAAAAGGTGTTCAACATTAGGGAAATGCAAATTAAAACCATTAGGGAAATACAAATTAAAACCATAATAAGATATCACTATATACCTATCAGAGTGGTTAAAATTAAAAAGTGACAATACCAGGGGACTTCTCTGGTGATCCAGTGGTTAAGATCCCACGCCTCCAATGCAGGGGGCACAGTTCAATCTCTGGTCAGGGAACTAAGATCCCACATGCCGAGGGGTGTGGCCAAAAAAAGTGAAAACACCAAATCCTGGAGGGGATGCAGAGAACCCCTCATACATTCTTAGCAGGAATGTAAAATGGTACAGCCACTTTGAAAACAGTTTGGCTGTTTCTTAAAAAAGTAAACATGCAATGACCATACCACTCAGCAATTTTATTTTTGGGCATTTATCCCAGAGAAATACACAAACTCCATACATGAATATTTATAGCAACTTTATCTGTAACAGTCAAAAACCAGAAACAATGTAGATATCCTTCAATGGGTAAATGGTTAAGCAAACTGTAGTACATCCATACCATGGAATACTACTCAGTATTAAAAAGGAATAAACTATTAGTATATGCAACAACACCCGGATGAATCTCCAAAAATTATGTTGATTGAAAAAAGCCAAACCCCAAAGTTTATATACTATATTATTCCATTCATATAACATTCTTGAAATTAAAGAAATAGAGAACAGATTAATTGCTCCAGGGGCTAAGGTGGGGATGGGGATGGGAGGGAAATGGGTGTGGCTATAAAAAGGCAACAGGAAGGATCCTTGTGGTGGTGATGGAAACGCTCTGTATCTTAACTGTATCTACGTTAATACCCTGGTTGTGAAATTGCTTTGTAAGATGTTACCACTGGGGGAACTGGACAAAGGGTACGGGGGATCTCTGTATTGTTTTTTACAAGTAACTGCATGTGAATCAACAATTATCTCAAAAAGAAAAGTTTAATTGAAAGAAAAAAAAAGTTCTTATCGTGCCAGCAGCATAAAAGCAGGCAGAGGGCCACTGGCCAAAGTTTGCTGACCCCTCTCCTGGTTAGTTATATTATTGCAAATATCTTCTCCCAGTTTTTGGCTTGAATTTATCTTCCTTTATATTATCTTTCAAAGAAGATAAATTCATAATTTTAATTCATCCACTATCTTTTTTTTTTCCAGTTAACTCTTTATGCCTTAACAAGTCTTATTCTACTGAGGCCCTAAAGAGATTCTTGTACATTTTTGCCTAAAAGTTTTAAAGTTTTGTCTTTCACATTAAGTCTCCAGTCCTTCTAGAGTTTTGTTTTGTTTTGTTTTTAATTTTATTTATTTATTTTATTTTTGGCTGCGTTGGGTCTTTGTTGCGGCGCGCGGGCTTTTCTCTAGTTGCGGTGAGCGGGGGCTACTCTTCGTTGCAGTGCGCGGCTTTCTCATTGCGGTGGCTTCTCTTGTTGCAGAGCACCGGCTTTAAGCGCATGGGCTTCAGTAGTTGTGGCTTGCGGGCTCTAGAGAGCAGGCTCAGAAGTTGTGGCGCACGGGCTTATTTGCTCCGCGGCATGTGGGATCTTCCCAGACCAGGGCCCGAACCCGTGTTCCCTGCATTGGCAGGCGGATTCTTAACCACTGCGCCACCATGGAAGCCCTAGAGTTTATTTTTGTGCATGAGGTAAGGCAGGGATATAATTTCGTATTTTTCTACATTAATAAGCAATTGTCCGGATTCTATAACTAAAGTGTCCATCCTTTCACCAGAGATGTACAACTCTACCAGAATAGTCAGTAGTTTCTGCATTTGCATAAGCCTCCTTTGGGGGCTCTCTATTGTATTTTATTGGTCAAACTGTCCAACCCTAGGCCAATAGTACAACATCTTCTTGTAGGGCAAGGCCTCCCATCTTTATTTTCAGGACAAAATGTCTTAACTATTCATAGGCTTTTGGACTTCCATATAAATTTTAGAATCAGCCTGTGGGAATTTTTATTGAAATTATACAGAATCAAAAGATTAATTTTGGGAGAATGACTCTTAAATAACTCATTGTCTTCCTATCCATGAACATGAAACTTTTCCTATTTTAGAATTCCTTAAAGACTTTCAATAAAGCTAAATTATTTCCCCCAGATAGGCCATGAGCACCTTTCACTGGATTTATTCCTAGGTACCTTACTTTTTAAAACTGCTCTTATAAATGGTATATTTTAAAAGTTATTTTGTTGTTTATTCATGAAAATACAAATAAAATTGATTTTTATATACCTGATATATATCCAGCTACCTTGTTAAAATGTTATTTCTAATAATTTACATATTATTTAAGTTTTTCTATGTAAAGAAACATCATCTGTAAATAATGAGTTTTATTTACCCTGTTCCAATATTTATGCCTTTAACTTATTTTCCTTTCCTCACTAGATAAAACTAGCCTTCCAGTATATCCTTGTCTTGTTCCCATTTTTAAAGAGAATGCTTATGTTTTTCTATTAAAATATTATTTTCTGTAGAGTTTTGGGAGAGAGCCTTTATCAGGTTAAGAATAACCTTCTATTTCTAGCTGCTAAGAAACTTTATTTTTTAAATCATAAATTACTAGTGAATTTTATCAAATGCTTTTGCTGTGTCTATTTAAGACGATCATATGGTTTTCACTCTTTAATCTGTTAATGTAGTGAAAGATTTATTGTTTTTCTTTCTTTTTTTTTTGGCTGCGCCATATGGTTTGCAGGATCTCTGTTCCCTGACCAGGGACTGAACCAGGCTTTGGCAGTGAAAGCCCAGAATCCTAACTACTAGGCCACCAGGGAACTCCTGATTTATCATTTTTCTAATATTAAGCTACTTCTGCATTTCTAGAAAAAAATCCAACTGCCATGATGTATAATACTATCTTCATTAGCCAATATTGACTTCATTTTGCCAATATTTTGTTTAGAAACACTGCATGTGTATTCATGTGAGTGAAACCAGCCTGCAATTTTTCTCTCTTATGCTCTCCTGTCTGATTTGATATCAGGGTTATATTGGCCTCATAGAATGAACTAGCAAGTATCTCACTTATTCTTTAGAAGAATTTATATAATATTGGAATTTTCTGTTCCTTGAAAATTCAGTAAAATTTGCCTATAAAACCATCTGGGCTTGGTGTTTTCTTTATAAGAAGATTCTAAACTTTGATTCAACTGCTTTACAGATATAGGACTAACAGTTTCTTTTATTAGTTTTGAAAATGATATACTTTAAGAAATGTGTCCATTTCTTCTAAGTTTTCAAGTTTATTACCATATTAGCTTATATTTTAATATCTGCTACATCTATAGTTATGATCTTTTTATTACTAATGTTTACCTATGCCCTTTTCTCCTTTTTTCTTGATTAATCATTCCAAAGGTTTTTCTGTTTCATTAATCTCTTTAAAAAATGAAATTTTGACTTTACCGATCCCTTCTATTGTAGCTTTGTTTTTTGTTTGTTTGTTTGCAGTACGCGGGCCTCTCACTGTTGTGGCCTCTCCTGTTGCAGAGCACAGGCTCCGGACGCGCAGGCTCAGCGGCCATGGCTCACAGGCCCAGCCGCTCTGCGGCATGTGGGATCTTCCCGGACCGGGGCACGAACCCGTGTCCCCTGCATCAGCAGGTGGACTCTCAACCACTGCGCCACCAGGGAAGCCCCCTGTAGCTTTGTTTTTTATGCTTCTTGTTTTCCCCCCAGCTTTACTGAGATGTAACTGACATATAATTGTAGCTTTGTTTACAAAATTTAAAATTTTAAAAAACTTTGTTTTAAAAATTTTGTCTGTTCCTTATTTGGGTTTATTTTTACTTTTTATATACTTCTTCAATCAACTCTAAGCTCATTTATTTATTTATTTATTTTGTGTGTGTGTGTGGTATGCGGGCCTCTCACTGTTGTGGCCCCTCCCGTTGCAGAGCACAGGCTCCGGACGCGCAGGCCCAGCGTCCATGGCTCACGGGCCCAGCCGCTCCGCAGCACGCGGGATCCTCCCGGACCGGGGCATGAACCCGCGTCCCCTGCATCGGCAGGCGGACGCGCAACCACTGCGCCACCAGGGAAACCCTAAGCTCATTTATTTTCATCCTGTCTTCTTTGCTCATTTAAGCATTCAATATTATACACTTCCCTATAAGTACTGCTTTCGCTGTATCCCACAACTTTTTTTTTAATATAAATTTATTTATTTTATTTTTGGCTGTGTTGGGTCTTTGTTGCTGAGCGCCGGCTTTCTCTAGTTGCGGCGAGCGGGGGCTACCCTCGTTGCAGTGCACGGGCTTCTCATTGCGGGGGCTTCTCCTGTCGCAGAGCACGGGCTCTACACATACAGGCTTCAGTAGTTGCAGCATGTGGGCTCGGTAGTTGCGGCTCGCGGGCTCTAGACTGCAGGCTCAGTAGTTGTGGCGCACGGGCTTAGCTGCTCTGAGACATGTAGGATCTTCCTGGACCAGGGCTCGAACCCGTGTCCCCTGCACTGACAGGCGGATTCTTAACTACTGTGCCACCAGTAGTTAAGTAGGGAAGCCCTATCCCACAACTTTTGATGAGAAAAATTTTCCTTATCGTTCAGTTCTAAGTACATTTTTTTTTTTGGCTGTGCAATGCAGCATGCAGGATATTAGTTCCCCAACCAGGGACTGAACCCATGTCCCCTGCAATGCAAGTGTGGAGTCTTAACCACTGGACGGCCAGGGAAGTCCCCTAAGTACTTTTAAATTTCTCTTATGATTTCTTCTTTGACCCATGTGTTGTTTACTTAGGAATATGTTTGTAGATTTCCAAATGTATGGAGATTACTGTTCATCTTTTGGTTACTTATTTCTAATGTAAAAGCACTGGGAATGTTCCTGAGAAATGATAGCCATCCCAAAAGGAAGAAGGTGAGCCTCTTAACACTCTTTTCTAGTACCTGGTTCCGGCATGACAGTATTCGCCCGTCCCAAATAACCCTAAAACTGGACGAACTATATGAATTAACCGTTTCTGGCACAGGCTAATGATAGTGGATAGCAGAGAGCAGTTTGCCTGAGAAAAGGAAAGCACAGGCGGTAAGCCCACATTTACTCTGGGCATTTTCCCAAACCACAGCAAAGGCAAGCAGAGCTTGGGCAGTCAGTGGCAATCTTCCTGGGCAGAAGAAACCCAGATAAGAGTTTTGGTGCCAGGAATTTGTGAGACAGGGTACCAGAGAGAAAGGAGTCAGAGAAAAGCCCCAGAGATCTAGAGGCTGACCCCAGGTGGCTGAATCCTAGGCTGCCCGTGTGCAGGGCAAGTTCTGGGAGGCCTTCGAGAGAAGAGCTGCTGTAGAAGGTAGAGGACAGGGAGCTAAGAGAGGAATACAGGAATCAAAGATCTCACAGTGCTGGGGAGACAATAGAGTTCCGACCCAGCCAGAGTGCAGAGACCTTGGTAAGCACTCTGAGACCCTCACCCTAGAAGGTCAAGCCTTAGGAAAAGGATTTTGCCCAAGAACTACGACTCAAACTGAAGTATACTAATTCGAACAAAGAAAACCAACTTTAATAAGATCAGAAGGCCAGCTAGTGATTTCAATTTTGCTAGGAAAAACAAATCAACACTATTTAGAGAACATAATGTAAAGTCTCTACAATACAACATCCATAATATCCAACATACAATCAAAAATTACCGTATTTGTAAGAATTCTTGACCCTTAAGCAAGGAGGTAAATGTCAATAGAAGCAGAGTCACTTATGACCCAGCTGTTGGAATTGGCAGAAAATGATTTTATAACTACAGTAAGTATGTTAAAGAACATGGAAGAAAAGATAAACAAAATGGATGAAAAGATGGAAGAGTTCAGCTGAGAAATGGGGGAAAAAGAACCAAATGGCAATTGAAAACTACACTATCTAAAATGAAAAATGCATTAGCTGGGCTTAATAGCAGATTGGACATAACAGCAGAAACGATTAAAGATTTCCAAGACAGGTCAGTTGGAAAGAGTGGGAAAGCTGTGGCCATACCTATACTGAGAGCAGTTGGCAAGGTGGTGTGAATATCTTCAGCGGCTCACAGGGCAGCTTCAGAAGAGGCTGAGGGCTGGGTTCAACTGAGAGAGGGGTTTTGCAAGATATGACCTAGTAAGCTAAGGGAATTCAGGTCGTTTGAACTAAGGTAGTTATAACTATGGAATCTAAGCTAAGAAGGGAAGTGAGGGAGCAAAAAGTGTTGAATGGTGAGGCAGTGGATTTTGGGTCCCAGTGTGTCTAATCATTAGACTGGGTGCTTTAGAGCCTTGCTACTCAAAATGTGGTCCCAGGACCAGTAGCACCAGCACCACCTGGCACTTGTGAAAATTCTCAGGCCCTGCCCCAGATGCAGTCAATCAGTATCTCTGCAGGTGAGGCTCAGCAAGCTGTTTACCAAGCTCATCAGTGATTCTGATGCTGTTAAAGTTTGAGAACTGCTCCTCCAAAGTAAGAGAGCTGCAAAGAAGGGGAGAGGGGCAGAGTGGGATGCTCGAAATGGATATTTTGGAGATGTTCAGTTATGAGCAATGACAAGGTCTGAGATATAACTCAGGGAATGGGAAACTGTGACTGAGTGGAAGAAAAGATCATTAAAGATAAATGGTCTAGAAATAAGGGGCCAGACTCTTAGATCATCCACAGGGACACAACGTGAGTGTCAGTAAGAGAGAAAGACAGTGAGTCAGAAGCTGAAGTTATCAGGGGGCATGACAGCGAGAATGGCGGATGACTGCAACCAAGAAGGTCAGTATGTAGTATAATCTGACAGCCTGCCCTTCCAAGAGCTAGAGTTTAAGGAGAATGGAAAAAAAATAGTTTGGACTAGCTGGGGGAGCCACCTCGGACAATCTTACTGTGGTGATTCCTCTCCACCTCTCAACTCCCATCTCCAACTTCTGCAGCAATGGCTGACCTTGTTAACTGCCTGCCAACAGGCATTCTCCCTTCCCTTGCTGACAGATCCCCAAGTTTAGCAACAATGTACCTATTTTATTTTATTTTATTTTATTTATTTGTGTGTGTGTGTGTGTGTGTGTGGTACGCGGGCCTCTCACTGCCGTGGCCTCTCCCGCCGCGGAGCACAGGCTCCGGATGCGCAGGCCCAGCGGCCATGGCTCACGGGCCCAGCCGCTCCGCGGCACGTGGGATCCTCCTGGACCGGGGCACGAACCCGCGCCCCCTGCGTCGGCAGGCGGGCCCTCAACCGCTGCGCCACCAGGGAAGCCCAACGTACCTATTTTAAAAGCTATATTTTCCAGCCTCCTTTGCATGGAAGGTCACCAGCTGTAGTTCTCTCCAACACAACAGAAGCAGAATTGTGGTCAGGCTTCTGAGAATGCGGCTTTTATGAGGATACAGCCTCTCGACCCTCTGCCTCTCCCCTTTTTCCTGCCTGGAACTCTGATAACGTCATGGAGTGCCCATACCAACCCTGGACTCCTTACCTCCTGAATTATTCTACAGGAAAGAAAAACAGATGGCTAACTTGTTTAAGTCGCTGTTGGCTGTATATATGAGGAAATCAGAACAAGTCAATCGCTAACAATTCAGGCTCTGAAGTGGGATGCTTTGCTCCTGGTTCACCTTTACCTACTGAGAACGGGTCCACCTCACCGGAGGGAAGCTCCCAGGGCTTAGTTATGGGCCTTCTCCTCTCTGTCCACAAAGGCAGCCCCCAACAGGCACTAACGCACCATTAACTCTCCCCTTCCAATACCTCACATTTGTCTTCCTGCCAGGAAGGACCAGATTTTATTCACTTTCGTCTTACCCTCACACCAGCAGCCAGAACAAGGCTGTGCAAACAATAGATACTCAATTAATGTCTGCTAGTTAAACAAGTAAAAGCCTCAACTTCAATAACCCACGTTGAAAAAGCCCTGACTGAATTGCATAATAACCCTTTTTTTGTCCTTGCTAAGAATACAGCCTTCCTTTCATTTCAAAATTCCAAGTTTTCTATACTAACCTTGCTTCCAACTGTTAAAGGTCATAAAAGTTCCCAAATTTCAACCCAGCCCCTGCTTTGTCCACAGTACGACTGGGATGGAAGGAGGAGGAAAGGACAGAAAGCAAAGTCGGCCAAGCTCTGAAGAGCGAGCACAGAGCAAACCAGAGCGCAGAGAGGCTAGACACCTACCAGCAGTTCCTGGGTCCACTCAGTCACATCAAGGGTCCTCTTGGGAGACCTTTTGTTGGAATTCACGTACAGTTTTCGTTTGTGGAAGAGCTTCCCATTCAGCTCCTGGATCGCAAGTGCCACTTTCTGCATGGAGCCCACATCTACACATGCGAAGCTGCAAAGGAAGGAGAGGGCAGCTCAGAGACACAGGAGGGCACCAAGCCCGAGGCTAGGAAGAGTTTCCTCTCCCCTCCGTGGGGACAGGAGAGGGGCTGGGCCGACCCTAACACTCGAGGAGGCCACAATGACATCCAGACTTGGGCTGGGATGGGCAGTGGAAGAGCCTGTCCTGGGTGTCCTGGGGATCAGGAGACACATGCTGACCCTATCACCACATAGCATAGGGCACGGCTCTGGGCTTCCTTCACACCGCTCCCCACAAAATTTCAAAGCCCTTTTACTGCCTGGAAAATAAGAAAGGGAAAATATGAGTAGGTCCAGATTTCAGGGGCAACCAAGGCTGAGGGAGGTACAGTAACTTGCCTCGAGTCAGAAAACAGAGCAAGGACATGACCAAAGGCAAAGCCAGGTCTCCGGACTTCTAAACCAAGGTTGTATGGATAAGGCAGCATCAGCTGCCAAGTCAGAGGGTTGAATGTGGAAAGGGGGTTTCCCAAATGTCACTCTGCCAAGTCGCAGTGGGTGTGGCTTTGGGAGTTGTTGAGCTAGTCTGTAACATCAGTGCATCAGCAAAATGGACAAAGAGGAAAGGAGTTGCTTCCCAAAGAAAACAAAGGAAGAACAGTCATTACCATTTGCAGCCATTCTGGATTTTGTGGACATGGAGAGGGTTGAAGTCCTTTAGAAGGCACCGAACTTCCTCCTACAATGGCAGGGTTTAAGAGAAAGAGACCCAGAGACAATACTTACAATCAGTTCTCAATGTTTCAGATCCCCAACCAGCTAATTTGTAATCAATTGAACACATACTTAATGAGAACCTATGATGTGCTGAGCGTGCCAGGCTTTGTGCTCGGTGATGCAAATACAGAGACAAGAAAGATATAAGCCCTGCCTTCAATTGAAGCTCAACAGACGTGTGGGGTACAGACAAGTCAATCAAGTAAGCAGACCATTTCACCAGAGGGTGCAAAATGCCATAATGAGGAAGTACACATGCCTCCGGGAGCACACAGTACGGGTATCTAACCCAAATTTGGAGATGGTGGGCTCCCAGGAGGAAGTGACTTTTAATTTATTAGGAATCTAGGCTATCTCCCTTTCATCGCTACCTAGGTGGGGAGGCTTGCTTTAACCAAACCAACCATGCAAGGCCAACTGCCCCTGCTGACTCACTCCTGTATTCGTGGCAATTTCCCTTCATTTCTTTCCTCACACATCCGACAGACATTCAGCAAACACGGGTTACACACAGCGTTATGCTGAGTGTTACAGGAGATACTGATTTGAATTTGACATAAGCCTTGCACTCAAGGAGCTTATAGTTTGTAAATGCATGATCTCTAACAGATGGGGCGGAGTGGAGTCTGAGGGTAAAAGTAAAGCCCGGAGTGGGCAGTGTACTGAGGGAGGACACACCGTCGCTGGTCAGCCTCTGCTGAGGGAGCTCTCATATCCACCACGCCCTTCTCTGCAAGGCTCCCCTCCCCACTTTCCTCACTGCAGCCTGGCCTCCACTTGCCGGGTATATGGCCACCTCCCCTCCCTGGACATTTCTCCATCCCACTCTCAACTCTCCCTCCTGCCTGCCCTCAGGCTGCCTCCCTTCCCCGTGGACCCTGGTCCCACTCCTTCCCCTGGGCTGTCCTCCCTTTTCTGAGATAGCATCTACCCAACCCTGATGCCCTTTTGAGCGACACCCTATTTTTTCGCTTTTCTGCCAAAGGCGTAGAAAGAGCTACCTTCCCTGGGTGTCCGCTTAATGCCTCCGTTTCCTCCCCGCCCACTCCCTCCCGGCTGCCTGCAGTTTGGCCATGTTCCTGCTCTACTGAAAACGCTTTCTTTTTTTTTTTTTTAACATCTTTATTGGAGTATAATTGCTTTACAATGGTGTGTTAGTTTCTGCTTTACAACAAAGTGAATCAGTTATACATATACATATGTTCCCATATCTCTTCCCTCTTGCGTCTCCCTCCCTCCCACCCTCCCTATCCCACCCCTCTAGGTGGTCACAGAGCCCCGAGCTAATCTCCCTGTGCCATGCGGCTGCTTCCCACTAGCTATCCACCCTACGTTTGGTAGTGTATATATGTCCGTGCCACTCTCTCACTTCGTCCCAGCTTACCCTTCCCCCTCCCTGTATCCTCAAGTCCATGCTCTAGTAGGTCTGCAGGTCACAGATGCGCTCCCGCTTGCCCACCACTGCCCACCGCAAAGGCTTCCCCTCAGGCCTCCCTGTCAACACCTACCTGCGCTTCTCCACTTCCTCCTTCCTCAGCTCCCCCACCAGCACGTTACCACTATAAATCCCATACCTGTCATGAAAACCAATGTTTCCCTAGAAAATTCTACTTTGGAAAAATATATTTATACCATCTTCTGTTAAAAGCAGCTTTTACCAATCTAGAGTCACATTGTTGGCTTCGGAAAAGAGAAATGCATAATGTATAGCTCATTTTTCTCAGTCTTCAAATTTATATTACATTTAAATTCAAATTTTCTAATTTGGTTTTACTTTTAAATATTTAATGTTTATTACACATGAATCTATAAGATGCTGAGCAACAAGCAATTTGTGAAAACAAGCAATATGTGCTTAGCATTTTCAGTTTATAAAGCACTTTCACATACCTTATTCCATTTGATCTTTAAAACCACCCTGTGAAGTGTACACTATTACTGTCCTCATTCTCAGAAGCATAAAATAAGGATCAGAAAGGTTAAGTGACTGCCCTAAAATTACACAGCCAATTTAGAGTCAGGATTTGAAGCCAAGGCTTCTAACTTCAAATCCTACATTCATTTCGTGATATCATGCAAAACCATACCTTTCTTCTTGTCAAATTTTATCATAATTAAGAGTGAATTCCCTGGCAGTCCAGTGGTTAGGACTCCGCGCTTTCACTGCCGAGGGCGCAAGTTCAATCCCTGGTCGGGAAACTAAGATCCCACAAGCCGTGGGGCACAGCCAAAAATACATAGATATATAAATAATAAAATAAAAGAGAAAACTCCCATATTTTTGTACCTTCAATAGCAGATGTCAGGAAACCACAACCCTGGGCCAAATCCAACCTACCACCCTTTTTGTAAGTAAAGTTTTACTGGAATGCAGCCATGCACATTCATTTACTTATTGTCTATGGCTGCTTTCATGCTATTATTTACATTTTTGGCTAGAATGCTTTATAGATGGTGTGACACTCTTCAATAATATTATATCACTTTAGGAGGCTTGTATCTGGTTGTCTTACTTTTAGTGATGCTAAATTAATCAACAAATTGAGATAGTAACAGCCTGATTAAAATTGCCCATCAATATTTTACCTAATTGGGCTTCCCTCGTGGTACAGTGGTTGAGAATCCGCTTGCCAATGCAGGGGACACAGGTCCTATCCTTGGTCTGGGAAGATCCCACATGCCACGGAGCAGCTAAGCCCATGCGCCACAACTGCTGAGGCTGCGCTCTGGAGCCCTCAAGCCACGACTACTGAAGCCCGTGCGCCTGGAGCCCTGCTCCGCAACAGGAGAAGCCACCGCAATGAGAAGCCCACTCACCGTAACGAAGAGCGGCCCCCGCTCGCCACAACTAGAGAAAGGCCCCGCACAGCAACGAAGACACAACACAGCCAAATATAAATAAATAAATTTATTTAAAAAATATATTTTACCTAATGCATTTACCATGCTCTGATAACTACTGTCTGAAACAGTTATTTTATTATGGTTTGCAGAATGATGATTTTTCTATCGTTTCTTCGGCATTTATGAGCTAAAGCTGCTCTGTAAAGAACTTTTTCTCATCCACTAGGGTCATTTGTTTGCCCTGAAATGGCACTGGTGTTGGAAAAGCAAGATAAACACTTATTCTTTCCCTTTAATTATCAAGTTTTATATTAATGAACTATTGTTTTGCTACCTTCAATGTGTCCAGCGAGCTTTGCTTTCTTTAGGTATTACTTCTTTAAGTATTACTACAAATTATTGCTTTTTATCACAGTAAGTTTTAATCAGAGGTAGTCATTAGTATTTTTGAAACACAAATTGTCCCATCTTTGGCCTGTAGGACCCCCTTGGAAGGAGCGAGCAGGGGCACCTGTTCCTTGTTTTCACTCCTTTGTGCTACAGCACGAACCCCCAATAAAGCCTTGCCTGAAAAAAAAATTATTAAGTCATGGACATTTACATGATTTCATCTACACCTCTCCCTAGCACTAGGCTGTTCTGAAACAAATCTCAAACACCTCATCACTACATCTGCAAACATTCCAGCACCTAGCTCCAAGAAACAAGTTATTTCACCTCTAATCACAACCTCTCCCATCCCTTCAACCAAATCCTAATAGCCTTTGAGAGCTTTCTAGCTTTCTGGCATAACAGCTCCAGACCTGGAATGAGGCATTTCCCTAAGAAGGCCTAGTTCCTTTCGGTGGGGAATGGTATTTAAAGTGAGAAATCTAGCAGGTAGGAGCTTAATGCCACTGGGTTGTTAGAGTACCAAGGTCTTTCAATGAACAGAGTTAGAAGATATGTATCTTTGAAAGGGAAAATAATCACTGTAATCATGGATTCTAACTCATATATGAGCTACAGATAGTTTTTATTTAATTCCTTTTATTTTTATATCTTTTCTCTTATGCTGAAAATCTTTATTCCTAACAACATTAAATACTTATTGTGCCCTATTTTAAATATGTAACAGGTTCAAATAACAATACCAGGATTACTACAGACAACAAAATTATTGAGTAAAGTTTAAGATTTCTTTGCAGTTCTTTTTATGCTTGTAGTATATCCTACTGAGGATATACAGTCAAAATACCATATTCTGAGGTCACCTGGAATAATTCTTTTCTCTGGCACATTTACATATTTCAAAGTCAAAACAATAATACAAGGTTTTGCATCGTGGGTAGGGACAGAGAAGAGGGTGCCCCAGGAGAAGATGTCTGCATGGGGAGAAAAGTCTGAGCCCTTCCTGATTGATTGTTTCCCTTTAGGGCCCTCAGGGAGAATCCTGAGATTGAAATCAGCCTCAGTTTAGAAACCCCTTTAGTAGAGGACAGAGCAGGGCTTTGCAGCCCTGGGAATTTGTTTGTTTGTTTGTTTGTTTTGCGGTACACGGGCCTCTCACTGTTGTGGCCTCTCCCGTTGCGGAGCACAGGCTCCGGACGCGCAGGCTCAGCGGCCATGGCTCACGGGCCCAGCCGCTCCACGGCATGTGGGATCTTCCCGGACCGGGGCACGAACCCGCGTCCCCTGCATCAGCAGGCAGACTCTCAACCACTGCGCCACCAGGGAAGCCCCTAAAGTCTTATTTTTATTAATGCCTTTAAAAAGAGGTGAGATTTTAATACTGATTTAATATATTCAATGAATAAAACTATCTTGAGTGCAAAAAATAAAAAATAAAAAAATACAAGGTAAGTTCAGAAATTGTGCCACCATCTCCCTTCTACCCTTTTTTCCTTCCCTCCCCGGAGGTCACCATCTTTATTCCCTTTTTATCCTTCCATTGTTAATTTTGGCAAATTTAAAGAGATATTCCATTCTCTTCCTCCCTTCTGATGCAAAAGATTGTTTGATTCTAGGTGTATTCTTATACCCACTGACAGACTGAATGTGAAGTGTGAAAAACGTATGAGGTATGAAATGAGAATATTTCCCAGGTTTTGGGCCATGTACTGAGATGGGGAAGACTGTGGGAGGAGCAGGCTGGACACATTAAGTCTGAAACGCCTATTAGTTGCCCAAGTAGAGATAAGGACTAGGCAATTGAATATACAAGTTCAGAGTTCATGGGCAAGGTACAAGCTGGGAATACAGATAACTGGTCATGATTTTCTACTACCACAATCATATCACCTGCACTAATGACACTTATTTCTGCCTTTCCAATTCTTATTATTTTTCCTTGCCTATTGCACTGACCAAGACCACCTGTACAATGTTGACAGTAATAACAATAGCTGGTGTCCATATCTTTTTCCCGGTCTCAAAGGGAAAGCTATCAAAGTTGTGTCCCTAAGTGTTATATTTGCCATACATTGTTAAGTCCTTAATCCATCTAGAATCCATTCCATGTATGTTATAAGGTAAAGGCTCAATTTCATTTTTCCTGTATGGATAATGAAATGTCTCAGAACCAGTTTACTGAATAGTCCCTTCTTTCCCAACTGATCTACAATACCACCTGGTTACACACACCAACTGTTCATATATGTGTAGGTCTATTTCTGGACTTTCTACTCTGTTCCATATGTTGACTATTAGCAATGCACCCACATCAAGGTCATCATTATTACAGTGGAAAATTTGCTCTCCTCTCTGTCCCCCTTATTCTTCTTCAGAAAGGTGCAGTTATTCATAGGACTGTTCTGATCCATGTAAATTTTAGAATCACCTTGTCAAGTTCTTTGGAAAACCTTTGGGTATTTTGATCACAATGGCATTAATCTATATATCAATTTAAGGATCATAAAACTGATTCTTCTTATCCATCTCTTTAGGTCTTCCTTAACGACCTTCAGTAAAGTCTCATAATTTTCTGTGTATATGTCTTGCACAACTTTTATTAAATTTTAGCTCTTCATATTTTTTGTTCCTCTTGTATAGAAATACAATTGACTTTTGTATATTTAGCTTATATTCAACCAACTTAACTCTCAATTATTCTAACATGTCCAAGAGTCTTTTAAGCTTCAACTTAGGTATTCATCTGCAAATAATGACAGCTTTGTTTTTTCCTTTCCAATTCTTACACCTCTTATTTTTTTTATTTTCTCACTTGCTCTAGCTAAGAAATCGCATAAAATGTTAAACAGAAGTGATAGAGGCACTCATGTCTTGTTCTTGATTTTAAATTACTTCTGTTTCCCAAGTGATCATGTTTTCTGTGTATTTTTTGTACATACTCTTCATCAGATTTTGGAGGTTTCCTTCCATTCACAGTCTAAATGTTTTTCTGTGAATTGGGTTTTTAACTTTATCAAAGGTTAAATTTTAGCTTGAAGGTTCCCAGACCTTGTAAGTAATATGAATTTAAACCCCAAGTCACATGAAATCAGGCCTAGTGTTACATGTTCTTGGGGAGACTGCTTAGCCCTACCAGCCCCAGATCCAGGCCAAGACAGATTAACTTCCTCAACACCACCCTGGGCAATGAGCAAAGTTTCTGTGGTTCACACTTTCACTAAGGGTCCAGCCCTTCAACAATCCTGCTTTTGCGGGGATGTCAGTTACCATTCCCCTCCTCACATAGGCCCAGAGTGTCATCTCCTGTCCTGACATGGCTGTTATAATCCAATCTACTCTTTGGGTTTTGAGGTAGGCACAGATCCTAGGTCAATGGCCAGACTCTCCTGGTTTTCAGTTATTGCTTATTTGGGGCCCTCTTAATTTTCCTTACTTTCTTAGGAGTCAGATATGTATTTAAAAGTGGTATTTCCTATATTTTAGCCTCTATTTCCAAGTATTTTCAGGTTATCCAACCTATCATAATTATGGAAACAGAGGCATCTGAAGATTTTAAATCCATTTGGCATCATGAAGGTTACTCATATACTCAGCAAGACCAGTTTGAGAAAACTGGTGAGGGCAGAAAGCAAACCAATGGGTTCAAGAGTAAGTGTGTGATCAATTTCAAAACTTACTACAAAGCTACAATAAGCAAGTGCAGTACTGGCATAAGGAAAGACATACAGATCAATGGAATAGAATGAGACTCCAGAAATAAACTGCTACATTTATGGTCAACTGATTTTCAACAAGGGTGCCAAAATAATTCATTGGGGAAAAATAATCTTTTTAGCAAATGATGCTAGGACAACTGGATATCTACATGCAAAAGAATGAAACTGACCCTTACCTCAAACCACACAGAAGAATGAATTCACAAAGGATCACAGGACTTCCCTGGTGGCACAGTGGTTAAGAATCCTCCTGCCAATGCAGGGGACATGGGTTCGAGGGCGCTGGTCCATGAAGCTCCCACATGCCATGGAGCAACTAAGCCCATGTGCTACAACCACTGAGCCTGCGCTCTAGAGCCCACGAGCCATAACTACTGAGCCCACATGACACAAATACTGACGCACCTAGAGCCTGTGCTCCGCAATGAAGAGCAGCCCCCGCTCGCCACAACTAGAGAAAGCCTGCACGTAGCAACGAAGACCCAATGCAGCCAAAAATAAATAAATTTTTTTAAAAAGGATCATAGACCTAAATATGAGAGCTAAAACTATAAAACTCTTAGAAGAATGCATAAGTATACACCCTTGTGATCTTGGATTAGGCAATGGATTCTTAGATATGGCACCTAAAGCACAAGCAACCAAAGAAAAAAACATTAAATTGGAATGCATCAAAATTAAACTTCTGTGTTTCAAAGGACACTATAGAGAAACTAAAAATACAACTGATGGGAGAAAATATTTCCAAATCATATATCTGATAAGAGACCTGTATCCAGAATGTATAAAGAACACTTTCAACTCAATAATAAAATGACAAACTGATTTTAAAATGGGCAAAGGATCTGAATAGATATTTCTCCAAAGAAGATATACAAATGGCCAAAAAGCACATGAAAAGATGCTCATTAATTATTAAGAAAACGCAAATCAAAGCCACAATGAGATACCACTTCACATCCACTAGATGGCTATAATCAAAAAGACGGGGACTTCCCTGGTGGCGCGGTGGTTAAGAATCCGCCTGCCAGTGCAGGGGGACACGGGTCCAATCCCCGGTCTGGGAAGATCCCACATGCCACGGAGCAACTAAGCCCACGCACCACAACTACTGAGCCTGCGTGCCACAACTACTGAAGCCTGTGTGCCACAACTACTGAAGCCCGTGCAACTAGAACCCATGCTCTGCAACAAGAGAAGCCACGGCAGCAAGAAGCCCGCGCACCGCAATGAAGAGTAGCCCCACTCGCCGAAACTAGAGAAAGCCCGTGCGCAGCAACGAAGACCCAATGCAGCCAAAATTAAATAAATATAATAAATTTATTTAAAAAATAAAAAAAGACAGACAATAACAGATTTGGGCAACGAAGTGGAGAAACTGGAATCCCCATACATTGCTGGTATGAATATGAAATGTTACAGCTCTTTTGGAAAACAGTTTGGCACAGAGTTATCATGTGACCCAATAATTTCACTCCTAGGTATATACCAAAGACAACTGGAACATATGTTTACACATAACGTGTACACCAACGTGTAGAGCATTATTCATAAACACCAAAAAGTGGCAACAACCCAAATGTCCAGTGATGAATGGATAAACAAATTGTAGTATATCCATATAAATATTTTAGCCATAAAAAGGAATGAAGTCCTGAGACATGCTATAAAACATGTGAACCCTGAAAACATTATACTAAGTGAAAGAACACACAAAATGCCACACGTTGTATGACTTCATTTACATGAAATAGCCAGGATAGGCAAATCCATAGAGACAGAAAGTAAATTAGTGGTTGCCAGGGTCTGGAGGAAGAGAGGAGGAGGGACTGCTAATGGGTATGATTTACTTGGGGGTGATGAAAATATTCTGGAATTAGTGGTGATGGCTGTACAACCTTGTGAATATACTAAACACCACTGAATTTTATGCTTTAAAATAATGAATTTTATGGTATGTGATTTATATCTCAATAAAAAAAGAAATGTTAATAAAGTAAAAAATCCTGGCTACTGTTATTGCTATGAATAATAAATCATCTTTCATCTCTGATCCAAGACTTTCATCTTCTACCAACAGCCATGAAACTGCTACAGGCTAATCTGTTAGTTTGCAAGCAGGGTAAAGTCGCAGACACTTACTTCATGGTTCTTGATGAGGCATTAATGTTTTTCTGTTTTTTTTTTTAATTAATTGATTGATTGATTTTTGGCTGCATTGGATCTTCGTTGCTGAGCGGGCTTTCTCTAGCTGCGGCGAGTGGGGGCTTCTCATTGCAGTGGCTTGTCTTGTTGCGGAGCACAGGCTCTAGGTGCGCGAGCTTCAGTAGTTGTGGCTTGCGGGCTCTAGGGCGCAGGCTCAGTAGTTGTGGTGCACTGGCTTAGTTGCTCCGCGGCATGTGGGATCTTCCCGGACCAGCGCTTGAACCCGTGTCCCCTGCATTGGCAGGCAGATTCTTAACCACTGCACCACCAGGGAAGTCCGGCATTAATGTTAAAATAAGAAACTTCTTTTTAAAAACCTACTTCTTTAGCTCAAGTCTTTCCTCTCCTATGAGACTGGTCTGCGTTTAGTTGGGAGAAAGCACCGTGGGGAAGGCTGCTGCTTTCCTGTGAAGGGGGCAAGGATCAAAGGCCCCCTATACCACGGTGTGGGTCAGCATAGCCAAGCAAGCCCCAGGTGCTGGTCTGCGAAACAGGGTCTACTGGAGAGAGGTGGCAGAGCCTCTCAGTGCCTCGCCTCCCCAAGACCACTGCAGAACTGCCTGCAGGGCTCCTGCCCTCATCTCACTGTCAAATAACGGGTTGTAGCAGCCTGCCAATAAAGGGAAGGGGAATCAGTCCCAGTACTCTCTTCTCTCAGATGCCAAGAATCCCCCAACCCACCCCTTTGACTCTTGGTTTAATTCACTGGGTCAAAATGAATTACTTCATTCTCTGGGCTCCAATACCATGTTCTTCTCTCTTTGTCAGATAAAAACATAATAGGTTCATCTCTTTTTATGGTGAGTTATTTACACGTCTTATGGATTATGTGGTTTGGTACTTGGGGGCAACTGGACATGGACTCAACTCTTGGCTGACCACTCACTAGGTCTGTGTACTTGGGTAGGGGGAACCTCTTAGAGCCTTGGCTGCCTCATCTCCAAGATGGAAATACCAGCCACCACCCAGAGTTATTATAAGAATTTAATAAAACCACACTAATGAAGCATTTAGCCTATTTCCCAGAGCATCTCTGATAATTAAAATATAGTAACTGGTGTAAAAGGAATAAGGCACAATTTGGGCAGAGAAGATTGAGTTTAGCTAATTGGCAAGGCGGCACGAGACCAGGACATTTTTGAAAAATGTCTGACATGCAGCAGGGGCTCCACAAAAGTTAGTTTCTCTCATCCTTCATCTAAGACTGAGCTTGAGCGCAAGGACCAGGTTATCTTTTAGCGTGCTGAGTAAGCCTCAGGCACATTATTCTGCGGTACTAACAAATTTTTAAATGTTCTAAAATAATTAAAAAGCCAGGGGATGGGGGCTTCCCTGGTGGCGCAGTGGTTGAGCGTCCGCCTGCCGATGCAGGGGACACGGGTTCGTGCCCCGGTCTGGGAAGATCCCACATGACGCGGAGCGGCTGGGCCCGTGAGCCATGGCCGCTGGGCCTGCGCGTCCGGAGCCTGCGTTCCGCGATGGGAGAGGCCACAACAGTGAGAGGCCCGCGTACCGAAAAAAAAAAAAAAAAAAAAAGCCAGGGGATGCTTCAAATCAGTAGATTACACTTCCGTTTTCTTTTCATCTGTACTTCAAATGCACTTATTACAAATTTTAAGTACTTATATTGTTCTATAATTATTTCAGGTTTGGTGGTCTGGCCTCCCCAAATAGACAGGAAGATTCCGGGGGTCAAATATGGTTGTTTATAGTCTACTCTCTAAGTACACAGCCAACCAACTGAACTGGTTCATTTCAAAATGAACTGAGGGCTTCCCTGGTGGCGCAGTGGTTGCGCGTCCGCCTGCCGATGCAGGGGAACCGGGTTCGCGCCCCGGTATGGGAGGATCCCACGTGCCGCGGAGCGGCTGGGCCCGTGAGCCATGGCCGCTGAGCCTGCGCGTCGGGAGCCTGTGCTCCGCAACGGGAGAGGCCACAACAGTGAGAGGCCCGCGTACCACAAAAAAAAAACAAAAAACAAAAAACAAAATG